>NC_092638.1:37283671-37608671 GCF_039555335.1 Amphiura filiformis | reverse complement strand
AGGGAGTAATTTTCCAAACCACAATAGCTCTAAGCCATTGTGTGTGTCCAAGGCCATACTATTTTTGTATACGCTGTACAGTAAAATTGCTGTTCATTTTACCGATTATCCTCCCATGTTAATCCAGATGACAAAATGTTAATTTAAAGTCTCATTGCAACTGAATTTTAATTTTTACTTTTCGGACTTGGCTTTGAGTAATGGTGACACATACCATGTTTACAGTAAAAATGAAAATTATATTCCAGACATCGTCAAAATGTCAAACTTTTAATTTTTTTGTATTGTTTTTAAATAATTAACTGCAGTTCATTTATTCAACCTCATAACAGGATCATACTTAAAAGATTTATGATGAATGAACAGACGTTCATTAAATATTGAAAAAAAACCAAAATTACTCATGCCTAATTTGCATAATAATATCATATATACATAATTAGCTGTAATTACCTAATTTGCATAATTAATTACTTTTTGTGTATTTTTTGTCATCAATTGAAAGAACTTTGTATACATATGTGTGCAAAAAAAACCGCACCTTTATATCATGTACGGTTTTCTATTGGCATCAATTTTGCATATTAATAAGCTGAACTTAGTCATTTTTGAGATTTAATTTGTCTGCAGATTGGCCGAAATGGCTAAAATAGTATATTTGATTAATTTATTATAATTATTCAATGATGGATTTTTTAATTTTGTTTTCTGTAACGAAGTCAGGAAAGATAGGCATTTAACATGTGCTATTTAAATTAACGCTGTTTTTCCAAGCAAGCGTCCAAATAAACCTTCAAAATCTCGAAATGTGCCAATTTTGTCATTACAGCCATTTGTGGCAGGATTTCATTCCATCTACGAGCATCTTTAAATTGACATTACATCACAATGCATTGACCGATTTCAATTCTGTTTTTTGATTTTTGATGCTTTATTAAAGCTTAATAATGTAGGAACATTAAATAACGCGTTCCTGCTGCGATTATTTTTGAGGTGATATACCTATTAATAGTTTCCTTTATATAGCTTTTGTTAAGGGGGTACTACACCCCTGTGGTAAATTTGTGCCTATTTTTACATTTTTCTCAACAAATATTAACACTCTGGTAACAAAAGTTATGTATGTTATTGGGGCAAGGAATCCAATTACTACATTTAAATTTCAGTGACTCAAGACAAGCGGTTCAGTATATATGATAGGACCCATGAGGTACATCCTAGCGGTACCTTATTTCTTATCATAAATAACTAACCGCTTGTCTTGGGTCACTGAAATTCCAGTGAAGTAATTGGATTCCTTGCCCCTATAATATACATAACTTTTGTTACCACTGTGTTATTAGTTTTTGAGAAAATGCAAAAATAGACACAAATTTATCGAGGGTGTAGTACCCCTTAACCTTGTTGTCTATTCCAGAATTAATTGATGGGAAATAATATGTCACAATTCCAAGTTCATTAGTCTCAGATTTTCCCAAATTTGTGAAGGATTATCATGGTAGATATATCCCTCCACCAAAATAGTTTTTGTGATAAACGCTAAATTTACAAACCCTGTTTGGGACACCCTGAATCATGCTAATATTTTTATCTTGGTTGAATAAATTTTCAAAGAGTTCAGAGAAGAAACAAGTTCAAATTCATAAGAAAGTAGGCCAAGTTGTAGGCCAAGTTGATTTATTTGTCTGGCAAAATCCAAAGAAAATGATGCATCATAAAGTGGCTGACAGATTGCATTGTGTTAGCTCTTAACCATTTTACACTTGCAGCAATACAATGAAGCACATGATTTGATACGCATCCAAAGTCATAAGTGACCCAGAATGACACATTCATGTGTGTGCAGAATGAACAGGAATATCATTTTGAATCATCAGTAGGCCTACTGGCATATCTGGGAATACTACAAAAATAGCCTACAAATCTTATAGGCCTTTCACAGGGCCCTTGGGTTTCACATTGTAAAATTGTCATGTTGCAGTGGTTCACATCTCTTCAGACTCACAAATCAACAACGGGTAAAGCTATCTATAGAATGATGATAAAGTCAACATGAGAGACTTTCATGACAACATTACACATACAGGCCAACAGGGTAGTATTTCCAACAGGGTAGCATTTCTGCAGGCCCGGAGTGATTTTCACAAGATTCTGACCTGGGGGAGGGTGGGGAGGGGACTCACCTTATTTTGAGCCCTGCTAAATCCAGAACTGATCATGAGACTGAAGTTTGATAACAATGATTAGATTGTAATTGTTTGTAAACTTTGGCAACTGTGGACAAATCCTCAATGATTTCATAAAATAGCAGAGGCACAAAAATTGCTTTAAGTTTAGGGTTTTGAAACCCAATAAGAGATGTGCAAAAATGAAAACCTGGATAGTGTCCTGCTATACCATGTGGGCCCATACAGTTCAGATCTTGTCATTTTGGTCCACTTCAGTGGTACAAATTTAACCTGCATTAATGCTCTGCAACATAAAAAGTTTTGAGATTTTTTCTCAAAATATCAAGAGCTATCTTAAGAACAACTAAACCAATACTAGGCTTGTTTGTACTCATTTTAATGCGTTTTCATGCTGATTCCACATTATGGTCATGAAAATTTACAATTCTGAAATATTTGAAAAAAACACAGTCGACACCCGTGTGGAGATTGTTAAAGGGAATTGTATATTACAGAGCCCCTAGATAATGATAGCAAAAACAATGTTCATCAACACACAGTTTGCCATATGTTCTCTGGTTTGCCAGTACCATATAATTATGATTAACCCATATCTGTTTATTTGGATGCTCCTGGTGAAGGTTATATATATTGGTTTGATGATATGGTGCAGATGAAATGGATAACCACTGTACCAGCCAGCCTGGGAAATATGACGGCCAAAGATTCTGTAGGCTTTTTGCTCACTAAGAAGTAGAATTTCTTATTGCAAAAAATAAAAGCTTGTCAAATTGTTTAATTATTTGTGATTCAAACCTATATATTTACATCTACATAAACATATAGACTGACACATGCAATGAAAATACAATGCACACAACAACAACCCCAACATGGCGCCAACACTGGCCAAAAAAAAAAAAAAAGCCGGACTATACACTGGACACTGGCAGATTCTCAGTTGTTGATGTTTTCACTGTTAATGTACTCAGACATGCCACATTATTGATCATTATATCACAGTCATACATAGCAAATACAACAGAAAGGCGTGAGATGAATATTTCAAGATTTGGATGCCGGCCGGGTACGTGGGCCCAGCAGACCGAGATGTGTTGAGAATTAGTAAGGTGTTGGCAAGTGTACAACCGATGTGTGAAATTAACTTGAATGCTCCGTGACAGTGTCGACCAGAGAGAAATGTTCCAAATGGCCGATAGTAATGTATATTTATAGGTTACATAGATATAACTTAGTGCAATATTCAAGATTTGCACAGAGCCAGAGCCCTTAGCTAGCCCATATGAGGATTTTCAAAATATGGTCCTTTATGTAGTGAAATCACCTTGATGTGTAAAGTGTACTTCCTCCTCAAAAACTTTTTGCCCCCCCCATAAGGAGCGAAAACATTTTGACCCCCCTATAAGGAGCAAAAACATTGACCCCCCCCCTCCATTTTGGAGACCTAAAACGTTTTTGGCTCACCTCCATTCAAGTTGCCCCCCCCACCGCCTAAAGTATTTATGAACACTCTCTTAGCAGAAATGCTGAAAAGACTCATCATTTCATTTGAGAAATGTTCAGTTGTAGTCAGGGATGGCTTCTAAAACCCAACTGTCTGTTGACTGCCGGCTTTTTGGCAGAACTGACAGCTTAGCAAGGTTCTATTTTTCAGATCAACCAGGCCCAACCATTTGTTCTGCTAGGTTGTCAGCCTGGCAGTCACAGTTTGAAGTCATTCCTTCTCATTGCAGTTTACCATTTTTAGACCAATAATGAGACTTGTGCCTAATGACTGTGACATTGGATTGTCATTTTCAAACATGTATTTGAAAGAAATCAATATCAGCGGAGGAACTTGATATATTTTTATACTTGCATATATCAATCAGTCAAAAAGCAAACATGGACAAAATAAAGCAATTACCTTACCTACGCAACCTCTACGATGTTGAAAATAAAACCCATTACAACTTTCAATCGGTATCCTAATTTTGACAACAAGCTGTATCTTTTTTACAAATAAGGATCAGAATATTGTTTACACATCTGTCTTCGAAAAAAGGTTGTTCCTTAATTTTCTTCTAAGTGAAAGCAAGGTATCCATTATGTGTCTTCTCTTCTTGATTTAGGAAATTGGCACTGATCTATTCCAGTTGAAATCATAAAAAGATCAGATTTTGTAAAGATTTTGTAAAAATGACCTAAGGGTTTTAAAAATCTCACATTGTAGTCAATGTTGGAGGAGTCTGAACGTCCATAATGGACACTTGCATACACGGTTCGAATTCGGCTGTATCGCATAGCAGTTTGCTCCACATTGAACTGACTGCTACCCAATTTTGCATATTTGTATAGCACTTTTTATAGTGCTTTAGTATATGGAAGTATCCTGATTATGATGAATAAGCCACAAACTGCTACGCAAAATATTTAAACGAATTCGAACCCTACTTGCATAGCTACACACAATTGAATGAAACTTCATATTTATCGAAACTGCCGTTTTCTTCCTTTTTGCCAATTTTTTCATATGAAAAAAAAACAATACTCAATGACAAATTGTATCGATATATGTGATGCGATCAAGCAAAATCAGTCGGAACTCGGAAATATTAAATTTTCAGTTTCTTATAGGATAATAAAAAGCATTTACAAAGATGCATGTTGCAGAAAACCCCATTGAAATTGAACAACCAGTTTCACAAAGATATGAGCAATTAAAGAGTTTCCAAAACAAAAGGAAACAAAAGGAAATATTTACTTTGTTTGGATATATCTGAAAATCAATATTTCCGAGTTCTGACTGATTTTGCTTGATCGCATCATATATTACTTTTAGGCTGTTCCTAAAATTTGTTAATATTTTATGCTTTGACTGCGATCATTGAAGGTCCCTTTAACACATATAGTGTTGCAATCGTGTATAAATGCATTATGTATTCATTCTATAAAGTGAATTAGGTGTGAAGATGTCCTTTCACATCTTGTGCTGCTGCCAATTGGAATCTACAATCTAGTTCACAATTAAAGCTAAATGGGGTCACATAGGTTTGTAAGAAGTGGTATAGAATTAATGGAAAGACAATATGATCATCTATCAAGGCACAGTTAATTCTTTAACCCAATACATTTGCACATTCTTTGAGTGACATTAGAAAATTTGGGTACAAAAACTCATACTCTGAAACTTGAGGTCAAATTTTGCACTATGATTGTTTAATTGAGGTTATTGAACTATGCCATTGGGATGAGGCCATTGTGGTCCATAGTGAGAGGGTAGGAGTCAAAGTAGAAGTTGTAGTCATAGAAAGCTAAGCTAGGCAGAAGATATATTTGTCAAATTTGAGTCATTTACCAAATAATTGCAGTCAGGGGAGCCAGAAGTGTATTTCCATAGATCTTGCGGTTCTTGAGTTAAGCCAAGCAATAATATATCAAAACAAAAGTTTTGGGTATTTTCCACTTTCTGAGAAAAATCATGCACATGAAGCGGAATTAACACCCCCGTATATCAAACCTGGGATATCATTTATAGAACCCACACCATTCCTCTTGTGTGCCAGCTTTGTTTGTCTCGATATTTAAGTGCAAACACAGCCAGGTCATGCTCCCCTCCGACACGCCTTAAGAAGCAAAAGAAACGTGATGGGAAAAAAGGAAGGAGAAGCAGAAAAGAAGAGAAAGCTAGGGATAATGATGATAATGATGGCAACGATGATGGTGATGATGATGATGACGGTGAAGATGATGACGATGAAGACGACAGTGATGGTGTCTACAACAGGTACAACGTACAACAGTGATGGTGGGTTTTATGGCAATGATGAAGATGATGATGGTAATGATGACAAGGAAGACAGTGACTACAAAGACAGTAACGATTTCAATGAATATAACAATAACAATAATAATATGAAGACAATTTCAATGCCTCAAACAGAACAATGCACCTCTACGATGCCTCCACTATAACGACTATCTTGTCTGCACCGTCTAACGAGGAGCCTTAAAACCATTACGCACATTTTACCGCCACTGAACTCTTACGGTTCGTTAAGAGACAGTGAAAAATTGCTTAATTTGAAATCCAATATGAAGAGATATGACACGGTAAAAGGGGGGGTTACGTGTTGTATTAAATTGCCTATCTCGGTAATGAAATAAGTCATCACACTATGGATCAAAATGGCCTCACTTCAAAGTCATAGTTCATTCACCCACATTTAACAACCGTAGTTCAAATATGACCTGAAGGTGTGGGGTATGAGTTTTTGTACCCAACGTTTTGAAAGGTCAATATATGAATGAATATGCATATTGGGGTTAAGGCACTGTGTCTGATAGATGAGCTTGTTTAGATCCTAGTGTCATATTGATTATGAATTAGGTCATCTGTTGGACATTAGCGACTGACTGACCACTACTAAACTGACCAGTAGCTATCGTTATTGACCACTAGCTTGGCCGAAAGAGATGGTTGTTCGGATTGTATTAGAGGAAGATAATAGAAGACACGTTTGCCTGAGGCTGTTTACATAAGGTTTATGACTTGTGCAGCAGGTTATCATATTTGATGATCAGAATAATTGGGCTATTCTATTTAAAATCCACACTACCCCTGTGTAAGAGTTTGGAAATATCATCTACAGGGGGAGTATGAAGTTCAAATGGAATGAACACAAAGCAGCTCCATTTGAATTTCATACACCCTCTGAGAAAGATTCAACTTGAGTTGTGAGGGTGAGTTTTAAATGGAGCTGCCTGAATATGCTCATTCGGAGTACCTTTAGAATACCCTACCACATCGACGGCGCCGCGAAGCTACACCTTTTTTTGTAAAACTACACCGACGTCGGCGCGAATTACTTATTAATGGGATAGATTAAATTATTGTGGTTACTTCTAGATATTAGTAATGTCATTTGAATTTAATTTAAGCATAATGAAATAACTATATTGCATTATACAATGGCTTAGAAGTATTAATTATGCATCAAAAGATGATGTTAATAAGCATGATATAATTATAATTAGTGTGACGTATAAGAGGCCGATTGTAATTGGTTATGAATGATTATATAATTCTAATTATTATGATGGATTAGAGGCGATGGTAGTTAATTAATAATTATGACATAATAATGAGTGTGAGGGATAAGAGGGTTGTTGTAAGTAATTAACAATGATTGTTAATAGTGATTAAAGTTATATTGATAAGAGGAATGTTAATTGTTGAGTGGTTTGATTAAGAATGAGTAGCATTTATTTCATGGAGTAAATACGTTAAGTATCATATTATTGAATAATGATGTGATGGTGAATGAAGGTATCGTTGTTGCTGTGCTACAGCGCCGCCGCAAAGGTATCGCTGTTGCCGTACTACAGCGACGGCGCGAAGCTAGACCTTTTATGAGGGGCATACACCGACGGCGTGTAAGGTAGACCTATTTCCGTAATAGCTACACCGACGGTGCAAAGGTGCACCTTATGTAGGCCTAATTGTTAAAGTTGTCATATTAGGAAATGAGTGTGGTGGAGGAAGGTATCGTTGTTGCCGTGCTACAGCGACGGCGCAAAGCTAAACCTTTTAACAGGACTACACCGACGGCGCGAAGGTATCGCTGTTGCCGTGCTACAGCGACGGCGCGCCAACTATACCTTTTCAATGGGCTACACCGACGGGCGCTGAAGGTGTCGTTGTTGCCATGCTACAGCGACGGCGCGAAGCTAGACATTTTGAGGGGCTAAACCGACGGCGCGAAAGTATACCTATTTCCGTATGGTAACACCGATGGCACTGAGGTATACCTTATTTGGTCATGTCACCAAATTAATGTAGGGGAGGAAGGTGTCGCTGTTGCCGTGCTACAGCGACGGCGCGAAGATATACCTTTTTACTGGGCTACACCGACGGCGCGAAGGTATCGCTGTTGCCGTGCTACAGCGACGCGCCGGCTATACCTTTTCAATGGGCTACACCGACGGGAGGGAAGTTGTCGCTGTTGCCGTGCTACAGCGACGGGCGCCAAGCTATTCCTTTTCAATGGGCTACACCGACGGCGCGAAGGTGTCGTTGTTGCCATGCTACAGCGACGGGCGCGAAGCTAGACATTTTGAGGGGCTAAACCGACGGCGCGAAAGTATACCTATTTCCGTAAGGTAACACCGACGGCACTGTGGTATACCTTATTTGGTCATGTCACCAAATTAATGTAGGGAGGAAGGTGCCGCTGTTGCCGTGCTACAGCGACGGCGCTGAAGCTATACCTTTACTAGGCTACACCGACGGCGCTAGCGAAGGTATCGCTGTTGCCGTGCTACAGCGACGGCGCCGGCTTATACCTTTTACTGGGCTACACCGACGGTAGCGAAGCTATCGTTGTTGCCATGCTACAGCGACGGCGCAAAGCCACACTTTTTGCGTATTTTGTAGTGACTTGATCAAATAAATATAATGAAGAGGAGGAAGGTATCGCTGTTGCTGTGCTACAGCGACGCCGCTAACCTATACCTTGCCTTTGGGTGAAGGTACCGCATAATGCACATAACTTAGTTTGCACCTGGTTGTCACTGGTTGGGGCATTTTATGAACGACGTATACACTGGTTTATGTGATTTCATAATTTCCCGATATTATAAATAAAAACAGGACCGTGACCACTGAAAAGTTAATTAAGAAGAAACAGAACTTTTGCACCTGGTTATCACTTGTTGGGGCCTTTTATGAGCAGCGTATACACTCGTTTATGTGATTTCATACTTTGCAGTTGTTATAAATAAAAACAGGACCGTGACCACTGAAAAGTTAATTAAGAAGAAAATGGTCATACAGTCCCGACTAATTAGGTGAAAAATAAGCATCATAAGACATTTCTTTTACAAGTTCAACAAAACATTGTGAATGAAACAGAACTGTTATCTTCCATCTTTATTCAGATTTGTCTTGAACGTAAGATCGTGGTCAATGTATAGTACGGTCAAGCTTGTGAGTGGTTGGGGCGTTTTATGAACGACGTATAATCATGATAATTTTTATCATTTAGGCCTATACTTAGCAAGGTCTTTTAAAAAGAAGAAATTTGGTACAAAAATCATGGAAATCGGTAGTAGGGTTGTTGAGAAATTGTCGTTCAAAGTTCACACGGCGATGTCGCTGTAGCCCTGCAACAACGATAACCTTCCTCATAGGCATCGCATTAATGGGTGAATATTGATAATAATTAATTAGTTTGTTTGTTTGTTTGTTTGTTTGTTAATTAATTCATTAATTATCAAACGGCGATGTCGCTGTAGCCCGGCAACAACGATAACCTTCCTCATGGGCATAACATTAATGACTGAATATTGATAATAATTAATTATTTAAGAACGTTAATTAATTGATTAATTATCAAACGGCGAAGTCGTTGTAGCCTGCAACAACGGTAACCTTCCTCGTGTGCATCATAATTTACATATTATACGGTAATTAATGACAGAGTATTGTTAAAAGTTAATGTTTTTATTTAATGTTCTTTATCTCTTCTTTAAATAAGATAATCATTAATGAATGGAAACCGATCATTATGCAGATTTATGATTCCTGGCTGATTATGGGAAGCAAAGCAATAATTATGAATATTAATTACATTTAAAATTTACTAATGATCCTCTTCTTCATTATATAGTGGTATTATTAATTAAATTACTACAATGTTGTTTTGAATCTCTCTCGTTTGTTTATTTAATTTGCTGAATTAAGTGATTTATTTATTGCACTTAGTTAATCCATACATCATTCAATGTAATCCTATCATCGAGTTTCACGCCGTCGGTGTAGCAGGGCTAAAACTAGGGTAGCTTTGGCGACGGCCAAATGTGGTAGGGTATAGTAAAGCTTAGCCGCTCATTCCATTTTAAATGCATACTCCCCCTGTGGAAGGTATTTCCAAAATCTTCCACAGGGGGAGTGTGGATTTTAAATGGAATAGCCTGTTGAACAGAGCATAACTACATAATATGGAATTATCATAATGTGTTTTATGGTTGAGTTAATACTCATCAGACATGGGTACTCGTAAAGCGTAAACATTCCCCTGGATGTTCCGTCTTATCACAAGTGTTATAACATCACATCAGCGTACCGACGACGGGAGATAGGTGGACAGGAGTCGCCCTGGGTGAGCTGAGTTGTGTCGAATTATAAGTGTGAGGATAACGAAGACGTGACATACGCTGGTGAATTGAGAGAGTTTGGATGTAGGTCTTGGCAGATATTTTGTGTGAATCTCGCCTCAGTTGGGATATATGTACGAAAGTGTGTATCTTATACAAGTAAAGCTGAACAGACTAGGGAATGAATAGCGGGGTGTATTTCTTGTAAGGAATTAGAAAAACATCTAGAGTTTATGTTACAGTTGTAACTATTTGGTGAACGGTGATACTGACTTAACGGAATATATTTCTGCTTGTACCGTTCTCATGATTCTTGGTTGGAGATATATACCATTTATTTATAGTGGATAGCAAGGTGTCTTTTTAAAGGCATCAGACATTCATGACACAATATAAAATTGATTACAGTGGCGGATTGAAGGAATGTAGCTCACCTTATAACATTTGTCATTTGGTGAACATGATGACTGCTCAAATTACAATTAACATACTTTTACAGGTAAGCTTTCACATTTATGTGGTAAGATGCAGTGGTGTGGCCAGGACTTTTTCAGTAGGGGGCAAATGGGGTAGGGGAAAGACAACTTTTAAGGGGGGGGTAGAGTTTGACAAAAATATTTGGCTAAAAAGGCCTAAAAATTTTAAATATCAGGACGACCAGCATCCCGCATGGGAAGAGGTGGGCAAGACTTCTCATGAGTGGGGGGGTAGCTCCCCTTTGCTGAATTGCGTTAAATGAAATATGGATGTAGGGATTTTACTATCTCTTCAAAGGATGAGATGAGGTATATTTATGTGCAATTTTCTTCACGCAATCAACAACATGCAGAGCCTCCTTGGATATTTGTGTTTTGAAATTGAAAGAGCTACCCTGGGTAAGTTCAATTTAAATAAATAAACAACAATCATGAATAGCTCGTTTGGACATTGAGTGGTAGCAGTTGCACAACATTGATTGAAACACATCTTCAGCATATTAATACTTGAACCTCGTAAGTGCCTTAAAATTTAATTATTGCACTAACACAGCTGGGTCAGTCCATGTCAAAACAGACTGAGTGTACACCCACCCTCTTGGATTATGCTCTCCTTTGGCTCAGGGGTACCTTTCATGGACCCCTAGGTGAGGTCACAAGAAAAAATTCAAATTCAATTTCGTTTCCGAATGGCGGGCCATCTAAGTTTGGCGACCTTGACCAAAATTGGGAATTTAAGGTGTCCAAATGACAAAGCGCTCTCTTTGAGAGGCATTTTCTTCTTAATTAAATCAGTTGTGACCCTCTTTTTGAATGTGGTCACTCACTGGCTGTGTCTGAAATGCCTAATGCCAAAAAAAGATTGATTTGAATTTCGTTGGGATTTCAGAGGGGTCAAAATCAGCACTTCATACTGTTCAATCAAATTATCTTTGATTTTGAAGGACCCATGATAATGCCACAGTGCACTTATAGGTCCTAATTATGTTCAGAATGGATTAACCATGTGCCAATGTCTATGAGCAATTCAAAAAAAGAGAAATTTCTAGACCCCCTACAGAATTTTAGGCCCCCCTAAAGTGGTTCAGCCACAAATGGCGCTTAAAATCGGCAAATTTTGACACCTAATAACTTTAGGTGTACACCAGATATGAATTTCTAGTCTTTTGCGTCTGAATGAATGTAGTCTAATGTTACTAGGAACATAAGATTTGTTTTGTATTTTTTGTGTTTTGATACTTTCAAAAAGGTCGTTGACCTATGAACATTTTTCGTCATAGCGCCCTCCTGAAAGGTCTGACACATAACAAACTATACATTTTTGGAATCCTCATGACCATACGAGTAATTTGATATATTACTTGACATAATTGGGAGCATTCTGAAAATTTGACCCCCATAACCTGTACTTTGCATGTGCATCGTTGCCAGGAAGTGCATTTTGACCCCTTAAAAATCCATACAGAGGATTAGAAAGTAGTTTTTTCTTATTACTTGACTCAAGAGCAACTTGAAATATCAGGATAAATAATACAAATGGCTATAAAGTGATCAAAATATAAAAAATATCATACTAAAATTGGCATTTTGTACCGTATCCTGTATGCATGGTATGTTAGGCAAAAATGACTATTTTTGAAAGCGTCAACTTAATACTAAAACACAAAAATACAAAACAAATCTTATGTTCCTAGTAACATTAAACTACATTCTTTCAGATGCAAAAGACTAGAAATTCATATCTGGTGTACACCTAAAGTTATTAGGGGTCAAAATTTGCCGACTTTAAGTGCCATTTGTGGCTGAACCACTTTAGGGTGGCCTAAAATTCTGTAGGGGTCTAGAAATTTCTCTTTTTTAAATTGCTCATAGACATTGGCATATGGTTAATCCATTCTGAACATAATTAGGACCTATAAGTGCACTGTGACATTATCATGGGTCCTTCAAAATCAAGATAATTTGATTGAACAGTACGAAGTGCTGATTTTGACCCCCTCTGAAATCCCAATCGAAATTCGAAATCTATCTTTTTGGCATTAGGTATTTCAGACACAGCCAGTGAGTGACCACATTCAAAAGAGGATCACAACTGATTCAATTAAGAAGAAAGTGCCCCTCAAAGAGAGCACTTTGTCATTTGGACCCCTTAAATTCACAATTTTGGTCGAGGTCGCCAAACTTTGATTGCCCGCCATTCGCAACCGAAATGGAATTTGAATTTTTTTCTTGTGACCTCACCTAGGGATCCATGAAAGGTACCCCTGAGCCAAAGGAGAGCAAAATCCAAGAGGGTGGGTGTACACTCAATCTGTTTCGACATGGACTGACCCAGCTTTCATGCAATCACTTGGGGAGAATGTGTTTTGACATCATGGTAGTGTTGCCAACCCTCTCAAGTAGCCCAGTTTTTAATAACTCTTTAAAAAAGCACCCAATACCGGATATTGGGTGGTTTTACTTGAATTTAGAATATAAATCACCCAATTGGTCGGAAGACCATGCATGGAATGACAAACTGTCTGACTGATCAATAAATGATCACAAAACCCATTGTTATTGCAATTCAGAACTTCTGAGACTTGAATGCCTTTATAATTCACTTAAATAAAGGAAAATACATTAAATTTAATAACTGCCACAGCCTGACACATGCAAAAGTAGCCACATTTTAGGCAAGTGCGCATCAAGCAATCTTCAAATAGGCCAATTTGGCGCCTAAGTCTCGGCTTTGGTATCACTGCATCATGGTCATGTTTCTTTGACTGTTTGTTTTATTGATTCAATTCTTTAACTGTCAAGCGTTTGCAGAAGGAGTGCACTTGATGTATGGTCTGGGATTAACAATGATTTCACCACATTAGGCACAGCCTGTAGGCAATTTGCTCCAAGAAGCGGAAATGACAATTAAAATCGTACATCTCACTTTATAGTGGTGTACTCATCACATCTCTGCTTCATTAGGCATAGTCAGATGAGCATGGGCCTCAAGTATTTGAACCCTCCAAGTGAAGAAATGAAATCCTAAGTCACTCCAGAGTTGTGTTCACATGGTGATTGTGCCAGCTGAAGCCTGTGAGCCACCCCCAAAAATATGTGCTTGAGGTGTAGCCTCACCTAGAAATGATCTGTCACTTTACACAATGAGACTATGAACCTGTGATTAAACCCTAATATGTCCACATAGCACAAACTCCAGGTTTTCCCTTATTGCTTAGTGTACTTGGAGGCTCATCAAAACCATATCTCGGAGGAGGGGGGAGGGGGTCAAGCCTCTCCTAAGTTTCTCGTAAAGTGTCAAACAGTGAAATATATCCACAGAACTGAAACTTTTGACTGAACATTCAAGGGTTCCAATCTTCTGAGTTATCTCTGAGTGTTTGTGTCTCGTGTGGACACGGTTTTAGTCCAATTATATGGTCACCCTTGCTTGGATGCATCATAACAGGACTGCTCACATGAATGGTGATTATTTCATTTAAAATGTTTGTTTGGGAGATTATGTGAAAAATGAGATGAGTGGGTGTGTGACTGGGAGATTTGATTGCTAGTGGAGAGGGGAAACCAGTTTTGAACTAGCTAAACCAGCTAAGACATAGCAAAACCAGTTTAAAACTAGCTGAACCAGTCTAGAACTAGCTAAACCAGTTTAGAACTAGCTAAACGATTTTAGAACTAGCTAAACCAGTTTAGAACTAAATCAGTTCAAACAGCTAAACCAGTTTAGAATTAGCTTAACCTGTTTAGAGCTAGCTATACCCATTTAGAACTAGTTAAACTAGTTTAGCAAGTAAATGACTTGGGAGAGTATGTGGATAAAGGAAGAGAAAACAAGGCTTCACACAACATAAATTGCAGGACATCAGTGAATGAGTGGAATGTATGGATGAATGAATTGCCAAAGGAATGAAGGAATTGAGAAAAAAAGTGAAGTGTAGAAGAGATTGAAAATGAGCAAGTGCTTCTAAAAAGACAGAACAATTGATTGATTGATTGATTGATTGATTGATTGAATTAATGATAGAAGACTTTATGAAAACACTGATGAAAAAGCGATGGTTACAAAACTATTAAGATATCAGAAAAGATGATCGTAAACTAGGTTTATTTACATTTATCTTTTGAACAAAATATTCAATAAAATAATCCAAATTTGAAGTCATTCGATTATATAAGTCTTTGTATTTATGTAGCATATGCAATGGGGGAAGAGATGTGACACTGCTTATTATTTATCAATTTGTTTGACTGATCATGTATTGTTCAAATATAATCAGTCATGTTGGTAAAGAAAAACATTGTATACAAAGCATGTCACTGAAAGTTCACTGAAATTACCTACCAATTAAAGTTATAACTTAGTGTTGTTGATGCAAATCATGTCTGTATGTGAGTCTCAAAAGCTCCTAAGTATGAAATGTAAAAAGGAAAAAGAACAAAAACACATTATTTTTGTATTGTAATTGACTTTGAGAACAATAGGGCCCAGGCTGATAATTGGGGAACACATCGCATAATGATCACACAGTCGTGACGTGAGTGATTGCATCTGAATTCACGGTAGACAGGTATTATTTGCGGTTGTCGGAGCGCAACATCGCTCATCTGTGGTACTTTTGTGTACACAAACGGGCAAAAGAGGTTATTTGGGTGCAGTAATGGTGAACTTGTGAAAGAATTGATACTTTACCCATAATACCTTGCATGGACACTAAGTTGTGGATCCATGGGGGGGTGGAGGAAATATCCTCCAATGCCTCCAAGAATCTGATATTTATAAATTATACCATCCAAGAAAATTGAACCTCGTTGTACCTGAGGCCCACATTTTGGCCAAATTTACAAAGAATTTGCAAAATGTTTAGAAAATTTCAATATTTTTTTGAAATTTCAACTTCAGTAAGACAAACTTGGGTTATTTTTTCGAAATAATTACTCATTTTTATTGAAAATTGGCCTAGAAATGGGGGCCATTGTATACCAAAGGTCCAAAAATTAAACCTGTATTTGCTCACATCCCTGTATGGTCATTTGTATTGAGTACCCCCTGGGGTTACAGGGTAGTTTGGCATTACAAGGTAGTTGCATTATGGGTAAAGGTGTATCTGCATTGAAAGGAAATTACATACGAGTGGTTAGTTTTTATTTTGTTTGTTTGGGAAGTTTGTTAAACTGGGTATAGTTCGTGCATGTATTGTGGATAAACTACTATAAATATCTATTCTTTATTGTGTCACTATATTTTTGAATCTTTTCAATCACATTTTAACCCTTGTTCAAATTTTGTAGACATTTGATTGTTACTGCTCCATTTGACCAACTTTGGCATGAAGTTGTGACACAAGACCAAAGTGACTTGTTTTGCATTGCGATGGAAAAATAATGGACCAGTGAAGACTCTCAAAAGACAGAAATTGAATATTACTTTAATTAATTTTAGGTATTGCTAATAATTTATTCATTTTCTGAAACTAGACCACCTCTGTGGCTTAAAGATAATAAGTTCAATAGAATTCTATGCTGTTAGATGATTGGGAATTCTTTCATAATATGTTTGTAGTTATCTGTTTGTTTGTTTGCTTACTTGTATGTTTGTTTATGTGTTGGCAAATCAATGATAAATTCTGTCATTTTGTTCAAATATTTTAATGTTTGAACAAAATAACAGAATTTAAAAATTTAATTAAAAAAAACAACTTCAGCTGCCCCAATTTTTTCTTGTTTACTTTTGAGGCTTTATAGCTGCAAATTGGAGGATTTTGTTCTTCCAAATTCAGTAAAGAATGCAGTACAGAAAACGCAATATGACAACATCTTTACATTCATACAGGTATAGTCTTGACTACACCAGGTGATGTAACCTAGCATGTTTTTACAGATGTAGCCTACAAACAGCCTAGGTGTTACTTTAAATAAAACATAGATAGCGTTGCTCCAGTAAGGTATCATTAAAATCTAATTAAGGTGTTTCTCAAGTGGTGGGAAAACATACCAGGAGGAAGGAGTCTTTCATCTCCAGATCGGTATCGGTATTTTACATCTTTATCGTTGTCTTGTGATAGATAACAGTAGCTTTGATGTCGTATTTAAAATGGTGTTTGTTGTATTTTGTATTTTAGAGGCAGTGTAAATTCAATAGATGTCTCATCAACATATTTGTGTGTTCATTGAATAGATTCATCAGGTTTGTTCAGTAAATAAACATTTTGGATTTTTTGTTTGACAAAACCAAGTGAATACTCACTACAATATTTCGTCCTACTCGTCGGAGGACTTCATCAGGTATGACTGATATGGTCATCTGATCCACTTTCCCGGCAAACAAGTTTGAGTGATTTCCGGTTTTCCCTAAACAGAGAGGAGGGCACATACCTCTTAAGTCACATCTATGATCCACTACTGAAGTCTGCAAAGAGACTAAGGAAAACCGGAAATCACTCAAACTTGTTTGCGGGAAAGTGGATCAGATGACCATATCAGTCATACCTGATGAAGTCCTCCGACGAGTAGGACGAAATATTGTAGTGAGTATTCACTTGGTTTTGTCAAACAAAAAATCCAAAATGTTTATATTTGTGTGTGTTTTATCTGATCAAATATGTGTTCATTTCAGTGTTAGAAGTGGTACACATATTCTTCCAGTTCTTCTACATGTAATGCAAAATTGACTTTTATATCTGTTGCTGTTGTGGTCATTGTTCAAATGTGATATTAGTTTAGTTTTAAGTAAGAGCCCACTGTGCACCCTCAGAAAATACTTCTAATCAACCTTTGTAGATCAGAAAACATTAGTAGAAAAAGATAAGCTATGTTTAACAATTCAGAAAGTGTCCCTAGGGGTCAACAGGGGTATTCCTCTGGTCAAGTTTTTTAACATGGTTTACCTTTTTCCATGCATGTTTTTAAATCTAATAACGTTGATTAGAAGTATGTTTCGAGGGGGGGTGTGCACGCTAGACATCTCTTCCAACTAAACTATAGTTTGCAGTGAATTTTCATATTATTTTGTAAAAGATAAAATATTGATACTTTACTTTAAAAGCTATTAAAACGCAAATCTATTTTCCTTGAGTAAACAAAATATGGTTACGCTTAAAAATATCAATAGTTTTATACTCTTCTGAATTCAATTATAAGTAAAATGCCATCACCTGATCTATAACACATGGTGTATATCAACCATAATACTATATCGTTGTTAGGTGAGAAGAACATTGTGTGTGCAATTTCACAGAAACTGTGTGGCAAATAGATAGCAGCGACAAATCATCCAAGTTAACAATATTGTCATTTTTGAAGGGGAGTCAAAAACTGTTATAAGGTTTTTTTATGTGTTATTTTGTATCTTTATGTCCCCTGCAAAATACAATAGCAAAACATAGATACATGTAGGTCAATGTGACCTTAAGGGGGTACTACACCCCTGTCCAATTTATTGCCTATTTCTGCATTTTTCTCAAAAATCATAGCGCATTGGTGACAAGTAAGATATGCATATTATAGGGGCAAGGACTACAACTGCTGCACTGGAAATTTTATTTCAGCACAGACAACAGTTGTGGAGTTACAGTCAAAAATGAGGGAAAACCAGTATTTCATCAATAAATCAATAACTACTTGACTTGAGTTGCTGAAGTTTCAGGGCAGTAGTTGTAGTCCTTGCCCCTATAATATACATATCTTACTTGTCACCAATGTGCTATAATATTTGAGAAAAATGCAAAAATAGGCACAAAATTAGCCAGGGGTGTAGTACCCCCTTAAAGCTTGTGAACTTGTTCTGAAAGTGTCTGTTGGCATATCAAAGTGCCATCCGATTGGGTACATATTGTCATGAATTGCTCCGAATAGCAATTTGGTCTCTTTTATTCATCTTGTGCATTAGTAGGGGTCAGCTGGCATGGCACTGCACTGTTAACTAACCCAGTATGTCACCCTCTTTAGCCCAATTATCACACTGATTCACATTTCATTAATTGACATGCTGCCCTCTGGCTCTCAACTGTGAGATCCCTGCCCTCTATCTAATTCAATTCATACATAACATGAATTTACCAACTCGGGACAAATCGCTATACAGCATTCTGCCAAACTCATAATGATATGTCGAGCATGGTTTGTAAATTCAACTGCCCTGCAGAGAATTTCTTGCTCCTGCAGGCAAGAAACTTAAAAAAAAAACTAAGTAATTGAGATTTGTCTCTTTTGACTCAAAAACAATGTTTTCAACTTATTACATTACATGGGTAAGTTGTTACTGTAAGCAAGCAAAAACATATATGTGACTCCTCGCCACAACTGAGCCCGGATGTCGCCAATCATCATTTTTGAGATATTCAACCAAAATATTCTGCTTGAAATTAGCTTTAAAATGATGTATATCATGTCTATAGTACTTGACATTTAAGTAGTGAAAAATCAATAAAACAGTCAATAAATCCTTTCTTTCCTATTGTTTATTGTTAAGTTCGATGGAGCATATCTCAATAGTGGCACTGGCGACATCCGGGCTCAGTTGTGGCAAGGAGTCACATATAACCAGGAAATATCTTGTGAAGGGTCGTTTTTTTATGGTTCCATGCAAAATGAGTGGATTCTGAGAGTTAAGTGTGTGGAATTTGGGTAAATTTTCAGCGTTTTGTCAGAAATTTAGAGATTCATCAGGGGGATTTTTTGGCAGAATTGAGGGGAAGGTGTGGACCTTGGAGGATTTGGAGCCCCCCCCCTTGCTCCTCTCCTGGCTTAATTGGCCTGCTGGTATAAGTGTTGAGGAAAGTGTAGTTGGGCAGATGGACTACATGTTCCTAAATAATAATATTAAATTCATTGACTCAAGTGAGATAAAACTTATTTTAGGGATGTGATTGAAAAAGAGTTCAAATAATGACAAGATCCAGCTGATTCTCGTTATCATTTGCTAATTGTCCTCAGCACATCAGATGATAAAATTTAACCTCTAAATAGACAAACATTTGATACCACTTTAATTTAAATCTCTTCTCCAGACATCTCAACCCCACATTTCTCGGTCAGATTTCCTAATCAATCACCAGAAAATTTGCCACACCAATTAACCAATTTCACTGGTCAATGCGGTCAAAGTGTTACCACTGTCTTGTCCAGTGGCTCTCAAATGACCAAAGGGTGTTGGTGCTCACCCCACAACGCAGGACCAAAGTAAATAAGTCCAGTCGGTACACCAACAGGCCCTGTTTACGTTCCTGGAAGCTGTGGGGATATAGGTTCGGTAAATTTGTGCCATCTGCCCTATTACGTTGATTATTTGAAAGAAGAGTCGCGTGTTGAAATGTTTAGCCTACTTGTGGATGTCTGTGCCCCTAGGATAGATGAGGCCGGGGACAACCCTTAATGTGCTACCGATGACTTTCTAAGCATTGGGGGTAGTCCACATATATGAAACATAAGATCCAAATTGATTTGTATCTATGTAGTACTCCCAAATGCATTTAGTCTACTAGTGTTTATAGCATGATATTGCACCGTCCGGTGAAAGCGAAAAAGCTGCGCTTTCTCAGCCAGTGGTGTCGCCCTCGGGAGAGCAATTGGGCATTCCCCCCTAAATTTTTTCTGGACCCCACAGTCCCCCGAGAAAAAAATGTCACAGAAAATCCACTATTTGCCAGCAAAAATGGCTTAATTTGGGCAAAAATCAACCTATTTTAGGCAATATAATTGGCCATTGTTTTGAAAATTTCCCCGATCCCCCCCATAAAAAAATAATTTCTCTTTGCCCCTCTCTCATTTTGCATGGCGTGCATTCACACACTACAGTTAGACTTTCACAACTTCTGTAACATTCACAGCACTGTGACTATGTACAATTTGCACCATTACTCGGACCTCAAATGAAGCTGTATCACATAATCAAATACCGTAAAATTCCGTCTACAAGCATATATATGCCTCTAAACGAGGTTTTTTTGACACAAGAAACAAGAGGCAGACACTCTCAACAAAAACGTTATTTGGAGTTTGAACAACTATATTACTAATAAAGGCGGCTGTACAAACATGTATATTTGTAAGACCAATCTATTGCAATGTTTTTGAGAAGGGTATTGGCCTTTCATATCTTTCGTTAAAAAAACCTCGTTTAGAGGCATATATGCTTCTAGACGGAATTCTACGGTAATTGCTTGTTGTGATGCAGCTTTCAAAGTGGGGGGGGGTGAAAATAGCGATACAACTTTTTAAATGATATTAAGCATACTATTGCGCTCCAGTCCCATTTTCAAATGACATTGCATCTCAGCCTCAAAAAGTAGGGTGTAATTTGGCAGAGTGCAGTGAAAGATGGTCCCATCTTCAATAGCTGCCAGATGTCATATGCGTACAATATAGTTATGCAAAAGTTGCCAGAGTCTATATATAGAGCAGCTATTGCAGATACTACCTTCCTGTACAAAACCCTCGTTATTGATATGCACTTTATAAAGAAGTTCAGTGATGATTTGGAATAGTGTGGGCCATCTATGGTAGAGGCCTACCTATGGGCCTACTGGTAAGATCAGTGGATACGGTCACGGAACATGATATGATGCTTGGGGGTTGTTGCGGTTACTGAAAACAAATAAGAAGCGAGAGAGATGTCAATTTCATGTTGCCGGGGTAACAGTTTGTAACTATTTGCTGCAGATAGGATCTACCTTTAGTTTTCATTGGTAAGTTCAGTGCTGTTTTGGGAAGATAAAATTCTTTTTCCACTGCACTCGCTCAAACACATAAGTAGTGTACAACAATTTTTTGTTCGCCTTATTTATACATTAAGCGTCATACCACAAGTTTCATGAAAAGTTCATCAAATTTTCAGTCTGTTCTTGCTCAGTGTTTTATAAATGCTGTAGGCCATATACTTCCACTGATCTTAATTGAGAGAGATTTTGCAAAAGTAGAACACGCTATAGGTGTGTTTAGACGGTCATATAATTCTCAGTGATCGGTGTACTCAAGAACTGCAGTTCCTAAGTTTATCCCCGACTGTGTGTCCACATGACTACGGTGAAGCTTACTGCGACCTATCTATAGTGTCACATAGAATTGAACCATATCAAATGTAATTAAACCAAAGTTATATGTTAAGCTCAGCACTTGAGAATCCCAAAATGGCTTGTTCATACCACAGTGGCAGTCAAAGACCACTTGAGGATCACTTAAATGGCGCCCTTTTCCAAATCTTGGCGGATTCAAAGCGTCGCTGTCATGCATGGTGGATCATGGCCGAACCTGGTGCAAACCTATCTACACTTTAGATAATAACATCCACCCAATTATCTGTTCAGCTTCCCAAATTTCATTGGGTGAAGGAAGTTTTTGAAAACCAAACAACTAATCACCGATTTTTTTTTAAGCAGGAGGAAACCGGAGATCGCGGAGAAAACCTGTGAGAGCGAGCATGGAATTGGGATAAACCAACTCGCTCTACCTGGGGACAAACTTAAAGAGGATGCCCCGTCATAGCAGTTCTTCTGGGGTGAACTAAACCTGCATGGTTATCAAATTAATCAGAGACATTTTGTGACATCTCTCAATTTGTCAGGTGCTAGTTGATACAATACCATGAAAACATCAATTAGCTCCTGTCAAATTCAGAGATAACCAGATAACCAGGCAGGTTTGGCTCACACCAGAAAAACTGCTGTGGCGGGGTTTCCTCAAGACAGTTCACGCATCGGATTTCCCAAGTTTTTGCTTAAGCTGATGTTGCTCAAGCAGAAAAAGCCCTCTGTGCCTTAATGTACTCTCCCTCGTGTTAACCAATCAGAGTTCAACTTATTTAGAACATGTTCAAGACTACAGGTCCACAACCTACTTACTATAGGCTAGTCAGGAAGTGGAAGGGAATGTTGACTATCTTGTGAAGTAATGGTCTGGACAATTGATTAGGTCCAGTCTGGTCTTGTTATACTCAAGTGTAAAGAAAATGCCCAGGCCATCTTCTTTTAAGTTCGCAATATTCACAGTGATTTTAAAATTTTTAGTTCAAAATGGCAATCGAAGAAGCGACGACTCAAATCATGTTCATTTCAGTTCAGTTCCTGTAGGCTACACCATTTTAGCAACTAAATGGAGACTTAGTATGTAAGTAAAATTTTGATTCAGGAACTTACATTGAATTTATTGCAATTGATCAATATTTTGTTTATAGTCCATTGTATTAAAGCCAATACGCGGATTTAGGGTTTCTCTGCCGTAAGTCAATTTGTGCCTAAATTCCTTCCCACAATGCAATATGCATATTACATAACAAAGAATATTGATTAACCTCCGAACTGTATCTATTTTTTTATGCAAAATGCTTATTGCATTGTGGGAAGGAATTTCCGCACAAATTGACTTCTGGTAGAGAAACCCTAAATCCGCGTATTGCCTACTGAACTTGATTGAGAGCAAGCTGAGAATTGGTGGATTTGTAATGCATTGAAATTTAATTTTGTACTTGAGTATAATTGGTAGCCCCTAGCACCAGTTCACAGTTGATAGGCCCATGTTTCCTGTTTTAAGAATTTTAGTCAATGAGAAAACTATATGTCTGGTGTTCCTGAACAAAAAGCCTCAGCTCAACAGATGTTAAATCTCACTTTCTCCTACTTTTCCCCCTAAAACTGGACACAAAAACTGTAAAGGAAATTGACCAAAAAGTTTGTTTTGGCGTCAACAGGATGTAGGCACATAAAATTTAATTTAGTTAGCCCCATCAGTAGCCGTGTTCAGATGTGGGGTATTTTACTCGAACAGGGGTACTTACCTCGAGTAAAATGCCCCGGGAAAATGCCCAGTTGGGCTGGGGGTAAGCCCGTGATAAAGGTCGAGGTTGTGCCCGTCTGGACAGGACTTGCGGCATCTTATCCCGACCTTAACCCGACTGATTTACCTCTGAAAAAAGTCAGAGGTAAATCCTTAACCCGACCAGAGCAGTCGGGGTAGATGCCCGTGTGGATCGCACTTGCGGTAACAGCAGAGGTAAACATGACCTTTTCGTCAGATTTGACCCCACTATACTAGGAAACAAGAGCGCGAGCATGATTTAACAGCATATTGGGTCAAACTTGAAAATACTTGTATGGGAAGAAATGGCTGTTAGGTATTTTAAACTGTTAATTTTAATGAAATGAAAAAGTGGATTTGATTATAAAAACCAAGGAAAAAATGTTTATATGAACCACCTTTTCTGTTGCTCTATTGACTTTTTTGAGTGGGATGCGATTTTTTTTGTGAGTGGGAGATGAAAATGCTTATTGCTCAAAAAAGCTTAACTTCACATAGGATTATCCCTGGCTATTTTTTCCCAATACTATTTGTCAAATAGCATTCAACTATACATGGAATCAAAATGCTTGCTGGTATGACGGATTAACTTTCCTGGGATCATAACCCCTTACAGTTTGCAACAAAAAGCCAGGAATTTAGATCTTTGTAGCTTTGCTTGTGTTCCCATGCATTGGTCCTGGGGTTTACTGGATGTTTTAGTATTGGATTGAACTTGAACCCAGCCGGGTGTTATTTTAAGTTCATGTAGCATATAGTCAGAAATAGTGTGGAGAACATATAATTTTATAAGTGATTCTTAACATACCATAATCTTATTGTATCTAAGCAGTGGCATAGCCAGAGGCAAGGCAAGTTTCAAGGGGGTAAAATTTGACGAAAATGTCAAGACAGGTTTGTACAAAATTTCTGGTATTAAATGAGGCAAATTTAGGCTATTTAACCATTATTTTTAATGCCCCAATCAATTTACCAAACCAACCTCTAAAATGGAGAGGGGTCCAGGAGGGTCTGGGGGGTAAAGATTGATGCTCTTGTGATTGTAGAAATGCCTTTTCTCCCCCTCCCACCAAACAAAGCATAGAAATGTTTACCACCAGTCAAGTTTGAAGGTCACATTTGGGTAAAAATAGTATCAAGTTTATCACTCTCATGGTCCAAGTTCAGACCAATAACACCTTTTCACACATATCTCAGGCTTGTTTTTTTCTCACGCTTTATTACCATCCCTGTGTTGTAAAAATCACTCTGCTGGCTGGACTGCTGGTTCTTACAACAGTTGTTGATTTAATTTGAAGGATTTGTGTTTTTATGCATTTTTTGTTATTTTCGAAGGTTATTTGGTTTAAACACTTGTATTATGCCAACATGGTTTTAGAAATAGTCATTTTGTGACAGTAGTGTTGATATCTGGGATTTGGTATGGTAATTTCAGTAGGTGTGAAAATCAACAGTGGATTGAAAGGACTAATTTTGAGGGTCATTTTAGAGATAGGTTTTGCTGATTTTTGGAATGCACTTTGGAACAGGAAATAAAAATTCCTTTAAAAAAATAATGGGGCGCCCAATGGGAGCTTTGATGTGATGAGCTGAAATAGCTTGAAGTCCATTTGAACCCAAAAAATTGCATTGAATTTGCCGACTGACCGAAAAATTGGGAAATCTATATTTAAAAAAAATCAATATTTCATATTTTTGTTATAAAATTCGTACAAATGGTTATTCCTGTTTGTAATTCATACCACATTTAAGTCTGATATAGACTGCTCGGCTCAGTGCCAGAAGTGGGTAAGTGCAATAGCTGCCATGTGTAGATGAGTACAATACACTGTGTGTTTGCAAACACAGATTCTCAAGGGTTGCAAATTACCAAATGTTCACAGAACAGTTATTGCACTTACCCACTTCTGGCATTGAGCAGTCGATATGTTCATAAAACGAGCCTGGCCAATCATGTATCGTTGGGTATAGGCCTACAGCTTTAAAATACATACAGATAATATTAAATTAGAAATGCGATTTATTTGTTTCTTTGACAAATCCAAACAATTCTACTCACAACTTGATGCATCCGGTTGCGGAGGACAATTAGAAATGGTTTATAACAATTTAAGTAAAATAATATTGAACTGCAAAAGACCACCAAGAATATAATAACTGCAAAACACACAAGACGATTGACTTATTTCAGTCAATATTATTAGTCTTTTCGGAACTAAAGGATTTTGCGGTTTAATAATTTAGGAATAGGCCTATATATGTATATTCTTCTTAACTTGTAACCACATCCTATTGATTTTGTTGTAAGCTTACTATAATGAACTGACTCCACCAAAAATAGAACATTTTTTACCTGATCAATAAGTAGTCTGTTTAATGGAACATTTATGTTCTACATTCAGAGTTAACGTACCAAACTTGTGCTGTGGTAGCCCAATTGGGCGACTTTTGAAGATTTTTCCCATGATTTTAGACCATTTTCTGTCCCATAGAAACCAATGGTTAAGAAAAAAATTGGGTGACTTTTCAACACTGGCTCCCCCCACTTTTGGTAGACTCCAATAGAAACAATAGTTGAGAGAAAAATTGTGACTTTTCGACTATTTGGCCCATGTTGGACTGAAATTATGGCAACACTGTTCATGCTATGATGTAATATTGATCATTATTGCCTCCTCTCTGACATGTAAATCAAATAAGTTTACTTCCACATGAATTGGTATCAGTTTTGGTAACATATGCTATGTTATAATATTGATCCAACTTTAATACAACCACCTTTTTCACACAGTATCAAGGTTAATGCTCAGGGTGTTTTTTTTCTTTCAAAAATTGACAAAGTTATACACATTTTTCCACAAAACACTTAAAATTTATACTTATTGGGGAAAAATGTATCCTCAATATGAAAGGTCCACATTTTTAAGTGATGGATGGTTACATATCATTGGATTTATTAAGTTGACTTCGAGGACTGTTAAATGTCAAAAGTATCAATTTTTAATAATTAGCCATAAGATTTGTATTATATCGCAAATTTCAAGAAATCAAAATTATTTGATATCAGAAGGATATTCCTCGTATGCAGAATATAGTTTGTGTCTGATGTGCCCTCATGTCCCAGCACAAAAATACTGTGCAAGCGTTGCTATCCGATTCTTAAATGGCTTAATGTTTTTATTTTCTAGATGAAATTTATTTGACATTTTAAAGCGTCTGTTATGTCTAATATGTGTGATATCTGTGTCATGTTAAGGCTATTGATCACAACTTTGTTCTAAATTTGCATGAATTGCGTACAGTTTATTAACACATCTGGTCACATTAAACATTGATTAAATTTGGGAATGAAATTCATGTGAATTGTGTTTTTCATAAATCCATGTGAACCATTCAAGATTGGTTTATTTTGGAATGAAATTCATATCGTAAGCCTGCTTTGTTAATTTGCCTAAGTCATTTTTGTAATTTTGAGAACATATAATAAAATGTGGTTCAAGCATTCATCAGTTACGTAATCACCCTGATTATTTTGGATTATTCCCTTTCATTTGTATCATTATCATTTGTTCCTGTGCAAAGACTGGTGAATAAATATGTTTAAATGCATGTTTGAACCATATTTTGTACTTTGTTCTCAAAATTACAAAAAATGACTTAGGCAATAGCAGGCTGATGATATGTATTGTGCATTCTGAAGAACACATCAACATTTTAAGCTTTAAGGGTTTATTCCTGTGCTGAAAGTCAGTTTAAAAACTGTTTTGAATCATCTGGTTACATTAAAAATAGATCAAAAATTGTGATCTCATACGCAGGATTCAAGATATATCTATTTTGGAATGAAATTCATATGTATTGTGCATTCTGAACTGAAGAACACATCAAAATTTTTAGCTTTTAAAGGTTAGTTGCATTTTCAATTCCTGTGCTGAAAGTCAGTTTAAAACTGTTTTGAATCATCTGATCACATTAAAAATTGATCAAAAATTATGATCTCATACGCAAGATTCAAGATATATAGGCCCTATCTATTTTGGAATGAAATTCATATGTATTGTGCATTCTGAACTGAAGAACACATCAAAATTTTAAGCTTTTAAAGGTTTATAGTTGAATTTTCAATTCCTGTGCTGAAAGTAAGTTTAAAACTGTTTTGAATCATCTGATCACATTCAAAATTGATCAAAAATTGTGATCTCATACGCAAGATTGCCTCATCATTGGAAAAAGGATCTTATACTATTGTTATGTTATCTGACATAATTGATTCCAATACATAACTCAGTTATGAGTGTGCAACCTTGTTTGTTTATTCTCTCCAGCCAAAGTCCTTCACAAATCCAATAGAGCAGCAGACAACTAGCCTCACCCCCTGCTAATCTCCAATTTGGTACAGTCCAGTGTCGAAGGTCATGTGTATATTTGGCTAGCAGCTTGAGTGCACACTTGTGATGTGTACATGCACCACTCCAGTCAGTCAGTGAATTGAGTTGTAGGAGTGAGTAGAGGGCTCATGAATTTCTCAGTGTGTTGTGGGAAATTTGCATTTCACCAGCAAGTTGTTTATAAAATTTACATTATCTGAGGAAATTTCACAACTTTGACACTATCTTGATGAGGATTTATATTTCTTGGTTTTAACAAAAAGTCATCCAGTTGTTCGTTTTCTTGGAAGTTTACATACATTGTAGAAGTTTCACAACCATTTCCTGTGTGTGGAAAGTATATTGGGAGCCAGTACAGCCTGCAGTGTAAATCCAATAGTTGGTCCAAGGCTAGATACCTGGAGATAACAGTCTGAAACTGTGGGAGATTTTTCTATGTGCACCTTGATGGTCCAAATTGTCACATCTGTTTGTGTTTACCATCAGTTGATAGCATTCAGCGATTTTGCATGTAGTCTGCCGGATCGAGCGCATCAAAGCGTTTGAGGAATACGCACTTGCCGTCGATAAGGATATATCAAAATAGCATCTATTGCTACCAATTTCTTGAATTTTACTCTTCAATAAAGTTTGGAATATTCTTGCCTTTCATAAAACCACATATTTGTTTGTGAAATTTAGCGAATTATTACTTGATAACAAGACGTGTGGCTATTTCTAAACAATGATGTACAGGACTACATTCCTCTTTTGGATTGATACCAGGGTTACGACTACTTAGTAGTACCAGGAAGTTTTGACACCAAGATTTGTGGATACTATTTACACACAAGGAGACCATACTTGACGTACCATTTTGATTTGGTGTATTTAGTGAACACTAGTTCTTAATGTTTGTGGATTTTATTTATTTATGAGTTCAATGAGGGTCCTCATGCAAAACGGTCATAATGGTGAGTTTAAAATTATTCTAAAATATATACCCATCGTATCCTGTTTTTACAAACACACATGTGTTATTTATAGTGTTGCCCGCAGGTACTTCAGTAAAACCACGCAAGTTAAATAATGCCCTCAAAACTTTTCCCTTCCTTTTTGTGTGTCCACTTCATTGATTCTCTTTATAGAATGTTTTATTTTATTTTCATTTCTTTAAAAAGAAAGAAAGAAGTTTGAGCACTATTATAGCGAGGCCTGTGGGTCAGGCTTTTACTTGTGTGGTTTAGGTCGCCTGAACTTGAAAAAAAGAATGAAGTTAACAGCTCTGTCTGGCTGGACTACATGTATTTTTATTGAGTCACTCATTAGTTAAGTTTTTCTTGATGGAATACTATAAAAGTTTGGTTTCTAGTAAACATGTCCAGGCTAAATTCATGAACACTTGTTAGTGGACCACTTGTGTATGATTGCCTATATTTATGTTGTTAGAAAATGTATCTGGGAAGTGGCTGCACCAGAACTTTATTTTTTGTTTTGGATGGGGGGGGTGAAGGAAATCAAATTTGTTTGCATTTTTTGCCCCAAATAGGCTGAATCTGTATCTTGGCCTTATTCAAACTTTGGGTGTATTCTGTTCATGATGAAATGATCTGTATCTGTTTCTTCATGTGAATGAAATTTCCTTTTAAATTCATATAAACTGCACAGAGGATGGAGATCTGAAAATCGTTGACAAACATTAGCACGTAAGGAGAGATTTCCTAAGCAATGTCTGCTTGTGGATGGTAATTATTCAGAGACCTGGCAACAGAAGAAAAACATTGATACAATCAATCATAGGACTTAAAGAAAATGACTCG
This sequence comes from Amphiura filiformis, assembly GCF_039555335.1. Classification (NCBI taxonomy): domain Eukaryota; kingdom Metazoa; phylum Echinodermata; class Ophiuroidea; order Amphilepidida; family Amphiuridae; genus Amphiura; species Amphiura filiformis. Next base: position 37,578,897 of record NC_092638.1, on the reverse strand, counting down.
CAAAAATGTTAGAAATTCCATGAAATTAGACTCCTATTTAAATACCCCTGCATAAATGCATGGCCAAATAAAAAAAGTTTATACTGCCATTTCCCAACCTACCCAAATTTTTTGAAAAAGATAACTGAATAGGCCTACATTTGTACCTACCCAAGATGTTTTTTTATTTTAAAATATTTTATCATATGAATTCATAAATTGATACTCAGAACACTAGTTTCTTGTAATTACTTTGAATCACTGTTTAAATAGCCATACCAGAAAAAAAACCCGATCTACTGACCAAAAAAATATTGGAGCCTAAAAGGCAATAGAACTTTTTTAGGCCCAATTTGGCCCAGTGCAGAATATGTTCAAAATTTCAATATCAAATAGTTCTTTTAAGAACTATTTTAAAAGATTGTTGTTGATGAATTTATAATGAGCCAAATTAACTGGAAACTATTGAATATTTTGTGACTAAAAAAAGATATTTGCCATATTATAGGCCTATGGTGGTTTGTTTAGAGTGGCCATTTACTCTGATTGCAACAGTTATACCCATTTCTTTATTATTAGTCAGTATATTTTAAGAGCTGTGCATATCAAATGGGATTATCCTTTTATGGTTTTGTAAATAAAAGGTTTATTTTTCTTTCTTTTGAATTGCTGAATATACATGTGAGGTAGTTGATGAGGAATGGGGAATTGGTTTGGGTACTTTCTCTTTCCTGGTTCATAGAGAGGGAAACTGTGTGTCACTCAAGATGTAAATTGGAAAATTTAGTTTTTACCAGTAATTCATTTTGATTAATTATTAATAAATATCATTATTATTATTTGATTAATAATATTTGTTATTATGAAACAATTTTCAAATTAGCCACCAATCTTGTTAGAAATATAATTTAATTAGAGAATAGTGCATGAAAAAAAATACAGCCTGAAAAATAATGAAAGCTTTAAAATTCTCCTTGGATTATAATTTTTGCACACATTTTTTAAACATTTTCTACTTTTTTCCTAATAAAAAATAATATACAGTAAAAGTAGATCCACTTTGGCTGAAAAATGGTTGGTTTTACTTACATGCAGGGAAATATTTTTTACCAAATGCACAAAAACCAAAATATGGGTCAGTGAAAGGGTCTGTAGATCAGGGTGGTTTTTTTTCTGTACCTCATGAGGAAAATTATTTAATGTTTATAGCCTATAGCAATTTTTTTTAATTGCTATAACTTAAAAAGTATTTAAAAGATGGAATGACTAATATAAATATGTTCTGGTATCAGATGCTTCTAAATTAATAATGAAGAAGAAAAAAATAACATCCTGAATTTTGTGATTTTCACTTTTAGATGTACAATGTAGGCCTACTTGTAGGTCTAGTCCTATTTCGACTCCATCAACAAACATTTGTAGACAGAAACATTGACATTTTAGCCTTTTGTTCTTTTGACTTGCATCATAAATATGACGTTGGGGACTAGCATGCAGACTGTATTTCATGGAAGTATGCATGGCAGAACGTTCTCCTGCAGAATCAAGTTCACTGACAGGTATCGGAGTTGAGAGTTTTGACATAAAAATGATAAAGATTATGAACTTATTTCAAAATTAAATGGATAACTGCCAAAAATATTGCCATCTCCTTAAACATTCTTCTTAAAAATAGGCGTTAAAAAAGGGAAAGGGTCGTCACGGTGTTTTCCGGTGTTGTGGCATATAGCCAGGACTTTTTCAAGTGGGGAGAGGAGTGATCGGGGAGGGGGGGGGGCAACTTTTAAGGGGACAACATTTGACAAATATACCCACACACCCATGCATGTACATGTAGGCCTACGTGCAAATGCAGTTGGGCACTATTGCACACATAATGATAAATTTAAAATATCTGGCTGCAAAAAATACAAAGTAAGACTTCCAAGATGGTTCCCTTGATACCAGGAACTAAGGAGGAGACTGATATTGATAAATATCTCTCATTTCCTGTTTTCTGGAAAAAGATAATTAATACTGTACAACGGTCTTATTTCTCTACCAAATATCTCCCTGGTGCATGCTGCCATGGATTGAAATTACACTAAGTAGAGTTTCGCTCTACTTATTGCTTTTCGCACTAAAGTAAAGCTTGCGTGAAATTTAGAAATAGTGGAAACGTCAACCCCATGGGTGCTACTAGCCGAATTATGGGCCTCTAACAAGTATTTTGATTGGTCATAAAGAGGTATAGCCTAATTGTATACATGTATTGTATTGAGCCAATGAGAGATATTGTATAAGATTAATCAGTAGTTCAATGATCAATGTATTATAAATGTCCGAAAAAGCTCATCGATTAATATGTTTCCAAATATTTCGCTAACAATTAATGCATACATGTACATTTTTAGGGCACTTTTATTTTGTAGCACGGCACTTTGCTTTGAAACTTGGTCAAATTGTATTACACTGTCTCTACCCACCCTCTAATTAGCTTATTTGTATAATTAGTTAGCTAATATGCATAAATGCTATTTAATTATGTAAAGAAGAACTCAATTTAAAATCACCAAACTCCGTAATTTAATGAAGGAAAGATGTTAACACCATATGGGTGCTTTATATATCGTCCTTCTGCGGGAAAAAAGCCGAAAATGAAAAAGCCCTAGAGGACAACACTTGGTCAGTCTACTGCCTGGTGAGATTGTAGAAAGACAAGCCCCGTGGTCAAGGATTAATATGGGTTTTGTTGAGAGAATGCACGCGCATGCGATTACAACAAAACATTCTGAACAAAAACATTGGGTGTGTACCGAGTTTGAAAAAAGTTTTCGAGTGTTTGGTTTGGATAGTTCATCGTTCGCTGGAGCAAAGAATAATAATAGTAATAGAAGAGGTCAGATATGAAATATTTATGGTGGACTTAATTGAGTTGAACTTGAGAAATGACAAGAGTGATGTCAGTTATGAAATGCTAAATATTTATGTGAATATGAAGAGGATGACCAGTCCACTACACATTGTAACTTTTTGGAAATAGAATTTGAACACCCCCTTCACCTCAAACAAAGTGATTGTAATTGTAACTTCTATTGTTTTCAATTTCAATGTCAGTGTTTGAAAAGAATTTGTGCATCCCCCAATTATTTTCCCTTTTAATTGTTCATGATAGTTTATTATGTTTCTTCATAAGAATTAGAAGGCAAAAACAATCAGCAAACAAATGTTTATCAATCAAGCACATTTAATATTATAAATTACTGAATGAAAAAGAAAAAAAAAATCATTTTGCAATAAACTAAATGTAAAAATGGCTACTAAAAACATCTTTACATTTAGTAAAAACAATTATCAAATTGAAATATATATATGTAAATCTCAAAAACAGCAGCAAAACAAGATTTGTCAATCCGTAAATTACATGTTCTGTTATAGTCATTTTACTGAACTAAATGTAAAATGGCTAATAAAGTTATAAACACATCTTATAAGTACATGTAAATCCAATTTTCAAATTGCAATATAAATCTATATGACCGTCATGCGATCATATTTATAAGCGAGGTATACTCTATTGTTTTCCCTCATTGTAAATGGCTTTTGTTCTCCTAATAAGGTCAGCAAATATTTTATGAATGGTGGGGAGGTTTGTTTTATTGAATGCCAAGTTTGTCTGCTTTTGTTCTTGTGGCCCAAGTTTGGGTTGTGTTCAGAATGTTGTTGACATTGCCATTATTTATGAAATGTTCCAAGTTTTTTTGCCAATTATAGAGGTATTTTATTACAAGAAAATTACATTTTTAGCAGCTGAAATAATGTCGGAAGGTGAGCATATTTTGTGTCAAATTTGCAAGGATTTTGAACAGTTTTTCCTCAAAATTACGCATTATTTTTAAGTTGAATAAAATTTGATTTTCATTTTGCAGGCTTATGATGGTCATGTCTAGATGTTTTATTTTAATTTGAAATTACCAGTCTCTAGAAGAAGAGAGGTAATAATCTAACATTAATCTGGAGGAAACGCCAATGACCAATGATGCTACATGTATTTGTACCTTTTCCTGACTACAATTCCTTAATTCCTTTTTTCTGCAAAACTAACTTGTCAAAATGTACAAAGAGCCTACTTTTTTTTTTGGATGAAAATAACTACATTTGTTCTCTATTGGCAATACACCCCACCACTGAAAGATTTTCATTTTTTGAACAATGTTAACATGTGCCCCAATTTAAGGTTCTGCATTTAATTTGGAAGAAAATTCACATACAAAAATAGGGTCCCCCATACCTGATGTTACGAAGTGGAGTCCCAATAAATCTACTTTTGTATGCAAGATCCACATATTGAAATTTATACAATTTAAACAAAATCCTGGCTTAAGGGGCTTGTACTTTTTTTTGCCAAGTTCATCCTCTTTCTGAACTTAAAAAGCTGCTTTGTATCATCAAAACACCGGACATATCTTCATAGTTTTTCAACATGTGACATACATGTAATGAGTAATAAGAAAGAGGAAGAATCAAATAGTGTACTTTCTATCCTGTTTCCAAATAACACCATCTGGTTTTCCTCCAAATCATTCATGGTTTTGGTTGGTATCTTACACTTCCCATAATGCATTTCTCCCATTTCAATTTTCTGTAATGATTTGCTATACAATAATACAATGTAGGGCAACATAAGGGTCAATAGTGATGGAATGTACTTCAATGAACAGAGCACTTCCAGATCTTTCAAAATATGTTTATTTCTTGACTATCGACCCATTTTAGCCAATTTAAAATAGGAGTGTTATTGATGTAATGGGGGGGGGGGGCATCATGTTGCAAAGGATTTTGGGAAGGGTAAGAAATCTTTTCTGGGTTGATATCATGTGAGACATGAGGGATAGCAATTATTTACACCTCAGAACACTTGCATTGGGTCTCATTTTGCATTGGATGTCAATGTAACTGAAATAAGCTGCAGCTGCTGTGATGAACTGGCGGTGACCGTTTGTGGAAAGTGCATGTTTCTGTACAAGAAATAATGACAAAAAGAAAGAAACAAAAAAAAAAGATACTTTAGGCCAAAAAAAACACGGTTCTATGGGACCGACCGACCGACCCAGATTTTGCATTTTGGGAGAATTTTTTTTACTTTTTGCTAAAATCAAGTAAGATCAGCTGTTTTTTGGCCCAAACTGATTAATTTTGACTGAAAGTTTGTGGTATCGACAGTGACAAAATTTCATTATGAGCAATATGGCAAAGGATTTACATAATTTAAGCTTCTAGTTCTAGTACATCATGAAATTTAAGGGGTCCATGCAGTTTTGATTTAGTACTCGTTGGTCAATTTCAACTTATAATTTACAGGGTCCAAACCCAGGATGTGCAGACGTGTAAGAATGTGACTCCTGGGCTATACCACAAATAACATGCACGAGTTCAATTTCCTACATTTTTTTATTCAGAAAAAGTAGGCACATATCAATTATCATAAAAATAGGTAAGAACCTAAAAGTCAATCCAAACAATCCATTTTAAGTATGATCTGCTTCAAAATCCAAATCACTTAAGAAAATAGAATTAGGTGGAATTCCTAGCTTTTCTTCAAACCATTATGTATTATTGTATTATGATCAAATTTGTTGAAAATCTCATTAGAGTGGTTACACCCTCCAATTCAATTCTGTTTGCATCACTAATTGGTTTACCCTTACACCAAAATCTGAATTTTTTTAACCCTTGCTATTCAAGTACACAATTCAATGACATCAACTAAACCAGTGCACTCTTTTGATGTTTTGAAAAAAATAATTTTGGTTTGAAAGAGTGTAGAATTCTACCCTAAAATCCCCACAAATGATTACAAACATGCCTAGTATTGGTTTCTTGATTTGGCTCTTTGGAAAAAAAGTATTGCATACATGTCAAATCAATATCAACAAATTCAAAAATGAAGAAACCTCTGGATGCACAGCACTGCCATGCCACACTGCCATACCTTTGCAGTTATGACTTGGAGAGCACCATATTGTGGGTTAACTCCCAATGTCTATATACTCTGCAAGATTATATAACATGTTTGCTTCAGGATATGTGCCATCAGATCTTTATAGCAATCTGATGGTTAATGTATTGCTTGCTTACAGTGTTGCCAGATCTACCATTCGATAGCCCAACCTGTGATTTTGTAGCCCAATTGCGTGACTTTTGAAGATGTCCGGCGTGACTTTTGACTCTTTTTTGTCCCATAGAAACCAATGGTTATGAAACTAATTGGGTGACTTTTCAACATTGGCTCATGCAACTTCAGGTAGTTTCCTGTCCCATAGAAACCAATGGTTAAGAGAAAAATTGGGAGACTTTGCAATGATTTGACCTGTGGTTAGCGCTGACGTTGGCAACCCTGCTTATGGATAAGGAAACTGACCAGAGGTGTTTGTGTGAAAACTTGAGGCAGAGGGAGCATTTCTTGTCCAGTACATGTAGATGCAGCTTGGATGAAGTTTGTGCATATCTTCCTGTTTCTATAGAAACAGAAATGGTATTGGAATTAGAACCATCCCAAAAATATCAAGATTAGGATTAAGTGATTGGGACTAGATTTAGTATTTTGGTTCATGTGATGACCACTCCGGGGTACTCACTACTCAGTACAAATGACCATGGGGGAATGCCACATACATGGGTCAACTTTCTGCTATTTGGTACATCAATTACTCCAATCATCTAAGGCAATTTTGGTATGGATTTTTAATTTTGTTAAAATTTCCTCAATTCTTTTTTTCAAAAGTAGTGCCCAATTTTGCCTCAATGTGCCAAAATTGACAATATTTAGGGAAGAGCTGTAAAAGCTTTGCTAATTTTTGTTAAATTTGGTCTGAAATTAGGGCTTTTGGTATTGCAATGGGTCCAATGAATATGTGGAACTAACAAAGTGTATAAAAACTACAAAAATAATAATTAACATACTAAACTGTCAATGCCTGCAATATTTTACAAAGACAACTGATCAGAAAACGATTTCATCACATCTTTGTATTACCTGCAGTACACGACACTCGGGTCATTGAACTGTCGGCCATACTGATTACTGCTATTTGAAATTAAATAGCTCTGTTTGATTAGGGATTGGAATGGAGAGAAAGCTAAGTTACAAATGCTAATGTGTTCTATTGTTTTGTCAAGGTTTGTGTTCTCTGATTACACTGTTAAAAGAAATAAACAAGCAAATATTAATCGCATTAAAGTCAAATCTTGGAAATGTAGGTGTGGCTACTGTTTAATTTAGGCCTAGAAAAGATCACCTGTTGGCTATCAATTAAGGTGAAGCCTAAAATAAAAGTTTGTTTAGTCCTTTTGAGGCTTTAAAACAAAAGAGGGTCGATCGGTATTTTTTTAAAGATTTAGACGTGTCAGATAATGCAGGTTATGGTTTACTTCTACATTTAATAGTTCTAGATTGCAAAATCTGAATGTGCACTTAGCTTCCATATTTTGAATTGTAAACTGCTGAACCGATAGGGAAGATACATCATAAATGAAGGCAGAAATTAACGGCTAGACTCGATTAGTTATATCACTTATTTGGTTTATTTACAGGTACAAATTGTCTCAATTTTTTCAACTTAAATCAGTTTTAAGTGTACCCTAACTGTACCCCTTAAAAATTTTGTTTTTAAAAGTGCAAGGTGATTTGTGGATTTGTTTAAAAATTATTATTTGCCTGATTTTTTTAACCTGAAATATATCAAATAAAAAACATGTAAATTACATGGCATTACCTTGTAATTATTTTCAACCACAAAGAAATATCGCCAGGACATTGTACTTGATTACAAATTATCCAGCCCACTGATTAACATGCACCAAAACTGTCACAATGATGGATGGTACTATCATCATTTTCTGATTTGATATTATTTTTCTCCCTTTTCATTTGTAGATAACAAATTAGCCAAATTGCTTTCATAGCGACTCGTTGGAATCTGCGGAACTAATTACAACATGTAATTGTTGTTTGTCAAGAGGGAATACGATTGAAGAGACAGAATTATAAGATAGTCATTAAAATACATAATTACAGATATACAGTTCGTAGTCAATATCTGGTAGAGATAATTTTGAACCAATACTTTTTTTTTACAAAATTAAAAAGCCTGAATGGTAATAATGAAGGGGAAGGAATTTGGCACATGAATGTAATATAAGATAACACAGTTGCAGAAACGGGGACAGGTAAATGGCGAGTTAAAAATGAGAGAGTTAGATGAAAGGCAAGTTATAATGGCAAGTTACCCCCTGCAGAGATTAAAGAGTGACCTCTGCTGAGAATATGGCAAGTCCTGCTGGGGGGTTCAGATTTTTACGGCAAGTCCCAACGGTGAGTTACGATTTTACGGCAAGTACCGCCGGCGAGTTAAGATTCTTACGGCAAGTGGCTTTGTCATAACTCGCCTTCAGCTTACTTTGTGGGGGGTTATTGACAAAACACCTAATCTCTGTGGGGAGGTAACTCGCCTTTAAACTCGCCTTTTCTTTAACTCGCTTTTTTTAACTCAACTATTTACCACTCCCTGCAGAAACAAACCTGACAATCAATACCTGGTTGCTCAAAATAATCAAATCACAAAGCTCCTTATTGAAATTTAATGACATATTATGATGTATTATAGTTTGGATGGATTTTTTTTTCTTCAGAAATTTTAAAATTGGACTGACATTTGAAATTGCAATTCAGCTTTCATCAGGCTTTGAAGACCATTGCCATTTCAATTTTGTGGAAAAGGAACGTCAAGAAAATTGTCATACTATAAGTGGAAGAGAAAACTGATGTGAAGCCTGTGAAGGAATGTGTTAAACAGACTTTTCGGATGCTGACTTTCTCTATACCTACTTTTTGCTGTTTTTGCAACCCATCACTGCCATCAATATACCAACTTTTCACAAAAAGCACCCAAATTTGCCCAAATTGGGTGCTTTTAAGGGTACTAAATTGTGCAAATTAGGCACATTGGTCTCCACTGAAAACCCACCCATCGATATACCAAAATTGCTGAAAAAGGTAGTGGCACGTCCCCATGCACCTTCAACCAGGAAGACACCCCACGTGTGTTTTGCATGTGCAGATAGGCTAACATTATTTTCAATATTTGCTTTAAGTGGCTTGTTTTGTTACTTCTTAGAAAAGTAAATTATTCCTATGGCCTGGCTTGACATAAAAAAACAACAACACCTAAACTGCTCACTAAACAATCATCCCACTTGCCAAATTCCACCGCCATGACAAAAATGAAAGCCTTTTTTTCAGATGCAATAATATTATCCTTGGAAGAAAGAAATCTCTTTCTTCCATGATCTATTCATGGATCAAAAAAAATTATTCATAAGTCATTGAAGCATATATAAATATTTTTGCCCTGAGTGTCCTAACCACAATAATATCAGTCACCTAATTAAAGCAGATGCCAGAGTCTTCAAAATCCACAAATCAATACATATCTTTCCAATATTTATTGGACCAAAATATCTATACATTCTACAGGCTACAAAGCCTACACATCAAGCTCTTAAAACTCCCACCATATGTATTGTGATGTCATAATTGATCAGTCAAAATTTACCAATAATTTTAAAGTGTTGAGTCAAATAGAAGCAGACAATAAGATGGACTATAATTTCTTATCTGGTGGTCTCCCAAATGTCTCTTTGCTGCTGTCATAACATGGATCTTTAATATGACAAATTATTTGTTCAGAACCATAGATCCTGGAGACGGATATACAATGCAGTGTATGTAGGTATGTCATGAAATTTCCTACATTTTGTTGCGCTTTAAAAAGATTATTTTGGTTTATTTAAGGGGTATAATCCATGCGTGCAGTACGCGCTCGTTTCTAACTGGAATTTCTGACAAAATCTTGTCCGCAAGCAGTTCTTGCCGCCAAGCGCCATCAAACCAAAAACTGCGTGGAGTGTGCGCGATCGCTGGTAAGAAGTTCAGCTACGCTGAGTATCGTGTTTTCATCGCTATTTGCCATACGATTTTTGTAAAAGAAAGAAAGACAAAAAAAGAGTAAAAGAAAGAAAGAAAGAAAGAAAGAAAGAAAGGAAGAAAAATAAGAAAGAAACAAAGAAAGAATCAAAGAAAGAAACAAAACAAAGAAAAGAAAGAAAGAAAGAAAGAAAGAAAGAAAAAGAAAGAAAGAAAGAAAGAAAGAAAGAAAGAAAGAAAGAAAGAAAGAAAGAAAGAAAGAAAGAAAGAAAGAAAGAAAGAAAGAAAGAAAGAAAAGAAAGAAAGAAAGAAGGAAAGAAGGAAAGAATGAAAGAAAGAAAGAAATGGAAAAGGAAGGAAGATTAACAAAGAAAGGCAAAGAGTGAAACAACAAATAAAATTACGGAATAAAGGATACTGAAAAAAAAACAAAGACCGAAGAAGGAAAGGAAAGAAATAATAAGGGAAAAGAAAGATTAATAAAATAATAACTAAGATTTTAAAAAAGCAATAGGCCTAGGCCTAATTAGACTGTGTAGGCGAGCCCATTTCAGAAATTCAAAAAAATTTAAATGGTAAGCGTTACACATCTCTCATTTGGTAACTTGTAATATTTTAATTTGATAAAGAGTACCGGTATAACTTCGTAATGTAATATAATGCATAATTATTAGGCCTATTGTTAAAGGTTGGGCAAGAGGAAATCAATAATACGTAAAAATATTATAGTCTGTAGATTTATACATTATTAGAAATAAAGTTAGGTCTATATTTTTTCTTAGGCATGTTGTCCATTTAAAAAGGCACAGTAGGCCTAAGAAAACATTTTTTATAAAAGGCCGCACGATATCAAACGGCCTGTTATCTTATTAACTAGTATTACATGACATATTTATTATAAAGTAGTTTTTATTTGATTGATTATAACGAAATTATTTCAGCAGTATTTTAAGGTAAAATCATGTAATTTGAAATAAATGTCACATGAAATCAATTTTTTTTATAAAAGGTATATTTTCACATCTAACTTACTTCGCATGCAACTGACTTTATAACTTAATAATAAAACGGTGATAAGTGGATTGAACACGAGCCCAGTTAGGCCTACAAGCCTAAAATGTGATATTTGAGTAATTCTAAAAATGATATATAACGGGATCCGTCTATTTTAAATCCATAATTAAAGGCCTATCATTCAGTAATCTCAAAGCTGCAGTGAAGGTGTAAAAAATTAACATATAAATTGCCTATAACTCATTAAAATTGTCATGCGAAGCAAAACAATGAGAAAAAAAGACAATATTGACATAGTTCAAATTCAATTTAATTTGAAATTACAGATTCATGTAAAATGTCTCATTTTGTTTGTTGGCTTGAAGAACTTCGTATTGAGTCATAACCTAATAGATACGTTGATATTAATAAATGATATCAAGAAGGTTACAAAACCGAACGAAAATCACCTCCACGGTCATGTTGCAGGTGTTTGCCATATCACCTGCATACGCGGACAGTTGAGCGTATGAGCTGCGACAAGTTTTCATGAAAGTGACGCGCTATATATGTCACACTGGTATTTTGAACCAAAAAATATGCCATTTATGCTCAAATTGCGAAAAAAGTAACTCCGTGACCCCTATTTTTTATTAGCTTTAATGAAATATCCTATCAGTGCGCATATTGTATCAAAAAATAAGCAAAATTGTTCGGGTAGATTTTTTGTTATAATCGAAAACATGTCTAAAATTTCCATTTTCCCATAGACGCCTGTACTAATTTTTCCCCAAAACAGCCTTTTTAAAATGGTTATTTCTAGAAAACTAACTCCGTGACCCCTCTTTTTATTTTAGATATTCAAGTATATCGATGAAATTTAATTTGTACGAAGTTTAAGAAAAATCGTTCGGCGGGATCTTGTATGGACTATACCCCTTAATCAGAGAAGATGATGTTTTTTTTGTTGTGTTTTTTTTGTTTTTGTTTTTTTCATTCTTCCTCTTTTTGTTCAGCGCTTTGATACATTTTAAAGGCGCTTTATAAATATCTTTATGTATGTATCTCTAGTTTAATTTATATACATGTAGTACACAAAAGTTATTGGACCAAATCAGCTGATTTGGATATTCTTCATAATTTTAAAACAGCCATTGGTAGGCCTGTAGTGAGTGGTGTCAACAGGTTCAAGATTTTATTTTTCTCTACTTTTGTTTTATGTACAGGTTAATGACTGCGCATCTTTTAAACATTTTTCTTTTGGAACTTAGGAATTGCTATCTTCAGAAGATAGTCAATTTGGGAAAGTTTATTGTTAAAGTCTTTTGATGATGGATGTAAGCTGGCAAAGCCAATGTCAAATACTATTCTGAATGTAGGAACTTTAAAATTGGAAACCCAAATCAATCATTTCATTGGAATTTACTTTCTTTATCAAGAGGACATGGATTTATTTCCAATCATAGGCAGCAAGATCAGATTAACTCCAGGAACTGTAACCAAACAGAAATGGATATTGGATTTGTGCCATCTTGATTTGAAATTGCTAATATTTAGCTCTTTGCAACCACAACTTCTTGCAATTGCTACCCTTCTTCCGAGGTACTAAGACACTGCAAAGTGATGGATGAAAGTAATCACTATACTGCAAGTGAACTTGAATGGTACCATTATAGGTACTTAAACTTCAAGTTAATGAACTTGTGTGAACTTGACTATTGTATGTGGCAGTTGGAAAACTGAAATTGTATAAAGAGAATGGTGTATAGGGCCTACTCTGATAAGTGGCTGTCAATTAAGGTGACAGAAAGGTGTCTTACAAGTTAGTGCCAAATTGGATGGTGGATAGAAGTCATAAACTAAGACAGCAAGCCCACTATAAATAAATACATGCTATATCTGATGGGCTGTTCCAGAAAATAAGTGCATGTATAGAGGAGTGAATTTTCAATAAAAGAAACACCTAGATTTCCAGGTTTGCTTCTTAAAAATGCATGGAATTCCAGTTACCAATATTACTGGAAAAAATTTGGAAATGCGATAAAAAGTATATTATATATTTAAGCTGGATTTCCACCAATCACAACTGGTCAAAAAGTCCAGAAATCCAAACTCCTTTTTGGAATAGAACAATGTGGCAGGCCTTAAAATACTTTTTTTTGGGGGGGGGGGCTACTTTCGGGGACTGCTTTCAGGATTTTAGGGGCTAAATCCCCACAATCCCCATTTATTTTGACCACAAGCCTCAAAATAGTTATCTTTTAGGGGCTACTTTCTATTAAATATCGCCACCGTAATTTAATTTTTGATGGCTTAGTTGGTATTTTTAGGGGGAATCACCCGTTGCCCTTGGTCTATTTTGAACCCCATAATGCGGGCTTGCTCTGTCTATTAACTTTTGCAGCATTGCTCTGATTTGTTTCTTTCTTTGAATTTTTATCATAGACTTGGATGATTGACAGCATGTCTGGTTTTATATCATATTATTATCTTCTATCTTATCTTATCATGTCTTATCACATTCAATTACATTTGTCATATTTGCTGATCTTTGTCCCATATTCATTGTTCTCTTGGAATACAACTTCGCAGTGGAATGAAATACCGTAAAAACTCGATTGTTAGCATAAGTGCTTACTATCGAGCGCGTTTGAAAACATGAAATTTTACCAACCGAGCTAATGAGGTTGAGACACAAATTTGCAGGTTTACTTGTTCATATATAACTGTGTATCGATTATTTGCTCAAAACCCTTTACACTTTTGTGGATGGGGCACTTCATGTTTGCATGTTTTAAAAGTGCTCGATAGTAAGCACATTTGCTAACTATCGAGGTTTTACGGTACTTGAGGACTTTGCTGAGATGGGGTATTCGCTTTAAATTATAAACTTTGGTTACTTTGTAACTTTTGACATCAATATTTTCATTTTGTATGTTGCAACCTTTAAATAATCAGTATTTTTTCTTTCTTTTTTTGTTTCATGTACTTCTGCTGTTTACTTGGATGTACACAGGTAAGTTCATTTGTTTCTTAGAATTACCTTGTCACTGATTAATTTGATAACCAGGCTGGTTTGGTTCACCCCAGAAGAACTGCTCTGGCGGAGCTACCTCTTTAAAAATGGACCGGGTTCTAAAATTCAATTCAACATATTGATCTGATCACAGAAAATGCAACCTTCAATCCTAAATTTTTACCAAAAGCAGTTTCTAGGAAAAATATAAACTTTGGTTCGACATGCACTTTTGATTTTTACTTGGGAAAAAATGATGCAAACTTAATTTACAAAAGCCATCTGTTGCTATTCAATTTCAAGAATCGATCATCATGGATCAAAAGTGTCTGATGTAAAGGTAGATAAAGAAATGAGGCATTCATGATATGTATGTCAAGCTAGAAAAAAATATAAAAAAGATAGTCAAATGCCCTTTGGGATAGATACAAGATGGGTTTAGTTCATTGATAGCGTACTGATGTAACTTTGAACTCAACCTCTGCTTCTGTAATTTCTGAGAACGGTATTAACAATGAAGCCTCCTTTAGGGTTCTTTTATTGAGCAATTTTTTTTTTTTTGGAAAGGATTCCAAATTGGGCTATTCCATTTAAAATCCACACTACCCCTGTGGAAGATTTAGCGTAAGTCTTCTACAGAGGGTATAAATTTTGAATAGAATAGACAATTGGGTAACTTCCATAAATTTGAAATACTCACTCCAGTTGTTGAAGATGTAGGTAAAGCCATACTACAGGGGGAGTATGGGTTTCAAAACGATTTACTCTGACCAATTACATTTGAAAAACATACTTCCCCTGTGCAAGATATTTCCAAAATCTTCCACAGGGGTAGTGTGGATTTTAAATGGAATAGCCCTAATACACTCTTTCCTGCCAGGGTAACCTGGCAATGTTTTTATACCGGTGACATTCGCTCCCTTGTGGTAAGACGCCCATTCTATAGTTTCAACTTGGGTCTTTTGTTAAAGTTCAACATGCATCACTGTTTGATTACTAATCTACGAAACACCTGTCAACGAGATGCGTTTCTCAAAACTTTTTTTTGTTTTAGCTCGATACAAAGAAACAATCATGTTTATTAGGTAAAATGAGGTTGAGCTGCGCAAGCTTAATACTAGCTCTTTTCGACTTGATTCTTGCGCATCGCCAATTCGAGAATTGTCATTATTCCAGCTGATTTGTAGCTCTCAGCGGAGTTAAACCCTCATAGTCATGCTCGCGGATATTATGTTTAGTTTTTTTACGACTTCTGCGGATGCTAATTGCATATGTAGGTACGAGTTTGTTACGTTAAATTCACTTCAATGCCATCTTTTTGTTCAGAGACAATACCAGCAAAAAATAGCCTCATCACAAAGGCAGATTACATTGACCTCAATTAAATATCACAGCTCAAAATTTGACCTCAAGTAGTTGAGTATGAGTTTTTGTACCCAACATGTTCAAAGGTCACTTTATGAATGTACAAGTATATTGAGGTTAAAGAACTTTGGACTACGGGATGAGGTTGTTTTCGAGCCTAGGAAGAGATGTTTCTTAAGGGCACCTTCTCTAATTGGATTTCTCCCGTAATGAACCAATTTACAAAAGTAGCTATGCATTATTTTCATAAGTGCTAGTTATGTAATCGAATAAGTGACGTCTAGAATAGATATGACAATGGTGCGTCGCTGTATTAATATCTAGATCTAAAATAATGCTACATTGCTAAATTAACACACATTGTAATGGAATATTTGCTAGGCTAATTTATATTCAGTTCATTTTCAGAAGTTATTTCAATTTTGATTTATAAGTGACACTACATGAAAGAATGATATAGTTTTGTATTTATTACAAAGTTTCTCTTTTAGAAGATTTGTCACTATGTAGTTAATGATCCATTTTATGTTATGCAATAAATTAGATTTCGGGATCATTTTGTGTATTACCAGCATACACTAGGGATGCATGAAGCAGAACTTTTAGTATCATTGTGGAGGTTTTCGATTAAAGTCAATTTTAGCTGAAATTGCAATCATCTATATAATACAAAAAATGGGAAGGATGAGTAGCATCTATAGGACATGTCAAATTGATGAGGATGCCTTCCAGATTTGAGTGATGAAGTACTGTTAAGATGACATGTTTAAAATAATGTGAGTTATTTGATGTTAGCAACAAGTTTACAACCAAATTAAATTACCCATTCATAAAAGTGTAAAATTCATTGTTGGCAGTGATATTGATATCATCAATCATTTTATTTGTTATTGTAAGAATTTTTTTGTGTAATTTGGTATCACATCTGCTTATCACATTAAAATTTTATTGATTGCATTAAAAATCAATTATGCCAAATAAGGTAAAGAGTAGGGGTTTTTCTATGATAGATTTGTGTCAAATTTGCCACCTCTGTTGCTTACGATAATTTTTGATTTATTCACAATTTTGTTGCACTTAAAACTCTGCTAATCAGGTTTTGTCATTGATTTCCACAAAATCATTAATTTTCCATCTTTCCATTAAAAAAATGAGAAAAAAAAACGCTGAAAATTTGTTTGAAATCTGTGAATATCGACCACATCACCTGGTCATGAACCCCACTATTGATTTAAATGTGTTAAATTTCCTCCAAATCCTAAATTAAATTTTCAAAATTGAAATGGAAATTAATGCATCACTAAATTTGCTTTTATACGGGAGGCAGATGGAACACCGCATTTCAAATTTACGTGGAAATGGTACGCATCGGCTTCCTTGTAATTATTATATGCATTTGAATTTTCAGTTTTCGATTTGTTGAATCTTGAAAAATGAAAAGTTTCAATCAATTCTTTCCTCCTAAATAGAAAGTAGTATCTGCAAGCAAGGATTGTAAAAGTGGAAATTTTTGTGCGATTTATTTTTTGCCAATTTATTTTTAGCCAATTGTGAATGGTTTCACTCATTTTTAAATTCATTGTCTAAGCTTCCTTAAACATTAACCTATACATTCTCAATGTTGCTTTTTTCAAACTGTGCAAAAATAATGTAGCAGGGAAAATGTCCGCTTTTGCAGCAATTAAGCAGACATTGTATTTAGTGTTGGCGGAAGGATTAAAATGTATTGGGGTCGGGGGACGAACGTTCTCGTTTTACTGGGACTTCTTTTGCATGCGCAAAGTTTGCAAACAATTTCAATTTCAGACTGAAGCCCCAAATGAAGGTGTGTTTTGCTATTTTACGGGCCAGTGTGCGATTTAGCAATTTTAACATTGGGTAAAAAATACAACCAATATGCATTCTTCTCTCTTCACTCATGTTGGTCCTAAGTGTGAAATAGTAGATATCAAATGGTTAAGTTGGTAAAAAAAACACCAGATTTTTGGCTGGGGGAGGGGCAACACAACAATTGGGGGGGGGGGGGTGCAATGAAGGCAGTATCCATTTCTTGGAAGTACAGAATTCTGTGCACGATGTAACTTTGATTTCACATCATAGTCTGCTGTCATACGAAAAACATCTTTACCTATCTTTATCTTTTACCTAAATTTTGATTTTATCCAACGGTATGCATTCGATCCACCAGTCGGTAATTGTATCGTTAGCGAAGCGTAACTAAATGATTGTTGTTTATGGAGTAGTGTCCTCTTCATGACCTCCTGAGGCAGCCTGTACACTATTTACTCACAGACTCAATGGTGAGTCCATGCTTAGTGAGGTGGATAATTCAATGGGATAGTAATTGTCATCCAAGGTCAAAAATACTAGCAGCGCATCATCCGGGATGATAGAAAATTATGATGACAGCGGAAATTAAACTTGGTGTCTTTTTGCAGGATTTGTTATACGCTTGTTTGCAGTCATTGCTTCATGTATATTTTGAACAAGATCAATTTGATTTCTTTGTATCGTCTGTATTTTGGCAAATATAGCGAAGCAGAACTCTAAAATAAGCAATAAGTAAGCTGAGTGATTACCAAAATTACTAAAATTGTTCATATATTTGCAAATTTTCTAAATTTGGTAGCTTTAGATATTCAGGGTATTTTTAAAATTACCCCTTTTAGTGGGAAAAAAGATATTGAAATTTGAGATGAACCCATATGGTTTTGAACGTTGGTTAACTAGTGGAAAAGCATTGCAGTTGTATGCCAGTGCAAATCTCGCTGCATGAAATTTTATAAAGCAGGTCCCTCCAGTTTGTGATGAATGAATGATATGAACGAATGAATGAGCAAATGAATGAGTGAATGAACGGACAAATAAAAAAGTGAAGGTCAAATCTAAGTACTTTGCCATCTTAATATTGATTTAAGATCTGATGACTCAAAAATTATCACAAACCAGTTCAGATGAATCCACAAACAGAGCATAGCATCAGGTCAAACGGAGGCCAAGTTTAGAAAGCAGATGAGTATTAAGTTAAACTTGGACTTAAGAATCACTGACCAGTTAGAATTGAAGGTTCATGTCCTATCAAATGAGCAAAAGTGCTATGACATCTTCATACAGGCTGTATCAAAATAATTGGTATCAAATTGATGCTTATTGAAAAGCCTACTCCTTCCAAATGCAACATTGGGGTCCTCTTGAAATGCCCATTTGTTATATGACTGTTTATGACAAATTATGCAGATTTAAGTTACATTTTGATGTGGCAGTCATCCATAATCACTGGAAACTGATGGGTACCAATTATTTTGATACAGCCTGTATTGATCTTTGGACTTACGAACCTCAGACCAGGTTCTAGCCATCAAGGGTCAAATCTGGAAAAGTGCTATACATCTTCATATTGAGCTTAAGATTTCAGAATCTTGGACCAGTTTAACCAAATCAAAGTTACTTGACACCAAGGGCAAGATTGGAAGAAGTGCTATAACATATTGATCTTAGGACTTCAGAACCTCGGATCAGTTGAACCAACTCAGAGTTACTAGCCTCCAAGGGCAAGTCTGGAAGAAGTGCTATAAACATATTGATCTTAGGACTTCAGAACCTCGGATCAGTTGAACCAACTCAAAGTTACTAGCCTCCAAGGGCAAGTCTGGAAGAAGTGCTATAAACATATTGATCTTAGGACTTCAGAACCTCAGACCAGTTGAACCGAATCAAATTTTCTAGCCATCAAGGGCAAATCTGGAAGAAAGTACTCTGACATGCTATTGATTTAAGATGCTGTGACTCAAAGCATATGATTCAATATCAAGAAGATTTCTTTAATTAGTGTTAATCAAATAAGCTGATTTTAACGAATTAGGTATGAAGTGGAGCATTAAGGTTTAATCAAATCTCTACTCAGTTGATATGTCTGCTACTTTGGTCTTGTGGGTTATTTGGAATATAAAGCAGTGACTAATAATATCTGACCATGAGATTTAAAGGCCAATTCTTATGGCCAGACCAAAAATTAAGAAAGCTTTTATATCAGTCCTACTTTGGTTGGTCTGTCTCCACCACAGACACCAAGCTAGAGCCAGACTCAGCCAGACTTAACCCCATCCACACGGGTGTTGACTGCAGATGACAAGCTCCAAATTGTCTGTAAAAATTCAAAACAATTAGGAATTGTATATTTCTATGACCATATTTGGAATCAGTAAGAAAAATGCATTAAAATGAGTACAAACAAGCCTGGTATTGGTTCAGTGGTTCTTGAGATAGCTCTTGATATTTTGAGAAAATATCTCAAAAGTTGGGATTTTTTTATGTTAAAGCATATGGCCAGCATACAGAGCATTAAGCTTCTGTAGTAAATTGACACAGATAATGGTGAAACATTATTTAGTTGAATGGTAATGTTTAATTAGGTATAATATCTATTGTTGGCTGAACAAATGCAACAATTGCCAACAGCTGGAACTGATCATTCAAGGCTTAATTGTGATGATATTCATTAACAATTTATTAATCCATTTATTAATTGCAATATCTTCATAGCAGACACATTTCATAGTATCTAAATCTGAACAAGACTGACGGATAATTGGACAAATGACCTCTATTTTGAATCAAATCTTAGCAGATTTGACAAGATATGCCTCAACCTTTAATAGAGCAACTGTCAACTTTGTAATTTCTATTTTGAGAGATTTTAATAATTTTTTCTACCAGTTTGATTGCACTAGTATCATTGATTTTATAATATATATCATGATTGTGTGTGAGGGTAAAATGGTGGAACGTCTAACATCCCCAATTATGATGAAGTAATTGTATTTGCCAACACTATCTGACATGTCATTTGACTCATTTCTCTTCATTCATTCCGACCACGTCTAGACCACACAAAAATATCGCTCTCCGGAAAACCAGAATCAGTCATTCAGTCCTCTTGTTGCTTCTGGCTTCAAATCATTTGCGTAAATCTTTGTCATATAATTCAGTCGTATACCTTGTTTGTGGTCATTATCCGCTAGAGCGTAATGATACGAGTCATTGGCAGTGTTTTCTAGCGCTATGACCTGACTTTGACCTCGGTAATAGGAGTTTGTTATCAATTATAGAAGTTTTTATTTTGCAGCAGCTGATATTAATACAAGAGTTGACCCTGGGCGAATGGAATGAGGAAGAGAGAGAGAGAGTATCAATGGATTAGTTAGTAGTAAGAGTACAAATCCCTGATACGTTCATAGACTGTGATGAAGTCTTTAGATTGTTTTACAGCTTAAGTTTGTGTTGAGAGGTTTTGTTTAATTCACTGCCCTTACCCTTGCTCTTCAATTCAACAGATATAGCAACAAGATTGATTAAACTCTTCCTTGGTTGGATTTGGCTGTTTTGTCATGTGTTTGCTTTTTTCTAAGCCAGTAGTTTTGAGAAAAGGTTCAGTTCTAATTTCAACCTGGCTGATAGCTCCAGTTTTTCTGATTTTACCATTTATGTATCGTCTTCAGTAGATAGCAAACTTTGGTCACAAATGATTTATCCAGATTTTAGCAATACTCAACTCCTTCTACTTACCAACGTTTTTTTTTGTTGTTGTAAATTCACCATACAAATGTATCATCTTCAGTAGATAGCAAACTTTAAACACAAATGATTCACCCAAATGAAGGTTTAGATGAAAACTCACCCATTTTACTATTATTTAACCTTTGTAGCACAGATTTCTTGTTTTGTAAATTCACCATACAAATGTATCATCTTCAGTAGATAGCAAACTTTGTACATAAATGATTCACCCAGATGATGGTTTAGATGGTAACTCGTCCATTCTACTATTATCTAACCTTTTCTTGTTTTGTAAATTCACCATGCAAAGGTATCATCAGTAGATAGCAAAATTTATACACAAATGATTCACCCAAATGAAGGTTTAGATGATAACCCACCCATTCTACTCTTATTTAACCTTTTCTTGTTTTGTAA
Organism: Amphiura filiformis; assembly: GCF_039555335.1. Lineage (NCBI taxonomy): Eukaryota > Metazoa > Echinodermata > Ophiuroidea > Amphilepidida > Amphiuridae > Amphiura > Amphiura filiformis. The sequence goes on along the minus strand of NC_092638.1, from coordinate 37,557,607 downwards.
ATTTACCATGCAAATGTATCATCTTCAGTAGATAGCAAACTTTTGTCAAAAATGATTCACCCAGGTTTAGTCTGACCAGATCACTCATTCTAGAGTTTAAAATGTTGTAAGTTTACCATACACAATGTACTATCTTCAGTAGATGCCAAACTTCTATCTCTACTACTAATTATCATGATTATAGCTCATTTTGTGTAAATCCCTCATACAAATGTATCATCTGCAGTAGATAGCAAACTTTAGTCAAAAGTAATTCATCCAGATTTAGACTGACAAAGAATCACTCATTCTTCTACCTCAAGTTGATTCATCATACACAATCAATGCATCATCTTCAGTAGATAGCAAACTTTGGTCACAAATGATTCACCCAGATTCAGGCTTAGACAAAGACCACTCATCTCATTCTATTATTACTACTACTCATAACTACACACTTAAGTGATCTAATGCACAGGAATGGCACACGACTTGGTGTGGTGTATGGTTACATACCAGTATGTGGTATATGTGTAGTGTTATTTTCACGGCTCAAATTTATATATTTTTTTTTTTTTTTTTTTTGCAATCTTTGAATTTTACAGAGATTTGCAAAATGTGTAACTTGTACTTGTGGTAACCTTTTGTGTCTTTATATGCACATTTTACATGTTGATATGAAGAAATCGTGAAATATTAACAACCTCAAAAATATAAGTTAACAACATCGTTTGTGACAGGGAGCAAGTGATGATCATCTGGTATATTGTATGATTGACACATTGTTTTGTTCATGGTGTTCTGGGCATATGATGCATACATGATTGATGGGTTAAAAGTGTGAAACAGTTTAGCAGATGTAGAGATGTGGAAAATGAGATGGGTGAAAAACAGAAAAGAAAATTACATTTTGAATTTGGGAATTATACCTGGTGCAGTGGTATAGGCCTATAAGCCCAGAAAAAGTCCCTCTTTGCAAACGGAAACTGACTGCCCTGATATTTAAGACTTATAAAACTTTTTGTACTTTTTAGCCCATTTTGACCACGTGCATCAAATATTTTCCCCCAGGTATCATATGTGTACAATATAAAATGTAAAAATGGTCAAATTGTCAGAAGGGCAGATATGTCTTTCTTTCACCCTACCCTCAATATAATAGGCCTCATGGAAAATGTACTAAAATGGCCATGTCACATTGCACTAGAAGAACCATTAGGAAAAGATGTGAATAATAGAAATGAATTTGACCAGGAGGAACATTTTATCTTTATTTTCTTCATGTCTTTGTAGGGTCATGTGCTGGCCATTAGTGACAACACGTCTCTGTTCACACCGCCAGCGCATGTTCGTTATTTTCAATGCACTCCATGTTTTTTACCTGTTCAGTATAAAATGTTGCTAAATGGCTTCATTTACAAGTCATGTGTACTGTGGACAACCGGAAGATTTGGTACTCTATGGGCAATCAATATACAAGCCATGTAATCCATGCATGCGTATTGGCGGCATTGTACTATTTATTTTCGAACCAATTTCCGGGAAATTGTTTTAGGCTATCCACACTGACGGTGTGATCTCTATTATGCCATGGCGGAACAATTGTGAGAATTGCAAGAGCACATAAAGAGATGGGCTGAAAGTTGCTCCAAGCTTGCACATGAGACTAGTTTTAGTTCTCTGGTACAAAACTTCTTGAACTTACAGGTTCTTCCTATACTTGTACTCATATTCTTGCATTGGTATTCATTAAAAACGTGACAGATTTGTTATGAATAATATTTTGAAAAAATTACCAAACTTGCTCACTAAAAGTGACACAATGTAGAAGTCACCAAATTTAAAATAATTTTATCACACAAAGAATTTAAGAACCTCAGAGCAAAGATGAAAATAATGGAATGATTTTCTGTATCTGAATATAAATTTCAATCAAAAATACTTCAAAGTTCAATGTAATAAAGTATATTTTTGTTGAAGACATTAGGGTTTTAAAATTTAAGGTTCTTTTTGCTTGTTGTCGTTGGGCAAGAAAAATCGAGTCCTATGTGATTGTGGCCCCTGAACATGTTTAAAACAAAACTGCCAAAAAATACCATTAGGAGGTTTTGCTTTAAACATCTTCAGGGGCCAATGACATGTAGGAGGTTTTTCCTGCCCAACAAACTTTTGTAGCTAGCTGCAAAATGCATGGGTCAGTCAAAAGGTTAATGCAAAAAGGATATATCTGCAATAGCTGCCCTTTAGACATTTGGCAATATCTGTATTCTATATTGTACACATCTAAAAAAATATGACACCTGGCAGCTATTGCAGATGGAGCCTTCTTGCAATAACCTCTCAAAGTGTGCTGCATGCCCACAGCTGAAACGATTTGACAGAACACAAACAGAATCGATACAATCCTCTTATCTGGTCCGTTGTAAAGAGCTTGTAGTTGAAAAGCTGGTAACTATGGAACCGAATCGTGTGCCGGCATAGGACAAGTATGTATTATAGCATTGAAGTTAAAACATGGTGTTAATGCTCGTCAGATAGGTTGTCCAACTATGGATGGCGCCGGGTGAATACTCTATGAATGTATTCATGAATGCTAGCAGCCACTATGCACCAAAATGATCTCGCAATCTATAGCTCAGTTCATCATGTTCATTGACATCTATTTGACAATCATAGTTCAACATTTGACCTCTAGTTGTTGGAGTATGAGTTTTTGTACCTAGTACATTCAAAGGTCATTCTGTGACTGTGTAAGCATGTTGAGGTTGTAGGACTTTGTGTTTGTAGGTGAGCATGTTTGAAAATGAGCAGTTTTTTTTGACAGGCTAAAAAGGATTTCTTGTGCCATTGGTGAATAAGCTTCATGTATGCATACACTCCATAGTCGCCATGTGATTCTGAAAGTAAATAATTGCTCTATACTTGTATGGTTTAGCATGAGTAGATCGAATGGTCCATTCAGTGCAGTAGAATCTACATGGAATTGGTTGAAATTTCTTAGAACAGACTCAAGAGTGTCAGGACAGGTGGAAATATGAGTTGAATGCTTCTCGGGAGTTTTAGGAACGGTGGAAACAAGCGTTGTGTGTTGAGCAGAGTTTCAGGACTGGCGGTGGAAACTTCCAGGACAGGTGGAAACAAACGTTGAATGTTTCACTCAGTTTGAGGACAGTGGAAACCAGCATTGAATGTTTCTCAAGAGTTTCAGGACAGTAGAAACAAGAATAATTTGAATGTTTCACACAGTTTCAGGACAGTGGAAACCAGCAGTGAATGTTTCTAAGAGTTTCACATGTTTCTCAGAGTTTCACATGTTTCTCAGAGTTTCAGGACAGTAGAAGCATGCATTGAATGTTTCTCTGAGTATCAGAACAGATAGAGATGTGTGCTGAATGTCCCAATGTGTAGTGAACATCCAACTGATGGAATACAATGTTGCCATGGATTAAATAGACACATCCATCTAAGGATAAAGTTCTACTGTGAACATCATATTTGGGAAGCATCAAAAAACACATTTTTTGGGCCTCTTTTAAAGCATTTTACAGCATATTTGGGCTTCTTTTAAAGCACTGACCAGCATATTTGGGCTTCTTTTCAAGCATTGAACAGCATATTTCAGCTTCATTCAAGCATCTGATTTGTATATATACATCAATACCAAGTTTTATCAAGTAGTCGTCAATTTTATGAATGTTTAATTATTTACTAACGAAATGGATGTTAAATACTGGATCTCGCTAAGGCATCCTATTTTGAGATGCACCTCATTTAAAGGCAGTAGGATTCTGCATAATTCTTCAACTTCCTATCATGCCATTTAAGCATGAGGAGGAAATCATGATTGCTAAACGCACTGCTTCAGAAAGATGTTGAAAACCAAACAGTGCGTAAGTACACGGCATGATGCTAAAAGCATCCTGAGCATTACTCAACTTTTACGTAGCAAGTTTTAATCAAGGTACGTTTAAATTGTATGTTGAAGTAGACTCGATCACTTTCATTGATGCTTTTTATTTGCATTTCTAAAAAGTTTGATTTGCATTCAATGGGCATATATTTTGAAGAATGAGTGTGCTTCAAATCGTTCAGTATCAATTGAAGTTTATGTCATTTATGTGCACTGTTGCACAGCGTAGTTCACTTTTATATCTGTTGATGAACATTATAAGCACGCTTTCTATAATGGTTAGATAATTCATGGATGTATGAATGCAATCCTTTACTAATTGTATGTGGCAAGAATGCTCACCTTATGCACATAAATGCAATCATTTTCGTAATTGTATGTGGCAGTAATGCTCACCTTGTGCACATTATTATGACAGGTATGCACAAAGATTCCATTCAATTTAGCCTAATCTTAAGAGCCGTGCTACTTGCAGAGATAGTGCATGCACTTTATAGTTGTGGACGATCTATGTATCTATAAATTTGACTGTTCCAGTTGAAATCCTTACACCCCCTAATCTTCCACACAGGAAGTGTGAACTTCAAATGGGTTTACCTGAATGAATTACTATATTTGAATTCTACACCCCCTGTGTGGAAGATTAATTCCATGTCTTCCACAGAGGTATATGAATTTCAACTGGAATAGCTCATTACTTGTTGTGAAAGACAGGTGTATGTTTGATTATTACCCAACCAGAGCCTAAAAGCTCACTGTTCGTGCATGCATTCCACGTCATGCAATGACGCAATCAGCCCAAGTCATATATACCCAGGGAATTGCTGGCTGGGCCAGTGTAACCCTGAGGCTAGAGGCTGGTGATCTTGTGTGTGGCATGCGAGGGGTCCGAGGTTCAAATTTCACTTTGTAAGTGACTTCTTTGTTCATATTCTGTCCTTTTTCGTTCCTTCTTTCCCTTCCGATAGCAAAAAAAACAAAACATGGGCATGGTTAGGATTAACTTTAATAACATTCTATTAAATCACAGTCATGTTAAAATTTGATGGTATCATTACATAATTAGCTAGCAGCAAAATCATCTTGGTTCATATCCCTTTAAAATGAAAATTAAGAAAGTAGGTTAGGTCAAAGGTTATATGATCATGTCAAAGGTGACCACTGCAGGAGCAGCAGATAAACATCCTAATTCTATGAAAACATTTTTCTGTTCTAAATGACAAAATCAGATTTCAAAATTTGGCCACACTGTGAGCCATAATGCCTCGTACCCAATGCCAAAGCGCAATGACACACATTAAACAAGCAAACCTCGCATTTTGACCTCAAGTTGTTAAACATGAGTTTGTGTACCCAACACATCCAAAGGTCATTCTTTGAGTGTAGAAGTATATTAGGGTTAAGGAACTTTGTGCTGGAAGATGAGAGTATGTTTGAGATCTAGCATGATAGAGTAAATCTAGGTTAGGGTCAGAAGTGCTGAGAGAGTTGGTATGTATATAGAAGTAGGTCTAAAGTTGCCAAACCCCCTGATTTAGTAGCCCAATTGGGTGACTTTTTAAGATTTTCCTTGTGACTTTTGACCATTTTCTGTCTCATAGAAAGCAATGGTTTTAAGAAAAAAATTGTGCGACTTCTCAACATTGACTCCCGCAACTTCTGGTAGCTTCCTGTCCCATTGGAACCAGTGATTAAGGTTGGGCGACTTTTTGATTATTTGACCTGCGATTTGGGCTGAATATTTTTGGCAACACTGAGTACCTATTGATAGCATGGTGTAAAATATTCATGTATACTCTCTAGCATGAATGCTTTTAAGTAATTGATTCACTTTGGCAACAAGTGCATAACTAATTAAGCACAGATAATGTCTAATTTGCATACTTGATTGGATGGGATTTTCTCATTCCGTAGAGGCAAAGTTCCATTGCTTTATAGAGAGTGATATGAATACACTTTTGTAGTAGGCACTAGGCACTATTGTGCTGTGAGACCCATCTATATCCAACATAAATAATTGGACATATAGGCTACTTTTTCATTTCTTACGATTTTGTGGATTTACAGTTTATCTTATTGTTTCTGATGAGTGGATGCTAGACATACTGTTACTGAGTTCTTTCTTTGGTATTTCATTTAAAGTAGACAGATGTTTGACAATTTTAAAGAGTTTTTTTTCAAGTAAAACTTATTGAGAAATGTTACTTTCTGCCATGAGGAAACACACTTTGATGTGCATTGCCGCTAGATGGCATGTGGAGAGGTGTGTAATCAGTCTTCTAGGTGGGTAAGCAGGGTCTTGGGCTGGACAGGTTAATTGAGCAGGTAAGCAAGCAGGTTGCAGCAGACCATTTTATCCACTGCAGTGGAACCACTTTGTACAATGATTAGCTTGAATCTCTTACACTATTAAGGAGAGAAAGCATGATGAGTTTCAGTGCTGTATAATATTATGTTAATAATATTATAGAGTTTCAGTGAGCTTTATAGTCAGGTATTCTGGTCATCATCACAAGCTAGCAAGCTGCCTTGTCACCAGAACACCCTTGTCACATTTTTTTGCTACAAAAAGACCTTTCGCAACTGCTCCTGCAGATTTTAACAAGTTGGTCTATTGCATAAATGCATGTTACTGCCAACCTGACTATCAGAGGCCACTTTCAACAATCTTAAAGTGGTGGTGGTTTGGCAAGTAAATAATTGAAAAGATTCAAAGAATGAAATTGTGTGTAGTATGTGGGCAGTGACAGGTTTTTATAATGTTCAGTCCATTGATTGTAACATATTTGCTGTGAGCTGCTTTTAACCTGTTCACCATGGTCAAATAGAACCTGTGTCTTTTCATGGTTTGGTTCATAGTTGAATCTTTTTCACTTACTGTCCTTGGTCTAAAGCAAAAATATTGTTCCAAGTTCAGTTTTTAACCCCATGTGGGCACTACTACCTGACTCTTAAAAGAATTATTTTGATTGGTTATAAGGAGGCCTAAGATCCTGTACAATGTATAAGAATAATCAGCATCATTGTATTAAAGTGATGAGAAATCTCTATTTTCATTGGTTACTCAGATGATAATATCAAATAATTAACCAATCAGGGGCACTGTAAGAAAGACAGAAGTCTTAAAGGATTAAAACTGCCAACCATTTTGTTCTTCTATTCACCAGTGAAATTTACTTAAATTTTAAACTAGTATAAATACTGCAGAACTACTTTCACTTGCAAATTATTTATGTTCACAGATATTGCAAGACACAAGAAAGTTTTGCTTTAAATCAGTGACCCATTTCTTCACAAAATTAACTTCCCATGAAAATAAAATCTCACCAATACGCTCTATTTATTTGGCTAACTTATGCATCTTCCTTTTTACTTACAATGCAGTTCTCTTTTGATCTATAAGCACAAAGCTTGCACGGATCTTATTATATGCAAGGTTTGATTCATCCCCGTATCAGGTCTTTTTTACGTTAGTTGAAAACCCTGAAATCAGTCGGCAAGGTTTATTGACATAGGCTCGCAGAGAGAATCTTGTGAGTGAGTGTATGGATAGCTTTGAAATGGTGTACAGTTGTAGTTGTATTGTAGTCATTTAAAAGGCTTTCGACGGAGTGGAGAATAGTGTGTGAATTTGATACAGATTTGCTAGAAGCCTTGATTGAATCGAGGGCATTTTTTGTGGACCAAAATGTGTTTTGTTAGATGTATAGGTTGTAGATTCCTAGAATTGAATGATGTGAATGAAGATATAGCAACAACAGGAATGTTTCAGGATAGTGATGTTTAATCAGCAAACATTTCTGTCACTTAGTTTAAAATTGGATCACAAATTAAATGGCAAATTGGATCGCAAATTGAGCGGGGAAATAATCATATTTCTTTTAGTGGTATGAATAAAGCAAATAAATGCCCATTGCATTCAACCAATGATGTCTAGACTAGCACTAGATGTGATAGCAAAAGAGATTTAGATTTGATCATACATTGTGAAATTATTTTGAATTTATCTTCGGAAATCATTAATATATATATTAAAGGTGGGTGGTCAGATTATTTTCATATTGTGTTTTCTATCATACCTTAAGGGATCTAAAATGAGCGTTTATTGCGTTTCGACAGTATTTTTTGTGGGACATTAGAGCACCTCAGACCTATCGAATTGCATTCTGAATCTGAAGCATGTCTTTCTGATATCAAATAATTTTCATTTTTGAAAATCACAATATAATACAAATTTTATGACAAATTATAAAAATTTGATATTTTTCAAATTTTGGATATATAACAGTACTCGAAGTAAATTATATAAATCTAATGACATATTCTTAAAGTGTATGTAGCAGGGAGGAAAAGCCGACGGTCAATTGAAAATTTTGACCTTTCATATTGAAGATATGGATTTTTTCCCCAAAAGACCTAATTTTTTGGTGTTTTGGGAAAAAAATCCATATCTTCAATATGAAAAGGTCAAAATTTTCAATTGATCTTCGCTTTTCATCCCACCTACATACACTTTTAAGTATAAATCATCAGATTTATAAAGTTTACTTCAAGTACTGTTAAATATCAAAATATCAATTTTAATGATTTGCCATAAAATGTGTATTAAATTGCTAATTTCAAAAATCAAAATTATTTGATATCAGAATGACATTCTTCGTATTCAGAATGCAATTCGACATCTCTGATGTGCTCTAATGTCCCACAATAAATACTGTCCAAACGTTCATACCCCAGCCCTTAAGGCTTACCAAAACAATCTGTATTTAAAATTTGAGTTATATTGATCCAGTGGTTTTGAATATGAGAAACGTGTACAGAACAATGCCCATAGTACGCTTTTTCGGTGCATCATTCTCAATACTTCTTTTACTAATACTAAAGTTTTTCTTTACACCGTCGAAACATATCTGGGGCATTACATTTTACTGAGTTAATGAGAAAAATATGATACTAAAATCTCAGTTTTGATGAGGAAGCATGGGGGATGAGGCTGTCGATCTGGTCGTGCACCTTTAAAAGTATATATGCTCATCAACTTACTCTCCAATCTTGAAACTATTAAAACGATGGTTTCATGCCTATGAATGAAAAGTACACATCTTCAAATGTGAAGATACTCAGTGGCATTTCCAGTCGGTAAACATTAATCAGTAGTAATCCCTCCCTTGAGTATAACTTGCAGGATGGCATGCAGAATTCTGACAATTTTAGCATTACTCTTGGGGGTGCCATCTTCAGTAGATGACATTAGTTGTAAACATGCAAGCATCCATAAAATGCTTATTTTGTTCTTTTGTGAACCTGTTGTCAAGACAACAAATGTTTCCAAAACAATTTTTAGGTATGTGACAATTTCATCCTATCATGAAAAATCTTTGTGAGGTTAAAATATGCATTAAAGATTTAGGGGTACATAGAGTGGACAGAGGTAGCTTGAAATTCTTGTGGACAAAGAAATTACTGCTGCTTAAAACCTGCACAACCTGGGGGAGCTGATTCTGGCTGTAATGGTTTATTGTAATATGTCTAGGGTGTGTGCTTCTATACCTGCAAGTCCCTGAGTTGTTAAATGTATGGAGCCACAGTGATCTGTTAGGTATGCTGAGGCCATGTGAATTTGGCATAGCACACTGTAGTATATAAATCATTAAAGGTTTTTGGTAGCTTTTTTGTGTGTGTTATTGTTAATTTGTTTTTTGTTCTGTATGAGTATTGTTACATAGTTGCATAGTATTGAATTATACAGGGTGCCCCGGATAAAACGTAACCCAATTTTGACCCATTTCACAATTTTTTTGTCCAATATTTTCAAAGACAATACAGTTTGGAATAAGTAAAACTCACTATTGAGTACAGAAAAATGGGTCAAATATGGGTTGTATTTTATTGGGACACCACATATTGAAACTCCATATCTAAAGGGGGTACTACAACCCTGTGGTCAATTTGTGACTATTTTTGCATTTTTCTCAAAAAATTATAACACACTGGTAACAAAAGTTATGTATATTATTGGGGCAAGGAATCCAATTACTACACTGAAATTTCAGTGACTCAATCCAAGCGGTTCAGTATATATGATAGGAAATGAGGTACATTGTAGCGGTACCTTATTTCTTATCATAAATAACGAACCGCTTGTCTTGGGTTACTGAAATTCCAGTATGGTACTTGGATTCCCTGCCCCTATAATATACATAACTTTTGTTACCACTCTATTATTAGTTTTTGAGAAAAATGCAAAAATAGACACAAATTTATCGAGGGGTGTAGTACCCCTTAAACAATAGGGAGGTATTCAACAATGAGGAAAAACATTCTTTGTGTTATGCATTAATGAAAAGAAACAAACAAATGACAAAATGTGGAGTAAATTTTATTGGTCTCCTAAGAAAGGCAGCAGATAACCATGAAGTTCACAGCCAGTAAACCATGACTTACACCTGTATTACATTAAAGAGAAGGTAACCATGCATGCAGAGACTGAAACACAAAATGCTCTGGCAAGAAAATCTACCAAAATCTCTTGTTCTGGGGTTTTCTATTTCACAGATAGCATCAGTAGTTTACCGACCTGACTTATCTGCTATGTAATTTGCTGTCACTGTAAACTGAGCCCTGTGGCAGAGAGTTAAAACATTTTTTGTGAGACCAAAATTGTTTTTCAACACAACAGTTCTAGTTTCTAAAATAAATTTGAGCAATCACATCGAAATACAAGCCCCATGATGAAAAAAATACAACAGATATTAAGGACTTTATAGTTTAATGTATTATGCAAATCAATATTCTTCATGCAACTTCAATATGTGAGATGTCCTGTAGAGCAATAAAGCAATGCTTTAACATGTTTAATGTGAGTAAGAAATGTACTTTTTTTTCAAAGACAACTGCCAAATTTTGATATGTTAGGTCGCAAATATTCATGGCAATTTAATTCAAATTTAATAAAGTCTCTCGCCAAATTGACAAATTTAAATTATCCCCAAATGTAGATATGTTTTAGAGTAGTGTTTTTACATTCCATGTGTATCTTTAATCATCCCGGGCTCATCATTTCCATACCATCCGCTTTTTCGCTTTGTATATCCACTGCCGCCAATTGTCCCCTGTTGACCTCTCCGCTGACAGAAAGTACATGTAGACTATTATGCATCCTACATGAGGAGCCAATATAGTCTCATTTTACCAGCATAGTTCATCAGTATCAATTCAACAATCATAGCTCCAAATTTGACCTCTAGTTGTGGAGTATGAGTTTTTGTACCCAACTCATTCTGTGGATGTATAGACATATAGGGGTAAAGGACTGTGTCATGATAGATGAGCATGTATGAGGTTCTAATATTGGCAGGGAAATTCAAACATGTACCAGTATTAGTAGTCTGCTGATTATTGGGCTATTCCAGTTGAAATCCATCCACCCTCTGTGGAAGACATGACCTTAATCTTCAACACAGGGAGTGTGAATTTCAAATGGAGCTACCCAAATGGGTGACTTCATTTGGAATCTACACCCCATGTGTAGGAGATTAAAGTTACATCTTCCACAGGGGGTGTGTGGATTCCAACCAGAATAGCCCATACCAGTGTCTATGCAGAATTTCATCACCAGAGTAATTTACAATATTGTATGTAATCTTGAGTTGAAGAGGAGGCCATTTTTATGGGGAGTATATAACAAGTTGTTTGTTATTTTCTGGATTTTTTTGGCATGGAGATATTTGTAGGGGTGAGTATAAATGTGGAGCATGTATATTTTTGTGGGATTTGAAGAAGGTAGATTTGGAGGCAGCTTAGACATGTTTTAGTTAAAAGTGGATTGAAATAAATTGAAAATAAATTTTGTCTTTATCCATGTTAAGGCTTCATCAAAAGTGTGATATTTAAACAGAATCCTGGAGTGGGGTGTGTGATTCAAAGTTGACACTAGAATTGAATACAATCATGTTTCTACTCTATGCATTTTTGATATTATGGCCCCCCCCCCCCCCGACAAAGTTTGTGGCTGACGATTTCCAACCAGAAGTCACCATATTACCCACAATGCTCAGGGGACATGCTATCCCCTAGGTTTTTTCTGAGCAATTACAGGTGGAAATCACTTATTGTTGGTGTTACTAGGCACAACCTACTGCTTGTTACACTAACTAGGCCAGTCAGTTGAACAAAAAAGTTACCATTTCTCACCATTTTACAAAATAAATAATAAATTGTCACGAACTATAACTGACAATTTACTTTCTGAATACAACTTTTGCAAGTAAGAAAAGTACCATATCGCACCAAATCAGCATCCAACCGAAACAACAATTAATAAACTTGCTGCAAAAATGGGGCGAGAAATGAAGAAAAACACATTGCACAAATTCAGGGTTTTGCCATGGAAGTGCCATTGTAGCCCAATTGGGATCCTGCTCATTGCAGTTCTCTGAAAACATACTGGGTCCACTTCTGCCATCTTGAAGATGCAGCAGTTCAGGATCTGGAACTTTATTTTATTACAAAAATCATGATTTTTTACCGAAAAATGCTGAATTATGCTTAACTATTTCAGAGGCTGATTAGTGTTTGGACAAGCATTGCATACATGTTAAAGGGGGACTCTGGCAATCATAACATGCCTTATATGGTAGAAAAATAATTATCAAGCACGAATCACATTGTTTTATTTAAAACAAACTCATATTGACCATAAAAACGAATAAAAACAGTCGGCTCTCAACACGCTATATTCAACATTCCCGCGCTGAAATTTTCTAAGTGCAATGACGTAATGGATATTTGTGTTCAATTGTCGTCAGCCTTCATTGTATTACTGGGACGTCATTGCACTCGGCGCCGGGAATTTTGAATATCGCGTGTTGAGAAACGGATATTTTTATTCGTTTTTATGGTCACTATGAGTTTGTTTTAAATAAAACCATGTGATTCGTGCTTGAGAATTATTTTTCTAACATAAGGAATAATGTTGTGATTGCCGGAGACTTCCTTTAAAAACTGGACTTTGACCAAAAATTAATTAATTTTTTGTGAAACCTCACAATTACCCCTATAACTACTGTGCAACAAAATTGTGATTTGGTATTGATGTAATAACTGTAAGAGAAAAGTGTTTGTAGCTAAAACTGTATTGTTAAACTTTAGAACATATCTATTTTCAAGAGGGAGATGTTGTGTGTGTCGCATTTAATACATACCTTTAAAAATGGGATTTTAAAGAAAAGGAATTAATTAACTTCAGAGAACTAAAGAACTGGAATCTTCTTCACAATGTTCCATATCAGCCATATGTTCACTTCCTGTTTGATACGTCATGTATAACAATAGAGCACAACTTCACTAGTCCACCAAAAAATGGCCATCTTGAAGTCGGGTACTTCAGACACTACATTAGAAAACCACTTGATTTGTCAAGCTTTGTACGTGTATTAATTGTCCACCATCACACTTTGGTCGTGTATAAAACTTGGCAACCTTGCTCATATACCGCTGGCAAAAGCTCAGCGGTCAAGCGGAGCGGGACAAAGTGCTTAGTAGGGTAGAAATGATCTCGAGGTGTTTAGTGTGTGCCAAGACTGTCAGAAGCAGGTGTCCGCTGTACAAGGTTCACCGGGCGAGAAAAGAAACATCACAGGTTACGAAAAAACGGAAACTGAGGCAATTTTTTTCGGCTGTTTTGAAAGATGGGTTATATGGATGGTTGGGTTGTAATGAAAAGATGTATGATGTGGTAATATACTAATTGCTCTTGTTCCAATTGAGTCGGTGGTGGTGTCGGAAGATTTAAGGACTAATTAATTGTGAGATTTCAAAGTGTTGGCTTGTATTCAAAATGTGTAAAATTTTGAACAAGGGAATTATTGAAGAAGAGATCCTACATCATTAGTAACATGTGAAATTTGTTAGAAAACTTCATGATAATTTAGTATCTTAAATAAGCTTACAGCAAAAATTGAATATATTGAGATATTATGAAGCAGATTTTTGAAGTAGGTTGCAAAAGTTTGTGAAAATGGGGTATGTTTTACATTGAACTTACTTATATTTTTCCTGAGTCATGGTTTTAAATTTTTTAATTGAGATTTTCTAACAAAAGTATGATTTTGATAATTTGAACTTTGGATATAGTAGGTATCACCCATTATTTCTACATGATGTGTGTCTATATTATTAGATTGATTTGTAATATCTCTCTTATCATATAAATGTAGACTCTCAATTTTAAAATGAAATATATTTCTCGTTAGATATTACATGTATTATAGCATGGTAAGTCAGACAGGGCATTGACTCTTTCAGATACCGTCCAGGGTAGTAGTAGATGGTTGTGTGAAAGCAAGGCAAATGCACCTGTGTAAGAGGCTGATGGCTGCCTCAAGTAAAATTAATATACTTTTTCCAGCATGAATTAGTCTTGTTTGTTTGTTCGTTCATTTGAAATGGTCATTATGTGCAGAAACACACTCGTTTCCTGATGGGAACACGCTCAACTAAGTGGATGTCTGTTTCTTATTAGAAAGACACATGATTCAATACCTTTAACCCAAACATTTATACTATGTGATATATCCACTGCCCATGCCGACCTACTGCTTGGCATGCAAGGGGTTTTGGGTTCGAATCCCGACAAAAACAAATTTTGTTTCCATCTCTCTGTATTCCTTCCTTCTCCGTTCCTTTCCATTTCCATAAAGACACTTGGGGCGAAGTGACACATTTTCAGCAAATTTTGCCCACACTGAAACAAACTTTTCAAGTTCCTCCAAAATTAGTCTGTCCCCACATTATCCCCAGGAAACAAAACAAAACAACAAACAAACAAGTAAACAAATAGCATATAGCAGCTATTATTTGTCTCAGCATATACGCCTGTCTGGTACGCTCACATCTTCCTCATCATCTAGCTAGCTAGGTATCTCATATGGTCATTGCTCATTGCTACAATCCCCTGTTAATGCATGGCTAACATGCAAATCCATTAGTAGTAAGTAAGGGAGAGGATGCCTGAATTATTAACACCACATAGGCAGAGGCTGGATGTTAAGGGGTGTGGGATGGCAGGACCCATGTTTTTCCAATTTCAGCCATTAAACTAAAAACTGGAGTGTACTTTGTAATATTAAAACATTGGTGTTATAGGAAATAGGTACAGAAAGCCAGTAAAATATTTTTGCATTTATATTTTCATAAATCTTGCAGCTCTTGAGTTAAGGGTAATAATATATAAATATATATAAAAAGTTTTGGGCCTTTCCCTCCTCCCAAAAGAAAATTGTGCACATGGGGCAGAAATGACACCCCTAAAATCAATCCTCGGGATCACCCTTATAGAACCCACACCATTCATCTTGTGTATCAGCTTTATTTATCTTAATATTTGAGTGCAAACACTGCTAGGTTATGCTCCCCTCTGGCCCACCTTAACCCTCTCAAGAAGAATCATTGCTGATTCCAATTTGGTTTTTTGAATTAGAATTTTTAAATATTAGAAATTTTATGATAGGATATGGTTGTTACTCTCCATAGACATGTTGGTACAATGTGTCTCTTTTGTTCAAAATTTGCAGAAATATCAGAATATGGTAAAAATGTGTTTTGTGACAAGTATGGTCATGAGAAATATGTATAGAAATGAGTCTAAACATACCCAGTAGAAAGTGTCAAATTTTGAGGTCAAAGTTTGCACTACGACTGTATAATATAGGTTATTGAACTACACCACTGGGATGAGGCCATTGTGGTCCATAGTGAAAGTATTGAGATAGACATTATTCATAGAAAGAAATTTAAAGCAATTGCATATTAAAGTGAATTCTATATGACAAACGTTTTGAAAAGATCAGAGCTCGTCATTCCCGTTGTCATTGCTAGAAAACTGACGAGTACTACTTCTAAGTCATTAAGTAATCATTATCTGCTCTCAATACGAGATCTGATTCTCAAGTTTCGTCGATGTCGTGACATTGTTTATCTTCCCCTGGACATACTAGGAAATTGATACATTTTGTTGTATAGACACTACTGCATAATCACCTCATAGGCTCGTTGTATATGTAACGCAGGCAGCATGCCCCTTGATATAACAAACCCAAAACCCGAGCTGGTAAATTTTGCAATGTTTACAAAAAACGGGAGGCGGCCATTTTGATGACCCCATCGAAAACACGCCATGGTTTTCAGGTAACCACGGCAACCTGAGGTTGGGTTTCTTGCCTCACTCACGTTTCGCAGCAGGGGATACTGCCAAATCAGATCAACTTGGTTGTTTTGGGGCGGAGCTGAAATTACTGTCAAACCTGGAGTCTTAGGTATATAGTTTGGATTTATTTTCTCAAACTATTCTCAAAATGGCGGAACTATTTTGGGGACTACTCCCACTATAAACCGATTTCTACGTCAACATGTTATGAGGATATGAATACGGTGATATCTATTTTGGAATAGAACACAGCTGGTAATTTTGGAAGTTGAGATGGACAAATGAGAGCAGAGGTGACGAATAATGTAATTAGTGTCCTTCTTTTGTTTTAGTAATCATAAATAGATTCTGAAAATAGATGTTTGCACTAAGTTTGATCTAGTGGTGTGGAGAAGTTGAAGATTGTAAACAACCATACTGGGCTATTCCAGTTGAAATCCATACAGGCTATAGAAGACTTGTGTTACCTGAATGGGTGACTCCATTTGATATCTACACCCCCTGTGTGGGATATTAAGGTTGTATCTTCCATATGGGGGACAGATTTCAACTGAATTGCCCATTTATAGCTCACTGGTCTTTTCTATTTCAGTTGTAATTGGTCACTCAAGAGTAATGTTGTAGTTATTTATTTATATTTTGAACTTTCATTGTTCAGAATTGTGTACTCTGATATTTCACATAGAATTCCACATTTGAATGACTTTGAATTTGAATATCCCATTGGAGCTATATCATATGAAGGACGGTGTGTGTTATATTTTCAATGTCTTGTATTATGGAAACCCTGTGACTGATTGCACAGTTGCATGACACTGCAACATAGCAACATAGTTGTTCATATTTGCACAAGTTGCGAAAATAACCATTCTTGAAATTGCAATAAAAATAATTCAACATATCACTGGCAAATAGAAACACAATTGGAATAGGCTACCATAGATGTGTCCACATGAAGGGTAAACACTCAGAGGTAACTCAGAGGATCACAACCCTTGAAGGATGTCAGTCAAGGGTTTGCCCATGCAGACGCATTTGGAGCTGTTGCACTCGAAATGTAGGGGAAATGTCGTAAAAACCAAGACAATTTGTGTTAAATCTGGCCGAAAATTTTGATTTGTGGTATATCAATGAGTCAAAATTTCTTCAAAAATTGGTATATTGATGGGTCTACTTTCAAATTTGCAGCAGCACATCCCTACGAAAACCAAACTTGAGTACCCCTCGGGGTTCGGACACATTTGGGGTTTTCATTCAAAAGTTCACTATAATGATCAGTCATTTCCTATTTCTACACCCGAAGCAGTGGTGGTAGGAGCATTAGAATTTAGGGGGGTTCGAGGGATGAGCATATTTTGTTCCGGTTTGACTGGGACTTTTTTTGCGTTTGTGAAGTGGGTGAAAAATTTCAATTTCAGACTGATATTCCCAAATGAAGGTGTGCTTTGCTAAATTGATGAGCCAGTACTATCGAAGTGCACTTAATTTTGCAATTTTACCCTATCTGGGCCCAAGGAAGATTCACTGGGCCATTATTGTTTAGAATGACTAGGCATTTTACTTAGATTTGGGGATTTAAAATCTCTAAGGCTTATACCCCATCTGAACATGGCTAGTAAGAATGTATGTTTCCTGACCGACTTGAGGGTACTCCAGACTTGTCTATGTAAACAACAAACATGGGGAAGCCTTCTAATTGATGTTTGGTGTCCAAAAATCAATTAAAAAACCTTGCAGCAGACACAGGTGTTCTATTTATAAGACCTGAATTACATATTTCCGTAGGGTGTGGCTAACATGAATACATTTGCATGAATTATTTCTTTCTTTTTAGAAAGCATTTTTGCATAACCAGTGATAACATGGAAAAGGAAATTTTTATACAGAGATTTTTTTAACCAATTGAAAAATGACCTATATACAGCCAAAACCTTATTCAAGATCACATACAAGAAAGAGTAGAAGAAAATTAGACTCTTTCAAGAATTCAAATTCAAAATAAAACTTATCTTTAAATATAATTAATCTTTTCCACAAGCACTCCCCCCTTTCATTGTCTTGTCTTTTGGTTGTTATGTGAATTTGTTTTGTTTTGTTAATTTCAGGCCTTTTTGATCTTCCAGCCTGTTCCTCCATATGTACTGTTTTTGTATATTTTATATTTTTGGTATAATGATTTTATGGAAATAAAATATGAATTTCTTTGACATTTGCAGAAAGGTATATTTTCATACTCTTTCATCACTATCTTTATATCCTAAACAATTTCTTCAAGATTTTCAGCAAATTTGACAATTCTTTCCAGATATTCATTGAAACTGTGATTTTGATAAGCAAGCAGCTCTCCAAACAGGATAATCAAAGAACAGAATAATCATCGAAACAAATTTTAATCAATAATCATGAAAAATTGATAACATTTGATAACCTTTAATTAAATTATAATCAGTGATTATAATGACATGTGCCAATTAACCTAGTACTGTATACATGTAAAACAGCAAGAAGCACTCACACAAGACAAAGGACTGCTGCAATTAGGGCTGTATGCAAATGAGGCTTTATTGTTATGCTAATCAGGTGTTAGTTGTCTCACCTGTTGTACATGTACTTTGTCCAATATTTTGTATAAACAATATTTTAAAATCTGCTTGCATCAAATGTGATTCTATTTATGAACAAAAATCATTGTCATAGGAACCTAATTTAATATTGTTCAACATAAACTGTGATTGTGATGATATATATAAAAGGATTATCAATTAGAAAGAGAGAAATGAGACAAAAATGAAAATTATTACACTTAAAATTTTTCTTTTAACTGTACATGTATGCTTGTGTACTCGAGTCAGTGTATAGTCAATTTACAGTTCATTAGTTCCCCTCAATAGCTTACCTATTGTGTTTTGGATAGGATAATAAAAACAGCTAGCTATTGTTCTTAGGATTGTTTTGTTTTTGGCAGCTGCATGCATGCATGCAAATCTGGCATATGGTGGTGTCCGTTTAGGTGGTTAATTACAGGTAAATGGACTATGACATGGCTGATTTAAAAGCATGGACTTGTATTTAAAGATGCAAATTATTAATGAGTATTTTAATTGAAATACATGCTTGCTGGATATATTAGGATTGCTGGTGAAGACTTTCAAATGGTATAGGCATGCACATATAATAGTTTTGGTGAGTTTTGAATGTAGTACTCAAGGTTTAAATGTATATGTGTACATGTATGTATGTCAAATGCAAATCTGAGAAAAGGAAGTGACTCTGACATGGCTAATCACAGAATGGCATTTAAAAATGCAATTTATTAATTTTAATCGAAATATGTAGGCTGAATTCATACAGGTATGTACTGATTGCTGGATATATTAATTTGGATTGCTGAAGTGTTTCAAATTGTAGGGCAATGTAGGTTTTGATTTAAATTAAATCTGAGTGTTTGTGTGTCACTATTCAAGTGATCTGAGACTACAATTTTAGTGCAGTGAAATAAAATTTGATGCAAGAGAATTTGCATTCTCAGTTAAAAATTCATCTTTTTTGACACCAAATTTCTAGAGTGGGTGAACTGGGGTTGTCAATTATATAGGTTTGTGAGTTGGGGTGTATGTGTGTGGGGGTCCAGGTGTATAGATATTGGTATAGTTGGGAGATATTTGCCACAAGAATTATGTTTGTGGAACAAGGGTGGTTGCAGTTTATTTTAATATTCAAGAAATGAAAATGAGTATCGGTATATGTTCCCGGTATATGTTACTGTGGATAATACTGGATATAGTTCAATGGCATTAAACTTGACTTGGCATCTGCACTTGAAAAATATTACATCACTAAATCATCATCTATATTTACTCCAAGTCCAGTTCACAAACAAGGACGATACCATATACTTCTTGTTACCAAGTATAGACGATATTAGGCCCCTTTATTTATAGATCCAAGGTATTGAGTATTCCTCCCATGCACTGCAATTAGACACCTAATACAAGCGTCATACTCATCAGGATATATGGTGTTTACACATGACTGTGCACATCCATACCACATCACGGGAAAACACCAAGTTTATCTTCTCTCTCTTTCAACGTCGGGCAGCAGCGGCCGGGCCGGGGCTCATCAATAGCGGTTCGTAATAGTGCATTAAGGTCATAGAACGGCTTTGTACTATGATGCGGTATTGGATCACGCTGTGAGGAGCGTTGCTTATAACGGGTGTGTGTAATGAATGGGAATAAGGTGATAGCTAGCATCATGACTTGTTGTTGTGTTCGATTATCCATCATGAGTCTATGATAGTTACATGCAATGGCTGCCTTTTGTGTCTTTGAAGTTTATTGCTACTTTTAGATGGCAAGGCTTGGGGTAGTGATTCTTGGAATGTTTCTTGGAGCAACTTCAGGTCACCTGGTGAACCATAATAAATAAAAATCCTTTGATATACGCGATGTAGACTGGTTTCTGAATTCGTCCATCACATGCAATCTTAATATGCAACTCAAGGCAGCCATTAACTTTGTTGCACTAATGCAAGTTAGACTTTGATTTGGACAAAATTTATGTAGACTTTTAAAATTCATGCTTGTGTGTCTGTCTGTTTGTTTGTTATACTTCTGTGCAGACAACAACAATGATCATTTTTTGAAAACAAAGTTTTAGCATTGAATCAATGGCATTACAAATTATGTTTACTCAAAAACATCAAGATAAGTTTTACAAATGTTTCTAGGAACTAGAAATGCTCGTAGCTAAAAATAAATGTAGTTGCTCAAAACATGAACAAGGTATCAGAATGTTTGAACATCATTACAAATGCCCCAATCAGGATAATTGTATGAGGTGTGGTTAAAGAGACCCACAGAGATTAATTCCGCAGACCAAAATATTTTCCATACTAATATTTGCTCCTTTATTGTGGTTATACATTTCCTAAAATGAGTGAGTCAGAAACCATATTTTCATGTTAAAATAACAGATTTTAGAATTTAGAATTTTTTGTCACCAGTGACAAGAAATAAATTATGTGTCTGAGCAAGGTAGTCACATTTGGATACAACAACAATTTTAAAATGTTGTCAAAATGTTAATTGTAAAATATTTTTGACAAATAGGGCCTAATTTTCGCAAAATATTGTGTCAACTCTTAGGCCTAAATAACATTATGTTAAAATGTTTTGCATTCAAAAATGTTTTTGAACGTTATTTCAACGTTTTATACCTCACTGGCAATACATTTTTTTCTGTAAGATGTTTTGTGTTTGCTGGGTACTTAAATTGGGACATTGTGACTTTGTGTGCTTCTCAGAGTAGGAGGGTCAACATTTTGTACAGAATACATTACCACTCAAATGACTCAATAAAACTTCAAATAAATAGATTTTGCCAAAAAATCTATATTGTGTTGGATTAGTATTGGATAAAACAGCATGTAGAAGACCATTTAAAGGAAATTACTAAAACAAGTAAGTTGTCCCCTAAAATTATAAAACTGTTGATACACCCAGATCTGTTCCTAGGGCAAACAAGCAATTAACTCATTAAAATCAATTAATATCAAGCAGGTGAACCATACATTATACCAAAAACAAATAATGTAGGTAAACAAATACCGGTTATTGATTGGATTAAAAATCTCAAATGACATGGTTCCTCCTTTAAATCCAAAATGGTTTTGTTTCTGCAAGGTGCAGAATTACGAGCCAGGTGATCAAATATTCCATGTCAAATTTGAAGCTAAATTGAAAGGAATTTGATTTACCCAAGATAGAGGATAATTTAATACAATTATGGATAAGAAAAAACTAGGTGACATTTTGTTGGGTGTATTCGCCCTTGCACAGATCCGCCATCTTGCTACCAAAACGAGGTTCTCCCTGCAAACGCATGTGCAAATGTGCATTCTTTTTTCTCACACTTTTCTAGCAATGCGCCAGAAGGCTATTGCAAAGCGTATGTGGTAATTAAAGCATGCGTTTGACATGCGTACCTTACGCATCACACTTTTGGGGTGGAACCTCATTTTGAGATGACCGTGCGCTCGGCGAATATTGGCAAAGGATCTCAAACATGATCATCTAACTTTCCCAATATGGTTGTACACGATCACCTTTGAACCTGTGCAAAAACTCATATTGCACAAGTTGAGGTCTAATTTTGAGCTTTGATTGTTCAATTGAGGGTACTAAACTGTGCCTTTTTTTTTTGTGGAAAATTTTTGGCTTATATTTTTGATATGGTAGTGAGTGCTGCATATTTACGAATCTTTAAATCAATGCTACTTAGTAGACATTTCTGCACGATTCATTTGGATGTGGATTTCTGAATGGCTAAAACAAGTTTTGGGAAATCAACTGCAAGGTGGCAAAATTTCATGACCTATTTGTGTGCATTTGTTGTGAGTAGGATGGGAAAAGGTTAAATAAATAGGAATTATAGAAAGCTTAGAGCAAGATTTGTTGTTGTCTCTGCCAGTTTGAAACAAATTGTGAAATTGACCATGAGAATTGAAGCTGTGATTCACGAAAAATTAAACTAATAGTATTTGTAGGGCAAGGATTATTGGCGGAACGTGATATCTACAGGGAGACTCAAATCAAGAAACTACTATAGAATGAAGCAATAAATTATTTGGGGCAAGATTTGTTGTCGTCTGCCAGCATAAAACAAATTGGGAAATTGAGCATGAGAATTGAAGCTCTGATTTGTGAAAAAATTACATTAATTATATTTGTAGGGCAAGGATTATTGGTGGAACGAGATATCTACAGGGTGACATTGAAGTCTTTTCTTTTTTTTTCTTTTTTTTTGAAGACATTGCAGTATTTTAATACAGAGAATAGGAACAAAATGAAAACAGGAGGATTTGAATAGGAAGATGAAGACAACTTCCATTTCACACACACCCTTGTTTGTAAAGACCTATAAGGAGAACCTAGCACTAAATGGAGACTAATTGTTGTGCAATTCAGCCAAGAGGGGGAAGGAGTTATGGACGTCCACAGTTGGTGGGTGTCCACAGAATCAGGGTGTATTCAAATGTGTCTCCTTATATGCCAAGTGAGAGATTGCAGAATCCTGGTTCAGTTCAAATATGGAATTTACATGTATATTACCTAAAATCAAGCAATATAGCGTCGTCATAACAGTCAATATGCATGCTTCTCTGAGCGTGTATTATTAACAAGATACATCATTCTCAATAAGCACAAAAACTACTGCTCATGTGGGATGTTTTCACTGTCAGCAAATATCATGTATCATCTCCTAATATGAATTGAGCAAAACCGCACCCAGGGAATCGAAAAAGAATGATCTGAGTGACTGGCACTCTCTGTCAAGGATCATGCAATGGGACATTCCAGTTGAAATGCACACACCCCCAATGGAAGACATGACCTTAATATTCCACACAGGGAGTGTGAATTTCAAATGGGGTTACCTGAATGGGTGACTCCATTTGAAATGTACACTCCTTGTGTTTGAGATTAAGGTCATGTCTTCCATAGGGGGTGTATGGATTTCAACTGGAATAGCCCAATATCACAGCCTGCACTATTGTCTCATCCCCAGTGACAGAGTTCAGTAACCTCTACATAACAACAACATCTCAAAAGTTGATCCCAATTTGTAGAGTATGAGATTTTGTACTCAATCTATTCAGAGGTCATTCAATAAATGTACAAACAAGTTGAGGTCAAAGACATTTGTACTGACAGAGGAGGTTGTTTTTGATAGTAGTGCTGCAAGAAACTAATGTGCTTTTTTACACACAATAATAATTCTATGCTTTTACTTCTTCTCATGTGAAACTCATGTAAACAATAATTACGGGATGATTGATGAAGGAATAATATAATGAACTTGAATGAACTTCCTTCAGTGATATTTTTTCAACAATTTTTTGAAACAATTTAGCATCAGAATTCTTGATTCTTCTTTTTTTTTTCTTTTTTTATATATTAAATTATATATAGATGGTTGATGAAACCATAATATGATTAATATGGCTCTGATAAACGATGATAAATTAATTTCTGCAGGATACTTAGCTAGGAATATAGTACAAGAAAAGGCTATAATTTATTGATTAAAATCAGCCAGAATGCATGTTTGCAACCACATATATGTTGGGAAAAAAAGTAAATGAAATAAATTTTCTTATGAACTTTTGCTTGATCCCAATTTTCAAATTTGCATTTTCTGTTAAAAATTCATCAGAGAGCAATCGCATAAGGCATTCTCAAAAATCATCAAACCAACAGAGCTCAGTTTCACACACAAACTGAATATAATCAGCTAATATTTTAATCTGTGTAAGAGGGAGCAATCAGGTTGTGGTTTGTGTAAGAGATGTCTTAGTTATGCATCATTATTTTGGATGATGAATATTTGCGATACAGGTGGAAATCATTGAAAAATTAATGGGAAGAATATAAATTGCAACTATAGCTGCCTGGTGTTCTAATTGCATAGCTGCTTGATGTTTAATATGTATATGCAGCAGGATGGTGTGGGATTGTGATGTAATAGAAATGTGACAACAATTTTTTTCCCTTGATAATAGTTTACAGCAACATGGTTTTGCATTCATTTCCTTTTAATGCATTTTGATGACACAATTAATGCTCTGCGTGCTAGCCATGCGCTTCAATGGAAAAATTTCAAGTTTTGAAATATTTTCTCAAAATATCAAGAGCTATCTTAAGAACTACTGAATCAATACTAGGCTTGTTTGTACTCATTTAAATGCATTTTCATGAATTTTTAAATTTTTTAAAAAACTTGTCGTCTGCAGTCGACACCCGCGTGAAGAGAGTTAATAGAGACCAAATATCACCAGATCTGGGCGAGTCAAGAGTCCTGACTACCACTTATAGTGGCAACTACAACTTGTATCATCTTAATTGTACAATCCTGTAAAATTGTGATGAATCAAATTAATTAAAACGTCTTTTAGCATTTCCATTTCGTCTCAAGTCATCATTAAGAGAGCCGCCGATTGATATCATGCATAAAGCAGCTATTCATTTGCAGATGCTTCGATTTTGTAGTGTCAGAAAAAACATTTTGAAATATGACAATCTGACAAGTTTTCTCTGTCTACGGTGCTTTTTATTTCGGAGGACAAGTACCATAGAAATTAAGTCATTTCACAGATTGGCAATATGGATTCGGGTGAAGTCACGATGTGAGAAGTCATAATGATGCTTGAAATTAGATATTTATTCGGGGTGAGAGCTTTTACGGTGTAGACACTATGTCTCATTGAAGATGTGCATTAGGATAATTATGTTCTAGTGAGCCAGAAATAAATACTTTTCTTTATGTGTCTGTGCATGTGTTACTTTTACAAAGCAAATCAGATATTACAAGCATTACAAGTTCATGTTACATTACTGAGTAGTAATGTGCCCACAGTAGAGGTGGATGTCAAACAGGGTACCAGAGATGTGGAAATTTGTTGGAATTCTGGAAATGGGGGTCATAAAAATCTAGAAATGTATGCTTTTTATTTTTGTTTTGAGAATTGTGTGATGGCCGCCGTGGTATGAGCCGTCATCTTGGATATGTATTAAAATGCCATGGTGTGAGGGGCCATCTTGGATGTACATTAAAGGTGACTTAAAATATCGTTTATGAGGAATGAGCAATGATCATCAGAGGCTCCGGAAGATTTTAAATATGGGGGGGGATGATACATGGCCCAAATTATTGGGAGGGGAGGCAATACTACTTTTCCATGGCTACCAAAATTATTGGTGGGGGTAGCCCCCTGGTTCAGTAGCCACTGATCATTTGATATGTTTGTGAACTAATTGTAGTATATGATTTCCCCTCACTTGTGTATTCAAGATAGCCATGGGCTTGTGCGATTGGTGCATTTGTGCGTTGTCAGCAAGGAAGGGGATTTCTGTTGGTGCGTGGTGAGCAAAGGAAGTTAAACAACCTGCCTTCTTGTAATATCTCTGAATGGTAAATACATTTGCAAAGCATCAGACTATGATCAAAAATAACCTCAAATCCTATTGCCATAGTTCATTATTCTTCATTCAACAATCATAGCACACAATTTGACCTCAAATTATGAAGTATGAGTTTTTATCCCCAAAACTTTCAAAAGTCATTTTACCAATGTACAAACATGTTGGGATGAAAGAACTGTGTACAGACAGGTGAGGTTGTTTCGGATCCGACTGATTGGAGTACTATTGGCAGTCTAGGTGTTCATTATTTCCCCTGAGTGTTGACTTTAAATTGTAAATGTCACATAAGTACTTTTCATTACTTGTCAAGTTATCAGCGCTCTTAGTGTAGTATGCTGAAACATGCCGACCTACTATAGCATTGACATTATTGCGATCTGTAGTACTAGTAGATAGCAAGATGGGTATTACTAGAAGTAGTGTAGAGTTAAGAAATGGTAAATGCTCTCTTAAGTATTCTTCTATAGTTGGCATGTGATGAGTGATGTAGTGCAGTATGGTGAAGCATTCAGATCTTGCTTTCTTGGTGTTCAAATATCTGCCGTCTTCAGTAGATAGCAAAGTGGGTGAAAATTAGTTAACGTCACTATAATTATGATATTAACAATTTAAGGCTAACCAAAAGCAGATATAGTAGTATGTGCTATCTTCAGTAGATAGCAAGCTGTAGGCTATATAATAAGAATATGAATAGATGTCTGTATCTTCAAATGGTTAATGTTACATTAATTACTGTAATATAGGCCCAACTTGTCAAGTTAAACATGGAAACCTAGCAATGCAGAAATATCAGTGTCTGCTATCTTCAGTAGATAGCAGGTTTGATGAACATGGTGAATTCCACCTACTTCTGTGCAAATCTACTTTTGCAGAAATTTAGCATATTAGAATTTCATAGTTCAGCTGTCTACGGTAGATAGCAAGTTTTGTATATTAAAGTACAGGGTTGGTTTCAAATGTAATAAATCTGGTACATACCTTGTATCAGTACTTTAAGTAGTAAAATCCACCTCTGGTTATGAAGTACTTGTGTGCAAATCTACTTTAGCAGAAATTGAATACTAGTATACAGCATGTCATAGTTAAACTATCTTCAGTAGATAGCAAGTTTCATATATTGCTGATTTCAGAAGTAATAAATCTGGTACATACCATGTATTTGTGCTTTTTGTTGCTCATAATTCTAATGGTATAAGTTCAATATATTATGCCATTGAAATATGTAAGATTTGCTCATCAAGACTGAAATAAAAGTGATGAAATTGTCAACAAAATATAATTTTCCCATACATCGTCGCAACATTTTAAATGTAAAGTAAAAAAACAAATTTGCAGAAAAGTTCATTTGTATTGCAGACTCATTAGTTAAGCATTAAAGGCTTGATTAAATACTAAAAGGTTTTATCCTGGTACAATTAGTGCCCATCTTTATGTATTGAGCTTCGTGCTTTGAACATTTTATTTGCAATCACATAGGATTCTTCCCCTATCAATTTAGTACCCATCTTTATGTATGAGATCAGTGCTGTGTAAAATGTTTTATTTGCTATCACAGGAGCCGAACGAATTGAATGTTAAACCGACTGTTGCCCCAATTTTACCCTGGTACAATTAGCACCCATCTTTATGTATTGAGATCAGCGCACGATGACATAGTACAGAATTAATTAAATGTCAAAACTGTCTACAGTAGATAGCACATATTCACTACTCCAATATGACCGGATTTTATCGATCAACAAGCCCGACTATAAGTGGACATCAAAATGTTGACCACTCCATTTTGTACAAGTTAATTCATTTATGATTGAAATGACATTGATACTCTTTACCAGTCAGTCATCAGAATCAATTTCAACGATTTTAGAAGTCATAACTTGCAATGACAGAAAACTTTAACATAAGCTATGAAATGGAATCCTGTCATCACCAGCATATTGTTAGTATTACTTATCTGACCAAGCTAATTCTTGAGAATCCCTCGCTTATATTATATAAGGCCAAAAAAAAATAATGGTTTGTCTCAAAGCTCACGAGTGGTTTGAAAACAAATGCAAAATGTGATTTAAAAATGTGATTTTTTTTTTTTTTTTTATTCCCGACTTTTTTCATGGTATTTGGAGAAAAAAAATCTGATTTTCGCCGAATTTTTCTGGAAAAACTAAAAAAAAAAAATTTTTGAAATAAAAAAAATTCTGCATTTCTTTTTTTCCAAATCTCACAAATTTACAAATGATGCTATGAAGCTTTGAGAAAAAACCTTTTTTTTTTTTTACCTAATTACATCTTGCATGCTTTTGGGTTTCGATAATGAAAATGAGGAAAGGATTCTCATACAACATCTGGTTTGAATACATACACAAGAATCCCAATCATACTCATCTATTAGAACAAAGTTCTGTAAGCCCAATTTGCTTGTATACTATACAGTGATATAGTATAAATATGTTGCCGATAACAACCTCATACCCAACAACTTAAGGTCAACTTTTGAGGTTTTGATGCGCAGTTGAGCTTATTGAACTTAGCCTTTGGTATTGAGAAGGTCATGGAGCTCAGCATAGTAGCATCATACATTATCATCATCTCCCAAAGCACAAGTTCTTCCTTTCAAATATATTTGCATATCTCCTGAAGATGACATTGTATCCAAACTCATACCCTGCATCATGAGGTCAAATACACAATCAAAAAATCTCACAGCATAGTAAATGTTATCAAACTATGCCAAAAAGATGAGGCTGCCTTGCACTCTGTTGTGATACAATATGTTTACTATCATCCATCACTATGCCATATAGATTTGTAGAAAATACTGCAAAGATGACTTTCCCATGTGGTGTGCCATAAGTACCACTGATGTATTATTAGCAGTCAAACTAGCACTGATATTTACGCTTGATGGATATCATGTTTGTAATTATGCTTAGAAAATTGTTTTTGACTTGATTAGTTTTTATTATAATATTGAAGGTAGTATTGGTGATTCTGCAATTGTGCAGAATGTGTAAAATATCTAATAGCTAAGAGTGAAGGATATCAAAGTCTATACAATTCACATTAGGTTTTTTGTCATGTGAAAAAGGAAAAATCAGCAGTGCTGTAAAAAGTTGAGGGCCCTATTCAGTTTTGTATTGCTGTGTTTGTGCCAACTACAGACATTGACTAACCCTAACCCAACCAAAAGCCATGAAAGGGTACAGCACCAAGCATGGTGTGCTATCGCACCTGAGGGGTCGCAGGTTCAAAACCACACCCAAAAAAAAAAATTCTCTTCATCTTCTTTTGTCCATCCTTCCTTCTTTCCTTCACCTCCGACAGCAAGCCTCCTGTAAGTTTGGGCTAATATCGACTTCTCAGTGCCAGAAGTGGGTAAGTGCAATAGCTGCCATGTGTAGATGAGTACAATATACTGTGTGTTCATATGGCAGCTATTGCACTTACCCAGTTCTGGCACTGAGCAGTCGATATTAGCCCTAACTTAATATTATCCTTATTGGAGTCACTTTCAGCCTCATCCTACACAGATTTCGAGTGATTTGTAAGATTCTCAGATTTAACAAATAACTGACAGTGCATTTAAATGCTGTAAATACTTGTTGTGGCATTCTTGTAACAGTAGACAAGGATGAAACTCTCAGTCAGAGTATCAGGTCAAGACTGACATTAATTCCCATACGTACGTCCATTTGTAAGATGATTTATATTGCTGGGAGGGGAAATGTTTGGAGATAATTGTGCAATGAAAGGAATCTGTAATCACCCGCATTGGCACTGCAGTTGTCGTTATAGTAAATACTTTGATACATTTTTTCCGACTTAAATTGCTAATGGCAGTCAGTGAAAGGCTAGTTCATATGTATGGTCTCATGGCCAGCTATTACCAGTGTTCGAAATATGCCTCAAAAAGGTACAGGCCAGCCGGGCTTGACCTTAAAAAGTTACCGGCCAGCCGGTCCGGCAACTAGATGCCAGTCAGAAAAGTTACCGGCCAGGCCAAAAAGTTACAGGCCAATGACCGGCTGACCGGCCCTATTTCGAACGCTGGCTATTACTGGAGCTGTGCATCTATTCTCCCTCCATCTCCCTCGCCTTTTCATCTCCTTCCTCTTTCTCTCCCTCTCCTACAATCACTAAATCTGGTTCTTCTCCCTCCTCAATCTTTACTCCCTCGCCAATCTTTACTCCCTCTCCTTCTCTTTCCCGCCCTCTTTATCTCTCCCTCTCCTCCCTCATCTCACTTTCCCTTCTCAATCTCGACTCATTTGCCTTGTTTCTCTTTCTCTCTCTCTTCTCGCCCTCCCTATTTCTCTCTCCCCTCTTTTCCTCTCCCTCTCCTCCCCCATTCCACTCTCCCTTCCTCAATCTTTATTCCCTTGCCTTATTTCTCTTTCTCTTTCCCTCTCCCTCTCTCTGCCTCTCATTCTCTCTCTCTCTTCTCCCTTATGTCACTCTCTTCTCCCAAGGTCCTCAATCTCTACTTCCTTCATGTGTTAGCCTCCACTCAATCTCTCCCTTGCCCTCAATGTGTACTCCCTTGGCCTGAATCATTTGCTTGCTCAGCTCTTTTTATCTCTTATTTTCTCTTCATTTACAACATCGTGTCAACCCTTGTTTCTTCACTAGATTTTGTTCTCTTTAACGCTAGTAATATGCCCTCCTTTTCTTTTGTAATCACTCTCATAGTCCTCCCTCCTTTCCATTATTTTCCTTAAGATTTCAGATGCTTACTAACTGTCTGAGTAAAAGGGAATGGAATAATATTTATCACCCAGACATGGTTAATAGTAATTGGTTTTGACGAGCTAGACAAAATTGATTTCAAATGCTTTGAGGTTATAGTACATCAGGTTCACCCATTGGTGTCAAAGTTAAGTTAGCAGAAGAATTTTAACTGGGACTAATGTGCTTGTGTTTATTGTAATTTACAGGTTAACATTAACTAACCGATTGAAATTGTTTAAAGGTTAACTTCCATACGTTGGGATGTGATCCTAAACACTTCAAACTTGTTAAACCCGTTCCACCATGTTGTTTATAGTGACCCATTTTAAATTTGCTATCTTCAGTAGATGGTTAATGTTCTGCATGCTTAGCCATAGGCTTCAACATAAAAAGTACAAGTTTTGAGATATTTTCTCAAAATATCAAGAGCTATCTTAAGAATCACTGAACCAATACTAGGCTTGTTTGTACTCAAATGGGTTTTTTTTTCATGCTGATTCCATATATGATCATGAAAATTTACAATTTTGAAATTTTTGAATTAAAAAACAAAATTGAAACTGTCATCTGCAGTCGACACCCGCATGGAGGGAGTTAATACTAGTGTATGTAATGTCATTACATTAACCCTTCATGGATGTGGTTTGTAGTTAACTTGATACATTCAATATTTTTTATAGATTTGTCAAATTTTCATTGAAAAAATATTGAATGTGAGAAAACCATCATCGTATTTGAAATTTACATGGAAAGTGTATTCAAATGAGTGCAGACATGCCTAGTATTGGGACAGTGGTTCTTGAGATTCATAGAGAGTTTGTGCAAACCAAGTGACTCTAATGTGATTATGTATGCTATGTTTCTATGCTATGCTTGTGTGCTGTCTTCAGGAGATAGGTTGGCAACATTATGTCAGTCAATGGAGGAGTCATTTATAGGACACATTTGATCTAGATCAGTTTGGATTGTCTGAATCTAGATCAATGTTAGGTTAGTTAGGCAGATTGTTTTGAGAACTACCTGCCGATTGGCCAAAAAGAAGTTTTCATTATCAATTGGACCAATTAGCAACATTGTTAGAATAATTTCACCACGCAAAAAAAAATGGGGTGAATTATTTGCAAAGCTCCATTCTGATTAGTGATTAAAGTAAAGATATCATGTAATTGACCAATCAGAGACAATGTTAGATTGGCAGGTAGTGCGAGGGGGTTAAATGCAGGATTTTGGGCCTGTTTCATAAAGAGTAAGGATCATTCGTTTGGTTTAATAGTGGTTAACACATGTTAAATCAAACTTGATGTAGTCGTGAAACTCAAGGTGCATACTGGTGCAAATCCTGGCTGTGATGATTATTTCTTGATGCATGTTGATTGGGTACTGAACCTGTACAGATCCCTGAATGATGCTAAATATTTGTGAGGTGTCTTGGGCCATGTATTGAACCTATGTGCTAGACCTGTGACTTTCTTTTTATACTATGATCAGCTCGTAATCATGGGTTGATAAGAAGTTTTTATTACATCGGGAAAAAATGATGAGAATGATTTGAATCTATAAGCATCATGTGAATGCTAGCTACAGTGTCTGTCATTATTATGTTCCATTTCTTGGTCATGATCTCAACATAATTGCTATCAGTGGCTGTCATGGTCTATTTGTTAGCAGACTCGCCCGTCAGTCGTATGTTTACTCGGCTACCAATATATCGTTGTGACATTTTGTTGGGAGCTGGTTAGTGAATGTATTAAGGAAGGCAATACGTCAGTGTAGCAATTTGTCAAGGAAATTTTATTTTAAAAATAATTGTAACTCTTAAAAATAAAAAATAATTGGGCATAACTGGATGTGTTACAATCGTTAATTATTGTATCAAAATTCTGTCCAAGTTGTAAAGAGAATGTTACAAAATGGTGTTGGTGTTAACTTATTTATTTAATGTGTAATGAACAGATGAAAAAATGTCACTGGGAAATATGTGATTATGTTTGTAAAAAGAAAAGTAAAATGTTGATGCACAAAATGATGAATGTCTGCATTTTATCATTACTACTAGCAGATCACCCGTCTTTCATGGTTCATAAATGCATAGAGTTTGGACTTCTCAGTGGCGTAGCTAGGGGTTATGGCGCACAGGGTTAATGATACATATTGGCGCCCCACCCCGATACTGGCACCCCTCCAAATTCTCTAATCAATTGCACGCAAAAAACAATTGCACAAGTACGGCCTACCACTAATTTATTTTGATATAATGAAGTTGAATTTCGGTCTTAAATTGATCTTTCAAATGATTTTGTTCTGAAATGCGCACAAAACGCATGAAAATTTTGACTTTCGTGACTCACAGGAGGCGCAGAATCGATACTGAATTGGTGCCCCCCCTAAGGTGGCGCCCAGGGTATGTTTTCAATAGCCTATAGAAGGTAGATACTAGACCATGTACAATATCCTGTTGATGGTCAGATGGCATTTGAGACAAACTGTCTAAACTTTTCTGTCCTGCAGCGGATTAACCTCGAAGTTTAATATGTCTTCATTTATGATGAGAGGCCGCTACCTATCCCAGATTCCCGTGAGTGAAGACACACTGGATTAAACAGTCTGACCGATGATAACTTGTTATGAGGTAAACACTGGGGCTTACTCGTCAAATTGAATTTATGTCCAGATTATGAAATTTGTTGCTGATTGTGGATCATTACTGTCTTATGTAAAAGAAGAAAATTCAATTTGAAGGAGATGAAATAGATAATTTGTTTAACTGCCTATCAGTATTACTTTGTCTGTATGAATAGTATGTTCAAATCTGTACATGCATTTCTAGACATACATTTGATTGTGATGTACTACTCATCTGTAGTCTATTTCATGGCCCCTTTTTTAAATTTATTAGTATTTCTACTTTAACTCATCTCGCAATGATTACAACAAGTTCAGGACAAGAACTGGTCTAATCAGAAAAATGTGATGACTCAATAAAAAATTGTTTATGAAAGGTCATAGCTGGGGTTAATTGTTTATCAAAAAGGGACTACAAAGCAGTCTAACTCATTTTCGGCTGTAACCCTAAATAGCCATTTTGCTAACATAATTTTATGTTGATATTCTAAAATAAATGATGTATATACCCCTTAAAACTAAAAATGACAAATTACCAAAGTAGCTTGATGCTGCCAGCGTGTGTTACATTTTAAAAGTCGTTTCTTGTCATTATATCCACAAATTTTGTGAATAATTGATAACTAATTTCCGGTATCCATTGAATTTCTCTCTCAAACTGTGCTCTAAGAATTGATTACTCGCGGTAGACAGGTTTGAAGCACATGAAGCTGAGGTAAAAGATTTTATCAGAAATTTAGAAATCAAAGCAACTGTAACATGCTGAGGAAGACTCCCTCAGTGCTGTTTTTGTAACAAAATCTGACATTTGTAATAAAATCATGGGAACCAGAGATTTTAATTCATACATTTCAAATATTAGTTGAACTTGCATATGGGTGAAATGGTACCGTTAAAATTAGATAGTTAGCATATGTGCTTACTATCGAGTGCTTTTGAAATAATGAAATTGTACCAAAGGCGCTTTACCAACTGAGCTAATGGGGTTGAGACACAAATTTGCAGGTTTACTTGTTCTTATTTAACTATATGTATTGATGATTGGCTCAAAACCCTTTACACCTTTGTGGATGGGGCACTTCATGTTTGCATGTTTTAAAAGTGCTCGATAGTAAGCACATATGCTAACTATCAAGTTTTTACAGTATGGTAAGAACGAACCTATGGGATGTGTTCATAACACATTGAGCTGTTACCTCATTAATGATCGACTGACTGGTATTGACAACATAGGCCTATTACCTCATAAAGTACTGTAGTGATTTTCTTTTGTTTTACATAATTTGTTTGGCTCAAAATTAAAGTGGCACACATCTGATAGTGAAATTAACATTTTGTGGGGAAAAAAGTAAAATCTTATTTTTTTATAGAAATGTTACAATTTTGCATCTGAGCATTGAGTATTCAGGTAATTTCTTTCAAAAATACAAGATACTTTTGATATTGTTTTTGTTGTCAGACAAATAGTTTTCACAGTATAGCTTTTAATTTAAAAATTGGGTCTCTCATAAAATGTTTTAATATTGCCATATCAATCATAAGCCAAAGTGAAGAACATTGATAGCATTTATTTTTGTACTGATCAGTCAGGAGTCTACCCACTTGTCCTCATGATTGATTGCATGTCCAGCAAGTCAAAGAAACGGACCTCTCAAAAAATATGGACAGCTTGTCCAATAACATCACTAGGGAATTCCAAGGAGTGACCATTGGATTAGTAGCATGTTTCTCTGCACAGTTCAATACTCCAGTCAAATCACACATGAACTTTAACTTAGTATCAGCTACTGTGCTAATTTGTATTCAATTCATATACAGGGTGCGCTATAAGCATTGACCAGTTTTATGGACTTGGAATGCTGAGATGAGGTTAATAATTAAGGCATATAGATAAAAGATAATTGATGGTAGTTATGGTATGCAACGACACATATCTGATACAGCGAGCAATTCTTGACCGCGAGTAACCGATGAATTTGTCTTCGTGAAGTAGGTATCAGTGTGACCTAAAGGATGTATTGATTCATACAGATGTTACTGGGAGGAAAATGGAAGGAACAGCGTGATGAATATTTCATCATAATTATGGTGATTTATAGCAAAGATTTTTGAGCATGATTGAGCATACAAAATTGTCAGTTTTTCCATTGTTGATCGCACTGAAGTATCACTGTTTCAGTTTCCATGGTTTTTCTCTGGCATGGGAGTGGGATATTTCTGATTTCCAAGAAGGCATGTGAGCTATTCCAGTTCCAGGCTTAATTTAGTACAACTTGTATTTTGTTGGGATTGAAATATCCAAACAAAAGGCAATTGTTATACCGTTAATATGTTTTCTAAGGTTGTTTAATAGTTTAAACTAAAGCTTCTAATTAATCAGTTTTAAATGTCGTCATTGTCGTCACCATCTTGAAATTTCAGTAATTATAATGGTAAATAGGGGCCTACTTGTTTCTGAAATTTTGTTGATTTGATAATTTAATACTAGTAGCAAAGTAATGTATTAAATTAATGTGAAAAGGCCTGTCTTTAATATCATAGTTAAATCAATTTATCTGGATGTGTTTCCACCATGTCCTGCTATCTTTAGAAAACACACTCCAACACAAATCATAAACTCAAGGTCCAGTAACTTCCTGATTTACAATCTTTGATTAAAATTTGTTATTTATTTCTCCAGATATATATTAATGATCACCAATGCTTGTCATAATTTATAATATTGTCACATTTTCTTGACATCTATGACACATCTGAGTTTTTTCTAATTAAGATTGGTTCATTATCAGGAGATCCACCTGCTCATTGTTTTCTCATTAGGTCCGTATTTTAACCTGTGTTGCCAGTACTGTTGTGTTATCATCTAATTGGGCTACTTTTGACCATTTTTGCCCATAGAAACCAATGTTTAAAGTAAAGGTTAGGTGCTTGTTTTATCTATTTAACGACATCAGGTATTTCCACCAAGATCAATGGCGAATGTACAAAATTGGGCTGCTTTAGTTGTGATTGTGCAACTTCGTCAGGAATTTTTTTTGGCAACACTGACTTTAAGATACTAAAAGTAACACTCTCATTTCTTAGAATGTGCAGAGGGTGATTAGATCATCTCATTCTCAGAAAGAAATTTTAGGTCTCATAATCTAGTATAAAAAATAATGACTTTTGCATATTAAATATTTGACTATTTTCTTTTCAGGATCTGTAGATTCATCCAAAATGTTTTCACTATGTATAATTTATCATAACCCAATATTTTAATGTATATTCAGAATATCATCTAAATGTGTCTTTTCCTTTCTTTATTTTCTTCAGGTTCGTTGACCCATCCCAATGCTTATGGTCATGGACCCCCTACACCAACAGGTAAGTGTCTGCAACTATTTAGGGACCGGTCATTATTTAATTTTTGACCAAAATTTTATGCCCCCTTCGTCAGCTCAGTTCCAAATTCCATATCCCCTCTTAAATTTAATGGATTAAAAATTCCATGTTTTCCTGGCAAAAAATCAGATCCCGGCCCCCCCCCCCATTTTGCCCATAAAAAATTTGCATTCCCCATACATCCCCATCCCCCTCAACATAAATAATGATCGCTCCCTTAGTTTTGTAAAACATAGGTGCCAGAAAATGCACCTGTTTTGGTGCAACATACGCTCAAATTGGTAGAAAATTGAATTGTTTAGCCATCAAAATTACCCAAATATGCTTACAATGAACTACAATGGCAACCCTGAAGTAGGTCAAGTGCATTGATTCCTGGTAGTGGTATAGTAATAGGAAGAGCAAGAACAGCACAATAGATAACAACATCCTCGGTTTAAAAAGAAAATAATGTTGAAATTGGATAAGCTTGTGTCGTTCATATTAGAGCCTGCCTCGGGGGCGATGCACTCCACTCTTGTATTCAATTTATGCAGCGTGGTTGTACGGACACGGCCAGCGTACGTTTGGCGGCACTTTATCGGTTTTGTTATAACGTGATACCAAATAACGTTATTGGAAGAGCCATGTCGGCAGTGATACTGTAACCGGGGCGAAACAGATGCTTTTGTAAAATATATTCTTTGAGGCTATAAATTGTACACACGTTAAATTACAGTAGATAATTATTTTGTTAGCTTAGTCAAAATATTTGCGACAAAAAGGTAGGAGGGTTGTGTTCAAAAGGTAGGAGGCTTTGTTAATATTTTACATCATCCAAATTACCATAAATAAATAACCAATTAACAAATTCCTTTGGGGAAATGTATGAAATATGAAATAGCTTAAAAGCACCGTCACTCCGTCAGTAATCTCAATGAAAATGCAAGCTAAATACAAATTTGTAAGAAATGGCTCAAGATCGAAGGAATTAGTAAGTCGAACCATAATGCATATACCATAGACCCATCTTCAGTGAAGATAACAAGCAGATAGAGCACTTTTAACAAGCGTACAAGAAAAGCATTTCATTGGAATTGAAAGAATTGTATAAATCCCATCTTAGATGTACAAATACCATTAGTAAGCACCCATAGTATTAGAACAGTTAACTCCCCTCAGGATATGGTCCGTACGTCTTTGTAGATTCTTCGCTAAGACACAATAAGATGTTTAAAAGTCCACAGAATCTTAAGGCAGATGGTGTTTTGTTTCACTATGGTTAGTCTCTAAGGAGGATGAGGAGAAAGTGGGCCATTGATGAGTGGCACGGTCAAAATACCACTGATGGGTAAAAAAGTGCAATGTGTTTGTCAGTAAAGTGTGAACTACAAATGGCACTTTTTGGAAAAAATATATTATGAATATTTGCAAATGTTGAGGAGAGAAGGAATTTGTGATGTCATTATATTAATAAGAAAGAAAACTTGATGCTCCAAATAAGTGTAATAGTGATGTGTCGCCTAGAGATTGTATGGGTGCCCTTAAAGGGCAGGCCCCTGGAACCCATTTACATGTAGCTCATGCTTGATGCTCACAGAAAACTTTCATCAAAAGACTAAAATCGTATCATGCGCCAAGAAAGGAAATATCTTTGTTTTTATCTTTCTATAGCCTGATCATAAGTTGCATAGGCTTAGGAACCAGATGAAGTAAAAACAAATGCGACCAGACCAAAAAAGTTGATCTATTTTTCACAAAATTTCCTGACACCGAGGGGGCACCCCCCAGGATGGATCACCAAAATGTTTTGTTTGGTCAGCCCCCCCCCCATGTTGAAAATCTTATTAAGCCAGTGAGTTGGCCATTTTACAAGAAAGTAAAGTTGACATTGGCAGAGAAAAATACTGGGACTTCAGAACAATATACCCCCAAGAAGCACACTACCATATGTGTACAATTTGCTGAGAATTCAAAGTGCGTTTTGGGTGAGTGATTCCAAGGTGTCTTGAAGATTTGTCATCGGTTTGTATGTATGTATAAAAAATGAACAAAATAAAACTCAGAATTTGCTCTCTGAAGTTGTTGGACATGGGTGATGGAACAATTGGCCCTCATGAATATGCAAGAATTCATTCACATTGCATACAAAGCACATGGGACTTTCCCTCTTGGGTGCTATTTGTATGTGTTTAATCTATTGTTGGAAATCTGCTGCACCCCTTGAAATTTCATCAAAAGTATAAATTGTTTGCGAAGTAAAATGATTGCTTCTGAATCGGGGTGTGTAAAATCAGGGTTTGTCCCATATCCCTGGTAAAATCTAACAATTGTAGTCTTATAATTTTGAATTATAATATTGATTTGTATGATTTCGTATTGACATTTGTAGCATCGCCTTCGCGGGCATCGCCATTCCGACCGATTCGGCCTCCGATTCGGCCAATCCCAATCCGACTGTACCCATACCGACAAGGTACAACTTTTGAGAAAAACCATTTCACTGCTTCAAGGGAGCAAACCAAAAGATGAATGAAGTCCTCTGAAATGAATGAAATAAGTTTCATAAGAGATAGAAGGGACTAAAATGTTGATTAGGTTTCTTGTATACATCTTACAAACATCAACATTCCCGCCCCCCCCCTCCCGATTGCCAGTTTCATTACTGCCCGGGACTCCCGGCGGGAGGGGGTGAGCCTTTTAATTTATCTACCTAGTTATGCTTATAGGACTTTTTGGTTTGTCCCTAACATTATGAAGATATGAGACATTGAACAGTGAAATGGTTACATTTGGAAGTTAATGCATGGGTTTGGTGTGGCAGCCAATTTGATCTAACAATATTGCAAATAACATTTTTGCTAAAAACTGCAATTAAGAAGTTTGTGATTTTGAAGATTGTCAACTTTTTTTCTGCAACTCAGCACAGTTGAAGTTTAGAGATCGGATTATCTCAGGTTTAATCCTGGATAATCTTTTAATTGTTTCACTGCCGCTTTGTTATGTATTGATGTGTGGTATATACATTTTTTTCTTAACATTAACTCTCTCCATGCAGGTGTCGACAGCAGACTACAATTTTTTTTTTTCAAATTCAAAAATTTAAGAATTGTAAATCTTTATGACAATATTTGGAATCAGCATGAAAAATGCATTAAAATGAGTACAAACAATCATAGTATTGGTTCAGTGGTTCTTTAGATAGCTCTTGATATTTTGAGAAAATATCTCAAAAGTTTGATATTTTTATGATCTTGAAGCCTATGGCTAGCATGCAGAGCATTAAATCAACTGTTCTTATTGTTGGCATATTGCATTGGATCACTCACTCCATTCTTGAGACATTTCTGTAGATATTTACCCCCATGGACATGCCTTTCTTACAGTGCCCCTGATTGGTTAATTACATGATGTAATCATCTGAGTAACCAATCAAAATGGAGTTTTTAGCTCTCTTAGTAGTAGCAATTTTAAGTTTAATCCCCTTCATCAGTCATATTGACTATTCTTACCATGTCTCTTATTGGCTAAATACATGATAAAGCCCAAGTTGTAACCAATCAAAATGCTTCTTAATAGCCAAATTTAGTGCCATGGAATTAAAAAGATGATATGAATCTCTTCTGATTGAAAAAAAAATCAATTATTTACATCAAACCAAACTTGTAACTCATGTCATTGGCATTTATCATCTTACATTTTAGTGTCATTTTATGAAGCAACTGTATCCCTATAAAAATAAACGCTGCACAATTATTAACTTTCCAAAATTTATGAGGGGATTTACATTTTTAGCTCAATGTGCAGTCATTCATCATTTCTGCACTAAATCCATCGGCCCGTTTGCATATTCTTAAAGCCCTATCAATGTTGGGCTATTAATCATTGTCGCAGCGATTGTCCATATTATGATTGAGTACGTGGAGGTCTCCAGCGTGCCTGAAGCAACGATAACGGGAAATTGTCTTCGCGTGTTGTTTATTCAAATAGTTTGATGTTCTGATACTGTTTTTGAATGAGCTTTTGTTGGAATGAAATGACACGCATGGATATTTGTCTATGTCAAGTGTTTTATTAGACCAACCGCAGGGGTTTTGATCTATTGCATTGATTGTTTTTATTTTGCTGCACGTGGGAGTCAAATATATTGATATGAAATGTATGAAAAAAGTGTGAAAGTAACAAAAAATGATATGATTGTATTAACACTGATATATAGGTTAATATTGGTGTATACATAACTTATGACACACAAATGGGTGAAAGTAATCCATGTTTGCTTATGCCTGGGCTGATGTTGCTGATGATTTTTAAATTAAATTTGAAAATTGTTTTTATAAATACCAAAAAGTGATTTCAGATTTAGAATTGTTCTTTTTAAAATTTTTGTTTTGCATGTGTACACACACACCCTCTTGTATGGTGCTCCCCAGCCCCCAGTGTGGAGTTTGTGTGACTTGGAGTTTCACACACTATATTCTAACCGTGTAGTGAGTTTCACATTCACTCACACACATCCTACACAATCGACACATCCTACACAAATGGAGGTATTCATATCACAAAAATCTCCAACTGTAGAGCTACACGGATGTGATCAAGCTCCACAGTTGGTATGTGTATAATATGCACACCTCCACAATTTGAATGCGGATGCAAACACACCCCACTCCCAACCCCCCCCCCCACATACACCCCTACACCCCCACACATCAACATTGTAGTGTGTTTTGTTACAGAGGTAGGTTGTCACTAATATTCTCAAGCATTTTCCTGATGTGGCAGTGACTTCGCTATGTTCGCTCAAAGCGCTGTCATACACACACATGCGCCTAAAAATGCTGCATAGATGCGCGTGTGAAAAAGCTGCCTCAACGCTTTGATATCACTGCCGCATCAGGGTGGGAAATGCAGGGGGGATGCTTTAATTCATAGGGCTATTACAGTTGAATTCCTTACCCCCTTTGGAACACAGATTATGGTCATGTCTTCCATAGGGGTGTGAATTTTAACTGGAATAGCCCAATAACATAATTTAACACATGATATTAGGCCAAAAAAAGGTTTGTCTCAAAGCTCATGTGCGCATTTGTAAAATTGCGCGATTTGAAAAAAAAAGCAATGCGGAATTTTTTTTTTTATTTCAAAAAAAAAAATCATTTTTTCGGAAAAATTTGATTTTTTTTCTCAAAATACCATAAAAATACCAAGTTGGAAGTTTAAAATTTTTTTTTTTTAAACAAATCGCATTTCGCATTTGTTTTCAAACCACTCGTGAGCTTTGAGACAAACCTTTATTTTTTTTGTATTTATTTTAGCTTTATCTAATGACTGGTATTGCTTTTTAAGTACCATAGATTTTTAAAGTACAAAGTGATTATTTAAAAGTACAGAGTGATTATTAAAGACTATAATAACATTATAAAGATAACAACATATCATAAGAGCATACAAAATGCATATAATACCCATTTTCTAGGAAAATTGATTGATTGACATTGATTTAGGGGCCTATGTGCAATTAAGAATTTTACAACTTGTTTTATACTAGTACAGGCCGGGGATGGATAAACGGCGAGTTATGAGGCGGTAAGTTATGGGAGAGTTACAGTAAGACCAGGTGGCGAGTTACAGTAAGACCAGGTGGCGAGTTACAGTAAGGCGAGGTGGAGAGTTACAGTAAGACCAGGTGGCGAGTTATAGTAAGACCAGGTG
This sequence comes from Amphiura filiformis, assembly GCF_039555335.1. Taxonomy (NCBI): domain Eukaryota; kingdom Metazoa; phylum Echinodermata; class Ophiuroidea; order Amphilepidida; family Amphiuridae; genus Amphiura; species Amphiura filiformis. The sequence goes on along the minus strand of NC_092638.1, from coordinate 37,515,102 downwards.
GCGAGTTACAGTAAGGCCAGGTGGCGAGTTACAGTAAGACCAGGTGGCGAGTTACAGTAAGGCCAGGTGGCAAGTTACATAAGGATGTTTGTATGTATATAATAATAATAATTTTTTAATATTTTTTAATATTGTCTGGCATGGGGATGATTCTAGTGTGCGCAAATTTAATTGCGAGACTTACCGTTGTATCCGAGTATTTTACATCCCCCCTCATTAAAACTAGTAAAGTTAATAATAGGCCTTGATTGACCTTTTGGTTGGTTAGGACAGTAATTTCAATGTGTCTTTTTTTTTAAACCAAAACTAATTTTAATCCTAAATCCTGTATGTGAAGATGTAGGCCTATATGAATTACTTAGTAATTAGGGAACACAGAATATTAATGCTAGGAGGGAGGAAGAAATTTTTAGTAACAGACACAGAATCAAACTATTGGCTATAAATGTTATCAAAATCACTCATAAAAAGGGAGGAATTCATAAGTTATATTTTTACAGCAAGATCATTAGAATTGCATGCTCCTCTTTCGAATTTTTAAGGTGCGTTATACAGTTGCGATTTTTTACTTGAAACTATATTGATTTGGGTCATCGTTTGACTTAAAATTACCCAAAATCCGTATTATTCAATATGATTAGATACTTTACACTTGCCTGTAAAATTTAAACTGTTCTTTTATGTATGTGGATGTAAATGAATGGGATTTTACTATACCCATTGCTTCATTTAATCAAGATTAAATATGCTCTATTCTAAGAAGCAATTCTTTCAAATTTCCTCAAAACAATTTAGCAAATTTCGTGTCTACACATAACTTCGTTGAATGTGAACTTAAATAATTAACTACAAAAGAGAACATGCAGTGAATTTAAACACAAATGATATATTGCTGTATTCCTGATATTGATGTGGTTTCTGTTAATTAATACAAATTTGTGTAATCTACACCCTTTGTCCATCCTAAACAAAGTTATTAGCATTTAAAGGAGTATTTCGTGATCCTAGCATCCTCTTTTTATGACATTTTTCAGTACATATCCACGAAAAAAGCCTATTCCCAAAATTTCAGTTGATTCCGATTTTGCGTTAATTTCGTTCTGGTGCACCAGAACGAAATTCAAATTTCACGATATCTTTGCAAAACGAATTAATCTGCAAGAAATATTTTGTACATAAACATTATGTAGCCAGAGGTTTCCAGTGATATAAAAAAATTTTGAGAAAAGTGGGGGATGAGGCTGTGGATCATTTAAATGCCCCTTTAACTTCCTCTAATCTTAATTAGAACCTTTTTTGTACCATATTATAAGGTTCTATAAGGTTCTTTTTGATTTAGGCCTACACAAGCCTTTGATTAGAAAATTATAACTCGCCCCTTGTCCTTACTGTAACTCATCGCTTGTCCTTACTGTAACTCATCGCTTGTCTTTTTGTACCATATTATAAGGTTCTATAAGGTTCTTTTTGATTTAGGCCTACACAAGCCTTTGATTAGAAAATTATAACTCGCCCCTTGTCCTTACTGTAACTCATCGCTTGTCCTTACTGTAACTCATCGCTTGTCCTTACTGTAACTCGCCACCTGGCCTTACTGTAACTATCCACCTGTCCTTACTGTAACTCGCCACTTGGCCTTACTGTAACTCGCCACTTGGCCTTACTGTAACTCGCCACCTGGCCTTACTGTAACTCGCCACCTGGTCTTACTGTAACTCGCCACGTGGTCTTACTGTAACTCGCCACGTGGTCTTACTGTAACTCTCCCATAACTCGCCGCCTGGTCCTACAGATTTTTACTAAAACTCTCCCATAACTCGCCACCTGGCCTTACTGTAACTCGCCGCCTGGTCTTACTGTAACTCGCCACCTGGTCTAACTGTAACTCTCCCATAACTCGCCGCCCCATAACTCGCCGCCCCATAACTCGCCGACTTACCGTACCCTACAGGCCTACAGTCTGTCCACTTAGAAGTACAAACCAAATCTGTGCAATCGGGGCCCGATGCTTTGCGTCACACGCGAGTTCGACGCGACGCGTAAAGAGCGTGGTGCACAAATCACGCAGCAGTTGGCGCGCCAAAGAAGCATTGCACTGAAATAATTATTCTCATACCTCCAGTTTCCGAGGTCTATTTACTTTGTACTTCTATGTGGACAGACTATAGCTCTGTGCACCTGGGAGCTTGCAGAGCTAAACATGAACTAGTGATGTTTTATAGTTTTTCCAAAAATCTTGAAAAAGTGATTTTTTTTTCTTTTTTCTTTTTTTATCAAAGATTGTCCAGAAATAGGCAAATTTACATTCATTTTAACCAGAAATAAGTTCGAAATTAATTTTTTTAAATTCGTCTTTTTGGCGGCTTCATCTTTGTCAAATTTGGTATATTTTCGGGGTAAATTTAATTTTGGAATCCCAACATCCCCACCCAATCTGAAATCAAGAAGAGGAAAGAAAATCATTTTCCACAAGCTAGTTTGATTTGAGCCATTTGAGAACAGAGAAGGGAACAGATAGTAAATATTGAAGAAATATTATTTTTCTATAATTTTTAAGCAGTTACGTCATACTATTCTTCTTTGTGTCATAAATCCCTCCTTTTAGAGGAGCACCAAACTAATTCAGCTTGTTGTCAAAGGAAGGTAGTTCAGTCAAAATTGGTATCAAAAATAGCAGAAACATCACAATGAGCAGATACGCATTAAAGCTCATTGTTACAATGGCTTGAAACAACAAAGTTGTGTGAAATTTTCAATGGTTAGCTTTACATTTTTGTTTTTACAAAAGGTTTGGAAACATGCGAAAAAGAGTCCTACTTTTTCAGTCGACCTAGTGTAATATTGTAGTTAATGATTTTTATGATCAATAAATGATATGAGATATTAGAATCCTGTGGGCCGGTTATCTTTACGTAAGCTGAAGTCTGGAGCAGACGAAGCTTAAATGTCAGATACAGATTTTGAAATATCATGAAAATGGTGCAAATGTCAAATGCTGGAGGTATAATCCATATCGTCACTGGGCGGGAAAAACCTCATGTACTTTTGGCCCTTGAACATGCATAAAGCCTTGTAGGTGTAAATTTTATATTGAAGAGGTTGCTTCATACATGTTCAAGGGCCAAAAGTACATGCAGAAAACACCTCATATTTACTTTTGGCCCTTGAACATGGATAAAGCCTTGTAGGTATAGACTTTATATTGAATGGTTTGTTTCATCCATGTTCAGGGCAAAAAGTACATACAAGGTTTTTCCTGCCCAGTGACGATATGATGATGAAATTACACTGCTAGTCCTGTGGGTATTATTGTGTCTTTACATTTGGGGAGTTTGGGTTGATTTCAATTTATTTTGAAGTCAGGCAAATTTTAAAACTTGACACCATCATAAATGTTATCATTATTGTCATATTATCATCATCATCATCAATTCATCATCTTTGTTGTTGTCGCTGTCATTGTCATCATTGTTACCATCCTCAACATCATCATCATCATCTTCATCTTCTTCATCATCTTCGATGTCATCATCAACATCTCTCGGAACACACACAATCTGCTACCATTGTTTGATTTTATAAAATACCTCTCTCATTGCTTAGTCTATACTAGAAATACCAGATCCCTGTCCTCCCTCCTTCTTTAACTCTCTTCGCATGGGTGTCATCTGCAGACGACATGTTTAAAAAAAAAATTTAAATTAAAAAATTTCAGAAATGCAAATTTTCATGACCATATTTGGAATCAGCATGAAAAATGCATTAAAATGAGTACAAACAAGCCTAGTATTGGTTCAGTGGTTCTTAAGATAGCTCTTGATATTTTGAGAAAATATTTTAAAACTTCAACTTTTTCCATTGAAGCGCATGGCTGGCACGCAGAGCATTAAACCTTGCACACTATTTGTATACATCATATAGTTCTTAGTATTATTTTTTGTTCAAATATTGCTACTTTCTGGGTGACACAGATCAAAATTGATATACCAACCATCACCTGCCTTTACTCCCTCCCTACAAAAATTGTAGCTTCCCCTCCCTATGAAATTTACTCGAGATATCAGTTTCTTTGCATCATTTTTGATCTAGAATTATAATATGTTCCCTATTTCACCCTTGACACCAGAAATACCGCCTTCATTCTTTCAATATTTACGTTCATCAGTTTAAAAAAGCCCAACTTCCTTTATAAAGAATATCAGATAGATCACATGTACACTGAAAAATAAGATCTACACATCCCTTCCCCTCTTCATGTAAAGACCTTGGATCAGTACTTCCATATTTTACTCTCCTCCTCTATCTTGTTCTTAGTAACCCAATCGCCAAGTTATCTGTCACCAAATGATAGTTATAAAATCCCCAGCAGATGTCAGCTATGGTATCTTCTTCTTGCCTCTGGCGTTATCTTCCCTCTATTTTCTGCCTCATCCTATAAATGGCCCTACTACCTTTACAAGTCAAAGATTGAAGTTTATATACGCTATAGGTATGATAGGATAGCAAATAGTCTCATAGTCAGGACACAGTTCCTTGACCTTAATGTTTGTATATTGAAATATTGACCTTTGAATGTGTTTGGTACAGAAACTCATCTACCACAAAGGGAAGTCAAATTGTTTGGGCATTGTTATTGAATGGGTGGAATTGAACTGTGGCGTTAGGAATGAGATCATTTAGGCTGGTGTGTTGGTGTAAATTATGCGCAAGATTGTTATCAGATGAGGTCGCTGTCAGAGGGGTACAGTCATCAATCGCTGATGCATCATATGCTGTCACTTGTTTTATTGGTTTATATAGTTTTCATTGGAAAAGATTCAAGATCATGTCTATTTTATGAATGAGTGACCCCCTGGAATGATGACACTGATATAGATATCATGAGTATCCCTGGATGTGTGTTACATTGGTGGAAGCAGTGGAAGAGAAAGTCTTCATTGAATACTGCAATATTTCTGACCCTCAAGTTTTTTACAGCAGATTGGAGGAAACACTGTAAGAGCTGGGGGACTGAAGAAGTAAGGAGAGGGCTAGGTGTGCCACTTGCAATTTAAAACTAGGGTTTGTAGTCCCATACCCAGAGGGGTAAGAGGGCAGATCCCCCAAACCCAAAAAGAGTCCACTTTGTCACACAGACACACAGTATATTAAAGCAACACTTTGCACTTCAATTGGTGCTTCATTTAGAAAAATTTTCAACTTAAAAGGACCCTGACAGCCCTGTGCAGTGCATCATGCAAGCATGGTGTATAGCGTGAACAAGCCAAAAGTCCACTTTTTCAAGAATCTTCCCCTCCCAAAATATAATTACTGGCTTCAGGCCTGAGGGTTTCTATCAGAATTAGGTGTTCCCAGTGCATCATTTATCGGAACTCATACATGTAGTAAAAATATAATATAATTAAACCCAAACTGACCAGCAGACCATCTGACCATTGTCTCATTTATAAGCATTTATACCAATTTGATTAAATTTACATGTTTCTCTGGGATATGAATCATACAATGTCACAACTACCATAGAGCTACACCATTGTTTCCATGGTAAAAGTGAAAAGTTTGCATTTTATATAAAATTTTCTTAAGTCCACTGGCGTCCACTCCATGATTCATGTCCCAGGCATATGTTGGGAGATGTTATCAAGCCCCTCATTCTCAGTCATCATGGTCATGATTTAATAATTAATATTTTTGCATTAAAAGATGACATTTATTATGATAAATCTAGCAGCAGTTTAGCCATCTAAGATGATTTATCAACTGATGAGGTGTTTGGATGAGCGAAATGCCCTTCCAGCATTTGCCTTTACCATGATTCATGCCCTTTGTGCAGAAATGGCTACAGATCAGACTTTCTCTCCTGTTTATTATAAACTCATTCCAAACTAGATTTGTTATCTACACAAAAATGTTTGAAGATCGAAAGATATACATTGTATTTTTTTGTATTTCGATTATCTAACATGTAAAATATGCTTTGTGTTTAGAGTTAAAAGTAACTAAACATTTCCAAAACATAATTACATCATGCCTACATGTTTAGGATTTGAACATCTTACTATCTTGTTCATACTTTCTTAACAGGAGTGCAGATGTCTCACGAGTCAATTTTCCACATTTTTTGATCAGAGATACAACATTGGAAATGTGGCAAAACATTGTATCTCAATTTCGACAATTTTTTGGTAAAAATGAATAAATTTTTGGCAGAAAGAAAATGAAAATTTTGAGCAAAATCGAAAATGTTTTGGACAAAAATTACAATATTTGACCAAAATATCATTATAGTACTGCAATAAGCAGCTAGCAAGTGTAGTTTCAAAATATATTTTGAAATTTCCCATTTTCCCCCATTTTGTTTTCATACCTAATTATGAATTTCTGTCACAATTATTAAGGATGACACAAGAACAAGTGACCTGTTCCAGTTATAACAGATAGCAGCAGATGAGTACTCCAGCTCTCCAGAGTCGTTTCTGATTAAACGATGTGGAGAGTTTCTCCCGGTATAATCTATCCGACAATTGATTCCGTTTTTTGATAGTCACACGGTTAACAAACATAGCAGTGTTGTGCGCGGACGACTTGCGGAACAACGACCTAGTTTTTAAGTATGTTATGATTGATAATAGTTGAAAGGAGGGTAATATATTAATAAATAGCATGAAACATTTCAAACGTTACACATTTCAGGGGAGATGCATAGTGTTACTAGTAATTGCTTTGTATCAAAACTTGATGTATGTTTTCTCTCTCTCTCTCTCTTTCTTTTTTGCATTGATTTGGTTTAGAAGAGTCATATACAATGAAAAGTACAGATTTTTGAAAGGTGCTGTCAGTGATAGGAGTAAAAATATTATTTTTTTAAGGAAATGCCTTAATGTAAACGATTTAATCAATGAAATTATCACCAAGTGTTTTTTTATATGGAAACAAATTGCCAAAAGGATGAAAACTGCTCAATTTCAGATTCTTCTTACTTCCTTGTCTCTGAGCCAATTTGTAGTTTTAAAATTTGGTTTGACTCGGAACAGGTCAGGAGGTCAACCCGATACAAAGGGCATCCATTGCACTAATTTATTTGATGGAAATGAAATTGGTCAGTTCACAATCCTCCTGACCCAAGTAACCAGTCAAAGTGGATCAAAATCCACAAGATCAGACCCTGATCAACTCCAGATTTGTGAATGTAAACATACATTACCATGATTACCAAAATGGTTTCTCAGTAACTGGACACTGCTTTCTTGTAGCTGTCCAGCTGCTGACTGGTTGTAAGTTGATGAGGTCATTGTAATTAGGGTTAATTGTTTAATTGAAAGGGTTGGGTCTTAATGAGGTTAGTTTGCACCATTTGGTACCAGTGTTTGTGATAGATATGGATATATTAAAGTGCATGAGACTCAGCGTTCTATTTACCTGGTGTAGCAGTGCAAAATGCTCCCATTTTGGACAACCTGCTACACAAAATATTTTAGTTTGTATAGCAATTTTTTACAATGTAAAGATATTATGTGATAATATCATAAGAACTTCACCTAATAATATGTTTTACGATATGATAATATCATAAGAACTTCACCTAAATAATGTTTTTGCAAAAAATTGCTGCATAAAATTTTTCAAACTAAATCACACCCTGATGAGGCTGCATCAGGAATCTTTTTTGGGGGGAGAGTGCATGGGCAAAACAATTTCTTTTCAGCTGGGGGAGTAAAAATCATTTACCTAAAATGGAAATATGCCAATATCATAAGAACTCTTTTTTGGGGATCTCCCAGATGAAGAAATGCATTTGAAATGATTGTAGGAAATTAAATATCAGTTCACAATCATCCTGATGATTTTTCTAAGACTTTTATCAAGTTCTTCAGATCTGCTCATTAGCAAAATTGCTTTGGTTGAACTGTTAAAACCAACTTGATTTGCATTGTCCTTTAACAAATGACTGCTTATGATCAGGGAGATGACCCAGTACGTCTTCAACCAAATCTACCCAGTTTAAACATCTGTAATCCCTGTATTTATTGGATCCAAAATACAGGCATGGAGTACCATCTTGACCAGGATATTTGATGATACACATTGGCATCAAGTTTCCATCAAGTTCAATCCAAGAGTGATTAGCGTGATTGGAGTGGTCCATCCAACCCTCAAGACTGCCCCGACAAGAGTCCTAGATTAAGCGCATCGTGGTGCATAAAAGCGTGCGGTTGAAAATTTATAACGCTGTGTAACGGTACATCTGTTGTTTGATTACGATGACCAGTTGCAGTTGGGTACATCAGGGATATACATTTACTCATCATATTCGTGGGATGGATGGTTTGTTTGTATTCAGAGAATGATACGTGTCAGAAAGGGTGATTTGTTGGCGATGTAAGCGAGGTGCTTATTAAATTGAATGGGAGTTAGGGGTATCCTACAGGAACGGTGGGTATGTGGGTCAGTGGGTGTGCATAGCTGTGAAAGCTTGCATTATCAGGTTCTGATGAATAACAGTTGGTTGCAATTGCAAATTTGACAAACGCTGATTTTGTTTTTTATTTATTTGTTTATACAAATATGATCATTTGTCAGCCTCAGTTATCATTTTCTCACAATCATCTAGGGCTGTTGTCGACAATATTGTTGACAAAGAAATTTTCATGGTGGACCAATTGTAGACAAAAACTGATCATTAAAAAAAATAAAGAAAAACTTAAACATCGTCATTATTTACCATGAAATAACTGCATCAGTCTTCTATATCATTTGTTAGTGTTGCAGATTATATCTCTCCATTAAAAATTCCAATATTTTGATGATGCGTATGGGTTTATAATATTTTGATGTAAATAAACGATGCATAACATGGTCTCTGAGCTTAATACGTTGACTTTATTGATGCATTGTCAACAACTTGTTGATGTCAGATTTTGAGATTTGACAATTGTCAACAATGTAAATTTTACTCGACAACATCCCTACAATCATCTGACTTATGCTTAATATCACATCACATAGGCTAACACTAAATGCACAATACATCTTTAGCTTAAAAAATAAGCATCAATAGGATTTATATTTTAGTAGGCACACACACTTTCAAAAACAAAATTAACATCCTTTGTCATCAAAACTTTACAATGAAAAAATAATAGGAAATAAAGAGGATATGATTAAAATTCATTCATCCATTTAATTTTAAGCTGATTTATTTATTAGGAAGATCTTGTCATGCATATTTCATGACAATGTGTGAACACTGTTTTGTTGCTTCATCTGTATCATATTTTATTCATCTTATTAAATAGGATTTGTTCAAGCATAATATACTTTTGAATCAAATTTTAACGGTGTTCTGGATTATTTTATTATAGACTTTGAATAAGAAATATAAGCCACTTTATATGGGTTACTTCAGAAATATATAAACAGAAAGAGGAGAGTAATGCCTGGAACAGTGTAGCATTACAAATTTTACATTTATTTTTAACTAATAATCACATGATTTATTTTCTTAATCATAGAGCGTGTTTATAGTGGGAGCAGATGTGCGGTATACATTGCGGTACAATTTCTACCCGGTTAGAGATTATCCGGATACTTGCCCACTATAAACACTAGCAGTATATGTATGTACGGTACATCAATATCCTTCTCAATCGAAGGATATTGTGGCGTAGATATTCCACTATAAACACACCAGTATAAATTGTGTGCGGTATTACCGAAGTAGGAGCTTCTTCATGATGCGTAGGATGCGCGCAGGACATTCAGAAACGATTCTCACCCCAAGAGTTATCAAAACAGAAGCTACATGTTCACCGCCATGATCATATTGTTGAATGGGCTATTTATAGCTCGCGCCACAATATTTACACATTCCCCGTGTGACCTCGGGGTCATTGCAAATGTACGATAATGTTAGTTGGTATATAATTTGTTCGGTAACTGTGTCTCACTATAAACAGCAAGAGTATCGGTACATATACACGGATTATCGTGTACGGTATACTCAAAATGCAGTATATTCACTATAAACACGCTGACCGTTATAGTCCACAGGCCTTCGCATGAAATTCAAGGTATCACTACCAGTGAGGGGAGGGGGAAAAATCTTGTTATGTTTCTTTGAAAGGTCTTTTACCTAGGGGTCATTGATGTGATAGATAAAATGGCCACCATTCTGAGCTCAGCCTATTTTAGATGCTACCAACCAATTTAAGGCTCCAATCTCATAAAGTATTAAGGTGTGCTTTTGTTGGAGGTGCCCTCTGCCCCTACTAAGGTAGTCAGGCTCACATCACACACTATAGGTGGCGCTATTCGTCCATAGGGAAGTGGAATGTGCCTGTACGGTCCAAAAATGGCTTTACTGTGGGGCTCAATGGAAAAAATTACTAAAAATTAATTTTGACAACCAAAACCTAAGTGATGTTGACTTATGTTGGTACTGGCATAATAATGGATTCATAAGCTATCACATAGTGCAATCTATGTTCCACCAAGTGGACGCTCGTTAAAGCGCAAAAGCAATTTGTGTGCAAATCAAGACCATCCAAAACAGGTTTCTTACAGTAAAGAATAGGAGGTCATCTGGGGTCACATACAGTAGTGTACATTGTACATGTGCCTGCTGTCACAATTTCACACACAAAATTGTGGACAATTTGGTGACACTATTTTTGTCTGTAACTTCAAAAGTATATGCACTAGAAACATGATTGACCCCTTATTGTTTAGGTAATTTGATTCTCTTTCAAATGAAAGTACTTTCAGCTAAAAATATTGAACTTCAAAATTTTATGAACATACCTAACTAAGGGAAGGCACCCCATGTTTTCTTGAACTGAACATGTATAGGGTTAGTAAAGAGGAGAGACACTGGGGAAGGCACATGTGGGTATAGGGCAAGAGCCAAAAAGAGAGCGTACACACACTGTGGTAGGCAGGGGGACCACGGAGGGAGTTTGGTCCAGGGCAGGATTGCAGATTCGGAGGTACGGCATGCGCTGGCGACCAGCAGTGTCATGTGCTTTTTCCTCTTTTTTAACCTTCAAGTTTGTCTCACAAGCATTCTCTCTATAAGTGCTAACAAACCTTATAGGCCTATACGTTCTGTGGTGTTTTTGGTAGAATGAGTAAAGTCAAAGTGGTTATGATCACGATAATATTGAGTTGCTCTCTTCCCCTCAAGTCATCTGTAGACAAAATTAGATCTGGTAGCACTACTACTACCCTTATGGCATTATTTCCAATATATAACAGGCCAATCCATTGAAATTGAAGCTAAGTTCTCTAGCTATTGTATTGATAACGCTTCAAAGGAAGGAGTCAAAATTGTATCAAACCGGTCACTGCTGAGATGGAATGGGGAAAAGGATGGTTTGAAACGTTTTGCCCTGTGACTTAATCCACCTATTGTATGCCAAGTGTGGGTTATGTTACCAAATGAAATCATTGAGTCAGGTGAAATGATCAAACTGGAGACGCTTGAATAGGACCGATTTGCCGCTCAGTGTTGCCGATCTTAGCGACTTGGTTACAGGATAGTTGTGTCATATGGTGTATAGGCACCAGGCACTAGGATCCACAACATGCTCATCTCTCAGGGGCACAGTTCTTTAGCCCCAATACATTTGTACATTCATTGAATGACCTTTGAAATTTTGAGTACAAAAACTCATACTCTGCAACTAGAGGTCAAATTTTGCGCTATGATTGTTAAATTGAAGTCAATGAATTATGCCATTGGGATGGGGCCATTGTGGTCCATAGTGAAGGTGCAGGACACAGGGCTTGGATGATGGCAGACTGTTTGATTTTATTGGATCACATCACTGAGGAAGATTCAATGTTTATTGGTATGTAGCACATAAGGTGGCGACTTTTGTTACATGTTTGTTTACCATACTTGAGTCGTACATTGATCAAATTGAAACATGGTTCAACATGATAATGACGATGCAAGTCAGCTTTGTTAGTAATCTAGTATAGGCTTACATATTTGCATAGCAATGTAGGCCAACATACATTCAGTGGTGTACTAACCAAGGAGCAGGAGAGAGAAGTTGTCCCCTCTCTCCCCCAGATTAAAAAAAAACTGGACAAAAAATTGCAGTGTACACCTTCCCTTTGGCCTCTTCTAGGTCCAAATTAACCTAATTTTGGCCCATTTTAGCATGAAAACTGCAAATATATTATAGGCCTAGCAGCTTATTGGGGCTATTTTGTAGATAATCGCCTTGGAAATTGTGTCCAGTATGTCACTGCATACATGTACATTTGTCCCTCTGCTGCAGTAGGACCACAGAGTTGTGTTCCAAAATTAAACTGATTTTGGGCTAACCAGTGTAGACATACTGTAGACAAGACCTAATTTCTTCTTAAAGGTCGCCCAATATGAAGTGACCTGATCAGTTAGCTTCCTCATCAATTCATTTATTACCCTTTTTCGGCAATTACTTAAACTTCCTACCAATTATTTAAAAATGACCATGGCAGTGACCTGCTTATGTGGACAACAGGAGACTGAATTTGCTTAAATTTGATAAATTGATTCCTAACTTTGATGCTGGTCATACTTTTCACAATTCATCAAATCAAATGTCAAATTGAATTGGAATTAATTGTAAAAAATTAGATCCTAACTTTCATACTGTTCTCTTAATTTCACAATTCATCAAAATCAAAATGCCAAAATTTTGCTAATTGGAAATGACCAAATATTACAATTACTGGAGTAAACAGTGACGCCCCTCGAGCAAAGCAAGCGTAGCGAGCTTGGACAATTTTAGATCATGGGTATCAAAGTCCAGCACAGAACCTGTGCTAGGAGGTAATAATATATTTGAGGAGGGGGTCATAGTGGAAAGGTGGGTGCAGTGAATCTCCGACTGTGAAAAGTTTTATTCGCAGGCATTTACAATGCATTGTGTTGTAAATTTCAGAAAACTGCTCTAAGGTATAAGGACACTTATTCTGAATTGTTTTAAAAAATCTTGAAAAATGTGTTGACTTTTCATTATTTTCTAGCAAGTTCCAAATTTCGCCTAATAATATTAAACAGTTATCCTAAAATGTCCTCCTTCATTCAAACAAATCACAGATATTGAAGCAAATGCCAGAAGTTAAACTTCTTGGAAAAATTTTCTGATCTGATTTCTGATTTTCTGAAATACTAGTATAGTATCACAGATGGTTTGTTTACAAAGTACCAGTTCCATGTGAAAGCGATTTCCTTTACTTCTTTTTGTTTCCTTCCAATTTCAAGCATTTTTGACCATCCAAGGTCAAAATTGTAACAACAGCTCTTTAACCTTGATACACTGACTTTAATTAGTACGTTGTTTGATCTGTTAATCACTGCGCTTTTTTATTCTGCACTTGAAAACATCAAGAATTTGGCCAAAATTGAAAGGGAGACAAATTTGAATTCAATAATTGAATAAAAATAAAATAAATGGAAGCACTTGACCTCAGTATCCTTGTAATTGTTTATTACCTTATTTTGAATACAAATATTGTTCTGATTGAACAACCTTGTCTAAAATCACTAAATCAAAGAAGATATATTACCCTTCCCAGAATCCTTTGCAATGTGATGCATCACCTCAATACATCAAATGACACTCCCATTACTTTGTACAGATTCCCTTTGTTTTTCATGTAAAGAATAGACTGGCTAAACTGGGCCGATAGTCAAGAAATAAACATATTTTGCAAGATCTGGATGTGCTCTGTTCATTGAGGTACTTTTAGTCAAATTTCATGTTGCAAATAAGTACATAAAATTGAAATAGAAGAAATGCATTGTGGGAAGTGTAAGCTACCTTCTCTGGTCTAAATTAGTGACCCAAAGTCACCCAATCAAGGTGAAATTTAATTATTCAATCAAATGATGATTATATTATTACATCAAGGGCGAGCTGACTATATTATACATTAGATATGTGCAAAGTTACACTGCTTATTTGAACAGTGGTCCCAAAACCACTTGTGATTTTCATGATTCAAAAGTCAGGCATTTTTGTGAAGGTTTGGAATTTTCAAATATATTTATTTTATAATAATTAACATACTTATTACAATAAAATGTGGAATGTCAATGAAAATGTTTTTTTATTAAGTCAATAAAAAGAAAATTGTACACACTTTAAGATTTTATATATAAGGCCAAGTTAGAGATGGACCTTCACAATGAATTTCAGGCAAATTGTTTTATAGACACATTTGAAAATGTCCTTGTTTCAGTTTCTAAGAGTAAGAAACGCCTTTCATTTAATGAAGTGTAAACTTTCAATTAAAATATTAACCAATGGTATCTCATTCTGGCTTATTATGGTGTGCCATAACTCTCTACTTGACCTTTTCATTATTTTGATCAAATAATTTCTATATATAACTTTTTAAGGCAGGATGGAGGGGAGTATGAAGTTTAGCAATGTTTGCACTCAAATATTTAGACAGATAAAGCTGACACACAAGAAGAATGGTATGGGCTGTAGGAGATCCTAAGGCTTGATATAAACATGATAAAGGATGTTATTTCCACCCATGTGCATTATATTTCTCGTAATGAGGAAAATGCCCAAAACTTTTGTTTTGAATATGGTATTGGCCTCAACAAGAAATGCAAGACCTTGTAACGTAAATAAAAATGTATGCAATTAATGGCTTCCTTGAGTTATTTCCTATAAGATCAATGTATTAATAGTAAGAAGTATGCTACAGTTTTTTAGTTAAATTGCTAAAATGGTAAAATATGGCTCCTGCCACCCCACTCACCTTAATAACACAAAATGTTGTTTACTAAATTATGCCTAATGGTGCATAACACATGACAAATATGCCATTGTTATTGACTGTGACACATTGTTGTAAATTATTGTGTAGGTTTACCCATGGTTTACCTGAAACTTTATAAACTTTGTATATTGTGAAAGTTTGTGGTCCTCTCTCCCTTGGCCAAATCAATTGTCCATCAAAATTAATTGTTCATTTGTTTCATTTGATTGGTTTCGGCCACTTTTCACAGCCCAAAATATGTCCCTAAAACTGCTCAAATTTGCCTGGCAGTTCTTGAGATAAGATATTTTTTGTAGTAGAACCAATTGAAATATGCAACTTTGACAGTTGTTTTGCCATATCTCCAACCTTGCTCTACTAATCATGTATGATGTAAGCTTGGGTGCTCATGTAAAATTTCATCACTTCTCAGCAAACACAAAAATGTTTTTCACATGTTTTGGTCAAAATGTTAAACATTTTAACGAAAAACATTTTCATGACCTTTATATAACCTGCTGTTTAATTAAACATATCATGTTTGTCTTGAAAATGTTTAAGGCCCTTCACAATTGATTCCGAGTTTACTGTTCATGATTTTAAAAATAGGACGAGGTGACTTTTAATTATTAATTATTAATTATCTATTATTTTCTTTATTTAGTATTAGTTATCACAACCAATTATCAACCCGTTTTGACGGGAGTCAGCATTTAATTATTTTATTAATATGCTTACTTTTACACATAGTATATGGTGCAGTTATGCTGTTTGTTTATTTATCATTGTTGTTGATATGATTCATGTTAGAAAGTAGCAAGTAAAAGTCATTAAAAGATATTTTAAAGGAGAAAATCCAAAATAAAAATAAAATAATTAAATATTTTGCAATTTTCAATTTTGGACGCGGGCGGTTAACAGTAAACTAAACATTTAATGTGAAGGTCCTAATACAAAAACAACCATTACAACAACATTGTTCAAATGTTATCAAAATGTGATTGAAAAATATTTCTTAATTTTGTCAACACTTTTTATAGTATTAGGTCAGAAAATTTTGCATCATGAAAAATGCCTTTAAGGCCAATTACAATTGATTCTTAGTTTCCTGTTTCCCGCCCGCGTCCAAAGTAGAGAATTGCAAAATATTTAATTATTTTATTTATATTTTGGATTTTCTCTTAAAAAATAACTTTTAATGACTACCATTTGCTACTTTCTGACTTTAATCATATCATAGTACCCATCTATAATGATGAATAAACATAGAATCTAATTGTACCATTTCTTATGTATAAAATCAAACATACATGTAGTAGTAAAATAATTAAATGCATGCTTCTTGTCAAAATGGCTTGATGTAGGTTGCGACCACTTATTTTAAAATAAAGAAAATAAAAGATAATTAATAATTAATAATTAAAAGTCGCCTCATCCCTGGTTTTCAACCATGAAACAGGAAACTAAGAATTAATTGTGAAGGGCCTAAAGTTTTATATCCTTTATAACTAAAACCCAATAAAAAAAATCTGACAAGCTTTTCTAATCTTTCTATGAATGTATTTGAACTGCCATTGTTATTAATTAGGGGTTCTGGGTAAAGGTTCAGACACTAGAGTAACCTGCCTTTGCAATTAAGCCAGGGGGGGGTGTAAGGGGGAAATATAGTGTGTGAGGGGGTGTATTTTGGACATCAAGAGCCCTGACTGAGAGAATGTCCCCACCCTACTTAGAGGCTGAAATATTTTAGCGTGTTCATGTGTTATACTTGCAGGTGTTTTAGGGGTTGTTTTTGTTTGTTTGTATGCTTTTTTTCTACATATTGTTTTCAAAAACAATATTTTATTCAAAAACAATATTTTACCAACTGCTGTGAAGTCCCTCCCAAGTTTTGCCAGTGGAATTTGTCAGCATTGTATAATTTCTGCAGTTGGTAACAAAATTTGTATGGGTCTGTCAAAATAATGTTATCATACTCTAAAATCACATTTTTGAGTCTGATATTATCAGGATTAAAATGCGTAAAATAGATTTTTTGTTGAAAAGTATTTTCACTTATTGTAAATCTCACTTGCACAGTGTTATGAACAGTGAAGCTAGCATGGCACTCTCACTGTCAAGTCATAAATTGTAGAGTCCAGAAATAATTGTGTAATTTATGACATTTTTTTTAGTGTTTGAAGCTCAAATTTGTGTTGATTTATAATTATATATTTCTCTTAAACAAAAAAAAAAAAAAAGACTTTATTTTCATTAAAAATCCCTGGAAAAACCAGGAATAAGAATAATTTCATAATTGTCAGGTTAGCCTCAAAAATAATTTTAATGTGATTATTTTTAATATGATTATAGATAGGTAGGACACACAAAGAATTCCTAGGTATTGTCATGGAGAAAAAATATAGAATCTACCAACACATAAACAAACCACCCACTTTGGTTACCATGGTTACCATGCCCTGCAAAAATATATAGATTTGTACACATATGTACAAATCATTCAAGCAAAATTTGCAATCGCTACGTTTTTTATTTCTGTTCAGTTGTGACTGTCGCAGTTGTTAAGTAAACAGGTTTCTAAAAAGTTGGGCAGAAATGTAAAATGTACAGCTGTGACTACAGATGTTTCTTGGATGTTACTCTGTTTATTTTTACAAGGATTTAGTTTATTTGTCATTGTGATTCTATATTGGAAGCAAAAATGGGAAATAAAGTGTATAAACTTCTTGGCAAGTGTGCTGGTGAGTATATAGCTTTTTTAAGAGTCAGCAATTTTATGCACAGATGATGTGTTATTAGTATAGAAAAATTATTTAATTCGTGTACATAGTGGACCATTCAACTACGCTTGTTACTTCGTGACTAATCATGCTAATACATGAGCGTACAATGCTGCTCTACGCGTCCATGTTAGCAAGGTTATCTGCGTACAACAGCTTACTACGCACAGCCATGCAAAGAGTATATTCCACGATGTACACAAATTCAATAATTTTTCTATAGCACATGTGTTAGTGAATTTTGCACGGGGATTTTTTTTTTCAATTTTTTTATAGATTTATTATGTATTTTATAATTATTATGTATTTTGGGATGGGGGAAAGTTGCACCCTCCGCCCCTCCAGCTCATAATACCGGGAGATATTGGCAAAAATTTGTGATGTGCTTCTTCCTTTTGAGTTTGACCTATCAAAATTATACTGATCAAGTGTTCATAAAATTAACACAATAGGGAGGTTACAAAATAAATTGACTGACATGTTTGGGACAGTCCTCCCCCCTCCCCCACCTTGCAAAGAAAATGATAGTACAGCCCCTCTCAGTTGATTTAGCTTTAATACAGGCATCATTTGCATCAAGCCTGTTGAATTATGAATATCAAATTTTTATCATCAAAATATTATCTGATTAACTCATCAATTATGCACAACACGTCTCAATATGAAATTTATTATTGATTGATAAAAGAAGAAAAGAGGACAGAACCTGTTATTGATTATTAATTGCGATTTATTAGCCTGTTACATACAATAGAAATGCACACACGCTGCGCCGTACATCTTGTCAATTGAGTTTTTAATGTCTCGTAAAATCAATTGCGGTCTAGTCATGCTCTGTAAAATATGTTTTGATGAAATATGTTTTATTTTGAAAATGACATACTTATTTATGGACAAGTGTGTTGAGTGACTATGTGGATGTGTGCAAAGTTTAAAGTGGATGCATTACTTTGTTCAAATATTATGTCATTATCCGTAAAAATATGTTGAGAAATATTTTTTGTTTTGAAAATGACATACTTATTTACGGATGTACAAGTGTGTTGAAGGAATATATGAAACTTAAGCACGGATTAAGCGGAAATATTATCTTGTTTGATTAGGCCCCTAACAGTCCATTTTGAGTTTCCCGTCACATAATTTCTGAAAACAAGTGAGGTAACTTTTTCATTATTCATTATTTTTTGCCTTTCATTATATGACCAACACGCATGTAAAATGTGTTGTTATTTGCCACTCACTCACTTGAAGATGGATGTTTAGCCCAAATGAGATTCAAAAGTATATTAAAAAGAGTCTGCAAGGTTGACAGCAAAAAATAAAGGGATATTCATATTTTTTTTACAAATATTACCAGTTTTTATTGGTATTTTTTTTATAATCACAATAATGAATTCAAGTGAGGGTCAGAAAATGAAGTGAGGGCGGGTGACGGGAAACTCAAAATCGACTTTCCTTGGCCTTATGATGATTGTTTGGATGTGTTTTGATTATGCTGCACACATTTTATCAAAGGTATGTCATATAGATATTAGTTTTAAAATATTAGAGAACAGTTTTTGTGAACGTATGGTGACCCCATAGCGGTAAAGACTCCCGATTCGTAATTGCAGTGTAGTTTGAGGCAAGGGATCGAATCACTGCCTACATGTTGTGCACTTTGGCAAAGTGTTTTTGTTTTGCCTCACCCCACCCAGGTGTAATAAGAAGCTGTTAAGGGATAATTGCAATCTAAGAGCTGCACTATGGTTATATCCCTTGTTGAAGGGTAATGATTCTGATGTGATGTATTCAGTGGAATGAACTGCTATCGTGTAGCGTGCTGTACGGTGTGGTGGAAGCGTATGTTAAATCGCACACAGTTTATTATTTTTTTATAAACTTGTTGTAAAATATTCCAACTGTTAGGGAAATACTTAATGACAATAAACATTTGGTTTAAAATTATGTCACTTTCAGTACATATTAACATATTTTGATGATCAAAATTTATTTTGGATCAAGAAGTAGAAAGGGATGTAGATGAATTGCCAGTTTCTGGAAATACATATGTTTATTATGGTGTCATAAAGAAGTGCGTAGGCCTGTATGAACTGAAAGACAATTCCATGGATCAAAGTTCATCTGATTACGTTGAATGTTTACTTCGTCATAGAAATGTCGGTGGAATCGAAAAGCAATTACTAATTAAACTAACAAACAGAGTACAAAGTAAATAAGTCATGAGTGTACACAAAATTGTTCAAACCAGATCAATTTGAACTTTTGTAAACCGGATCAAATATGCTGTGTGTGTCGAGAAGGTATTCAGTACAAATGACAGTACAGGGATGTGCAGTATATATGGGGCGTTCATTTTACAGTGAAGTTGTGATACAATTGATTGATGTTTAATATTTTGAAAATTTGTAGGCCCTATAATACAGACATGGTCAAAGGTTTTAACTTGGCCACGACTGCCCATTCAGTAATTTAACCAACACAATTTACAGGATGCACCATTTGACTTTCAGAGGGCTGGAAGTCATGAGTAAACAATGAGTAAAGAAAACTTAAACCACTGTCACAAAAGAAAAGTAAAAAATTCCCCACTATCACTAAAAACTTTCCCACCTAACTGTATACAATAATGCATGAAAAAAATCCTTGAAGTTTTATACCTAGTACTAGTACGAAAAAAAAATCACTGCGAATAAAGAAACTTAAGCAGCAAAAAAAAAATCCCCCAACCTCAACTTCGAATAGTGCATCCCTAACCACGATTTTCAAGATAGAATGTTGAGAACTAGAGCGTTAGTTAAATAATGTTATGATGCATGTGGGCATGGGTCCAGATCAGTCTGGTTTGAAAAGTGTTGTACAGATAAGCATAGTCATGGATTCCATTGTTTACTGTGGGATTCCTATTGTTGGAGGTGAACTTTGATATCTATAGACTGGGTCTATAGATAAGGATTGAGGAAGCCGGACGCATGATAGCAAGTGTAGAGTCAGTCATTGTATTTTGTCATTATTTTGGAATATGATGTCGGCTCGTGCATATGGATACTTTTAAAGTGATGGAACAATGTATGATTTGTTATGTAAGTTTTCTATCCTAAATCATGTGTAAATTCTGAAGTTAATAATTTTGTAATATTTGTGTTGTGGTTGCCAGAGAAGAGTGTAAATCTACCTAAAGGTAGCAACAACATAATGGCACAGCCACAAATGCATCTATCAGATGGTGGTACATTGAATGATGTACATTAAGTCGGATTCAGACTCCAGTGATGTGATGTGGAGTCTGAATGGGACTTTAGATTCATTAAAGGGTTGAACTTCAAAGACCCAGGGATAAAGCTCAGTGCATGAACCCCTTCCAATTAAAATCATGCAACAATCTATTTGGAGTATTAACAACCATTATAAAGCATAGACTGTAACCTCTTGTCATCTGTTAACTTGACATTTTTTCAAATCCTGGGCCACAAGTACACTTGCCATAATGCTGTCTTCATCAAAGAAGTTATATCCAAAGAGTACCTAATCCACACCATTGAAATGTGTGTACGCACCGGTAAATGGCTCTGGCAAATTTGGGTCTTTAAGCTTGATTGCGTATTTATGTCAGGACTTAGTGAGCATTTTTGGCACAATGCATTACATGCAGATCGCAAACAACACACTTTGAATCAAAGTTTGCCAGGTGCATCTCGAAATTTATTACCGGAGGTGCACTATTTGCCCTCCATGAGGGACACATGCAAACATGGGGGAGTTGGAACTCTTTAGTTCTACCTCATTGGTCTTCACACATATCATCAATAGTTCCTGTGAAATTCTATGTTTGTTGAAACAATGATGTTATATGGCAGAGATAAAAACAATAACAATCCATTCATTCCCTATGGGATGTAATTTGGGGCGTTGTAGATTGAACTATGGCACTAGTTGACAGTTGGAATTGAGATGATTCTAGTTTTGTTTTGGTAAGGTGAGATTTGATGCAATCACAAAACAAGTTGGGCCTGGAGGAGCTACGGTTTATATTGCTATGATGAGCCAAAATGGTGTCATGCTCATTTCCAGTATGCACAGTTCAATAGATTCCATTCAGCTAACATAACTCACAAGGTGACCTCAAGTTGTGGAGTATGAATTTTTGTACCCAACATGTTCAGAGGTCAATTTGTTTCTGAACAAGTGTACTGGGGTTAAAGAACTGTGTCTTAATAGATGAGCCTGTTTGAGATGTAGGTTACATCATAACAACAAAATTCAATCAATTTGGTGCACTTTTATGAAAATTCTGACAAATTTTCTTTGCTCCACTTCTTGATTCTGTAGCCTATAATGTTTGATACAATCTGATTATGTAAGTGATCTGACCACTCTTGCCAAAATTTGAAATGTTGAATAATGTTACCACCTTGCTCGGCACTTCAGCTGCATGCACTGATGTTAATATCTCTTATTAATAGAGGAAGCCCTGCCAGAGCAGTTCCCCTAGGGTGACCAAACCTGCCTGGTTATGTTATTACATCAATTATCACCTGTCAAATTCAGAGATAATCTTGTCACTGATTAATTTGATAACCAGGCAGGTTTGGTTCACCCAGAAGAACTGGTGGGCTTCCTCTTTAAGTCAATGGCATAGGCCTACTACTTGATGGCAAAGTACCTGATTCTGATAATGCATTAAACACAATTTTTCAGATTCTATGTAATTTGATATCCCACTAAGTTACGCCATGACTCAACATTTTATTCTCCCTGCATATTCTGCAAGCATTTTGACTACTTCCACTGGTCTAATCAACAGTTTTCTTGAGTCAGCAAGTTGTGTAGTATTGGCCTGGAGTGTAGGTAGTCTAAATCAGTTCTTTCCCCTATGTTGAACTCCTAACACAACAGGCCGAGTAAATCAGAAACGGCTGATTTCTTATAGCCAATTTTCACCACAGTTCGTTCCAATGCTCCAGGCTGAGCCAACTCAAATCAGATGATTGGTCAAAAGGTCAACCTTTCTGGACAGCTTCATTTTGCATTCTTTGTTGATATTCTGTCAAAAATTACACTGTTTTTTGTTGGTGTTTATTTTAAAGACCAGTTGTATGTTTGTTACTTTACGTTACCATGGTAACTATACTTTACAATGTGTGCAGAAAAATGCTCTAAAGTTTGGTAAAGGAAATAATAGTGCAAAATCGGGTACAAAATATACCATATTGAACTCGGCAATGGCCAACTGGCTATGTCTGCCACTTTATATCAGGGGAGGAATCAACTAATTATTGTGATTATGCAGGTAAATTGGCCCAATAAATAGGCCCAGGCTTTGATATAGCTAAAACCTGCATGTAATTTTTACCATGGTTGACTCTATATTAAAGTCAGTAGAATTGAAAATTATAAATTAACCAATGTGTGATTTGATCAAGCAAAATGCGGTTAACTTTAAAAGAAATATTGGTTTAAAAATGTTAGCGCTAGTCTGAGAAAGAAACATTTTGGTCCTATCGGCTGTAGCTTGATCTACTGAGTAATTTTGAAATATGGTGGGTCAATGTAATAGTAAGCCTGTAACACACACACAAACAATGATATATTCAAAACAACTTGTGCAATATATATGCTATTTGGTACTCATTATTTATATGCATACTATAAGGTTGTATAACATCATTCACTATTGATAGCGAATTATTGGGAAAATCGAACCAAGGTCCTCTTGGTCTTTGGTTTTCTAAATGTTTTTAAATCATTGACAGTGCTTTTCAAGCTATAAGGTCAAAAAAATTTAATGTGTTGCCCTCAGCGAAACAAAATTGCAATCCTGATTTTTTTTAATGACAATTTTTACAGATACATTCAAAAAATCAATGTTTTTCACTTAAAATTAACACTTACCGAAATTGATTTATCAAATTGAATATCTAACAAGTATCCAATCATCAACAGTTATAAATGTCACAATGGAAGAAGCATCATTAAATATTTGTGGGGATTTTTAAAAACTAAAGGTTTAATAAAAAAATTTTTTTTTAATCTGGCCGATAAAAAAAAAATTGGCCGACCGACCCAACTTTGCCATTTTCCCCCACTTGAGGGCAACACAACATATAACAATATTTTTTTAGCCTAATAGTTGTTCTCTGTAGGAGACCATGAGTCCAGTAAACAAATACCACTCACCTGACCCAAGTTCTATTGTTTCAAACATGATGTCATCCAAACATGCCCAAATTAATGATGCTTTGTTTGAAAGTTACATGATACAGTTTGGGTTTTTCAAAGGTAACACAATATAATTGGTCCACATATCTAGGTATTTTGCCCATTTTAATATTTCAGTATATAGTATGAAATGACATTTGATTGATAACACATTGTTGTATTCTGTTCACGAAAAGTTATGATCAGTCACAGCAAAGGCCTATTGAACATGATAATATTGTAGGCCATACGTGTAGTTCTAGTATGAAGTGAGGGGGCTGTTGCGATTCTAGGGTACTATTGGTGAGGTATTTAGTTGTGCATTTCTATTTCAGCTTAGGCCAAAAAAAAAAAAAAAGGTTCGTCTCAAAGCTAACGCGCGCGTTTTTAAAATCCCACGATTTTGACAAAAAACAAATGCGGAAATTTTTTTTATTTCAAAAAAAAAAAAATTTTTATAGTTTTTTCCAGAAAAAATCGGCGAAAATCAGACTTTTTTCTCAACATTTTCTCGCCGTGATTCTAAACCAACTATCTCGCTTTTTAAGAAAGTTTCCAAGCAGTGCACTTACTATGAAAATGTTGCTTTATGCCATAAAAGTTCGCCGAATTCAATAAAATCGCCAAAGTGCAGAATTCAACAGCATTGCAAGCACATGGATGAGTGTAAAAACTCAATAAAAACTGACATTTCATTTCAAATGAGTTCAAGTTTAGGCCAAATATCATTATATTAATCGAATTAGTGGAATATTTTGACTATAAAACATAATTCATGGTCAAATTTTTGTCACTTTTCTTCGACTCACGCCGGGCCGGCAGTTCAGTGAGTTGTTCACAAATTACATGACAATCTAAAAAGTCGGGAATAAAAAAGCTTTGAGACAAACCTTTTTTTTTTTTTGGCCTTACTTATACTAACTACTAAACAGGTTTGTTGTTCAGAACTAACTACTTTATTGATTTGGTTTGATTTTATAGGTAACTGCTTGTCATTAAAATGATGTTAAGATTCTAGATCCTGCCATTTATGAAATAGTATATTTATCATAAAATCTTTACATATTATATATCTTTTGCAGGTCAGCACTCGCCTTCACCAGCCTATATTACCAGCGCACCCCACCACCACCACTATCAGCAGCAGCAGCAACAGCAGTATCATCAGCATCAGCAAGCTCCAACACCCACAATGCCAGCGGGTGTGTATCATAGCACTACTAACCCCCCCTCTCACGTCCCTAGCTGGGGACCACCATTGTCATACTACTTCTACTAACCACCGCTATTCTTCTGATTCTTGGCCAGCTAGCTCTTCCGGTAACTGGTCTAATCGAGGTGAGGGAGTAGGGGATAAGGGTTGTAGGAGTAGGGGGAGTGAAGGTTTTATGGGAGTAAGGGATAACTGTTGTAGGAGTAGGGGAGTGATGGTTTTAGCGGAATAGGTGTAAGGAAGTAGGGGATAAGAGTTTTAGGGAGTATGGGGAGTGAGGGTTTTAGTAGGGGAGTAGGAGTGAGGAAGTAGGAGATAAGGGTTTAAGGAGTAGGGGGAGTGAAGGTTTTAAGGGAGTAGGAGTGGGAGTAGGAATGGGGGAATGGAGGATATTAAGGGTTGTAGGAGTAGTTAGTGAAGGTAAGGGATAACAGTTGTAGGAGTATAGGGAAATGAAGGTTTGAGGGGACTAGAGAGTGATAAAGTAGGGGATACGGGTTGTAGGTGTATGGGGAGGGAAGGTTTTAGGGGAGCAGCCCAAATTAGGAACTGTCGACTATTCCGAGGTTCAAGCAAATTTTTAGAAATGCCCGACTGGTAGACTGGTTGCTAATGACTATTGATGCTTGATTTAGTTGGGGGTAATGCCATGCTGTGGCTCTAACTAGAGATTCTATCTTAAAAATACTATTGTCACTTCTTCATAGGAACAAGTCCAAAATTACCATATTTACCATGCAGGGACCTTTACACAAAGCATGAAGCGCTGACGGCTAAAAATGGCTTTGTGTGGCAAAAAAACAAATGGGATGATTTGGCTATCATATAGTAATAAATGAATGGTTTACAGTGATATGGGATCGGTACATAAGAAACAGACAATATAAGGTACTCTATTATATAGAAGAGTTACTACATGTGTACTCCTTCACTGCTTACTACAAATGAAGGAGGATTCTACATTGTACCTGTGTACACAGTGCCCTCATTCCCTGCTATTAAATAAAGATGCTAGATTTAAACTAATTGTTGTTTCATCTGCTGCTGCAGCTGTACTAACATTGGCTATCAGCCACTCTGATCTTGTCTTGAAATAACATTGGGATATTTCCTTACATAAACGTATATTTATAAATATTGCAATATTGCCTAAAATAACAGACTCCGGTGTGCCTAAAACTAGGTGTAGTAATTGTTGCTTATTTGCTGTGAAAACAGTGTGTTATAGATTTATTTGCAATGCAGTATAGTTTATTTTGTGGTGATGATTCAATAAGAAATTTTTTTTTAAAGGTTTGTCTCAGGAAAAATGGCAAAGCAAAGCAGTAATTAATTTGAGTTTTATTTAGTTATAGGCTATGCAAAATGCTCAAGTTTTTTTCAATACCTAGAACACTTTTCTAGGTATTGGAGTTTTTTTTGGGTTTTTTTAATGCAAATTTTTAATTTTTTTTTAAATGCAAATTTTAACAGCTAAAAGCTATGTGCACTATTGCCTGAGACAATTTCTTTTCTTTTTTTGTAGTTTATGTGTGTGTGTTAGAAACAATAAAAAAGAGTTTTTATTTTTAAATTCTGAAAAACTTACTGGATTACTTCTCTATAAATTGCACTTTGCATACATGAACAAAATAGCAAACTTTGGTATATCAAAAAAAAAGTAATATGGTTTTACTTGTTTAAAATTTATGAACACTTGTTGTTGATGTTGAAGAATTGTACAGTTAACCACACTCACCCAGTATTGTTAGCATGGAGAATGGGATTGGATATGCCTTTTTGTTGTGGGTGGAAGTAAATAGCTTGGTTTAGAAACAAATAATAGGTGTTTCTTTTGTGATTTTAGTCAAAATAGTTGGTACTGGTGACCTTTATTTTTGATCTGTGTGTAATATTATTAAGCAAAATCTCTTTGCTCTTTTGGGAACAGTGGAATTTGGCAAAAGCAGCACTTTCTAAAATAATATTTCTTTTACATAATAATGGCAGTTAGGAAAAAATCAAATAAGTTTCTACTATACTTTTCTTTCGTCAGTTTGTACGGCCTTTTGAATTAATTCAGCCCCAATTTTATACAACTTTTTACAAATCAATATGATCTCCATATCCTTTGTGATTAATTTCTGTAAAATTGGGAATTTTTGCGCTTCATTTATTTTCATGTACCAAGCTGCTACCGTGAAAACAACAAGGCAGTACCGGTAATATATTCCTTGTCAAACAATGTGAGGAAGTTTTGAATTTTAAAACATATGTGAAATTACATGTTGCTTCGGGATCATCCTTTTTTTAATTTTTTCTTTCTTTAGAAATCTTATCTTTTTATCCTATTACTCAGGTGCAATTTCCTTTTAATGATATAAAAATAGTTCAGATTAAATTTTATGCAACTATCAGAAGAATTTACTGCAAAGATTTTTTTTCCTTTTTTGCCCCCTTGAGCAAAGACCCACTTAAATGAGTAAAATAGGTGTATATAACATTTTTACGTAACTCCACGTTGTCGTAACAAAGATCAAGAGAATCGTTTTTCACTCCCCTGTTGGGCATGTGTATTGTTGACGCGTGTGCGCTGGAATAGTTATGTTGATTAAATTGAAGTAATAGAGGCGAGATGAGTTGTGACAGGTAGTGTTAAAGTGGACAATTTCGCGCTATTTTTATTTTCACGCTTTTAGTGTTTAAAACAGTTCCTGTGAAAATAGCAACATGTGAATATATTCCATTTGTGCATAGGTCAAATGTAAGGAAATTTACGAATCATGAATATAAAAAGCCAGTGAAATAGTTCAAAATGGGCCAAGCACGAAAAATTTATCCCGTGAAAATTTCTACCTTTTAGTTTCACAATAAATGATGAGATGAGAACTGGGTCACTCAGTCACTGACTCACTTATAGCCAGCTCTTCTAAGAAACTTAATGGGGGCTTTTATCACAGTATGGGAGGGGGTATTCTGCATCTAAATCAGGATCTATAGTCATAGATGGGCCAACTCAAGAAATCTTGTATGGTTTTGTTACACTGGGCTATATCTATATAGAGCTGGAATTAGCTCTGTTCGAATATTGCGATACCCCTCAAATAACAGCAGCCATGCGCCAGCGAGTACCTTTTATATACTCAGCCGCTGTGTTGGGCTATCTATTGAATGGGGCTATGTTTAGATCAAACTGTGTGGCAGTAGATCTTCCAATGTAGGGTCATATTTTCTGTCAATGAGTGCAATTATGATGACGAATAATTATGTTGAAATCATGTAGATCTTCCAGTGTAGGTTCATGTTTTTTGTCGATGAGTACAACTGTTAATACTATAATGAATATGTTGAAACCATGGAGCTGTAGATCTTCCAATGCAGGGTCATGTTTTCTGTTGTTGAGTACAACTATAGGTGCACACCCATGTAGCTGTAGATCTTCCAATGCATGGTCATGTTTTTTGTTGTTGAGTACAACTATTAATAATGATGAATAGTTGTTATCATAATTGTGACACATATCAAGGAGTAAATTTTGCCTGATGAGATCTCTAGTGCCTTTACTGTCATGAGTCAATGATGAACCAGAGTAGCATCTCGCTATTTGGTAGCATTGGGGATTTACACCGGTATTACGCCACCTCATTCATTCACCATCTCATTGGCATGCAGAGAGAACCCTCAACATCATAGTATCTTCTCAATTCATCAGTGTCTTGGAGTTGATTTCATGAGTAATGTTTGCTTGGATTTTATGGAGTGTGAGAAATTAAGTCAGAGACTTCTCGGAAAAAGGTATTGATGCAAGTTGAATTTGTAGTGAGAAAAGGTTGTGTTTTACGAGTACTGTGGGTTTTATCACTGCCTATAGTTTTTGCAGTTTTTGTCTTATGTAGCAGAACATTCATCATGTCAAAAAACTGCACATGTATCTGTCTTTGGAATTTGTACAAATAGCTTGAAATGCCATGGCTTTTTGTCCCAGTTTACCTGTATCAAACTTGGGGAGCCTTTCCTGGCTGTGATGGTTTATTATAGTATGACTAGGGTTTGCACATGATGGCTATACAGGGGAAAGAAGAATTACGCATTGCATACTAGCACAACTAAACATGAATTTACAAATGGAAACACAACATGCATAGGCAGATGTACCAGAGTAAAAACTCCGGACATACCTGCCTGTGCGAGGACTTGAACCCCAGACCTCTAGCTTGTTGGGTGAGCACTCTACCACTATAATGGCTAAGCAATAAAATGAGCAAATAAATTCCAACTTTGGCTATAATGACAATAATTATTTGCTTAGATTTTAATTTTATTCACCACTTCGATCCCATCACAATCAAATCAAATCAAATCTTTCAACTACGATAACAAGACAACCAATATGATACCAGATAGTCAAAATAATAATCAAGACAACGAACCACAGATGACCTTTTCTCTTTGCTCATATCTGTCCAATTTATTGCTAAGACAGGTGTAGTTAGATGCGAGACATCAGGTTTTGTAATGATATAATGTTGGCACAAACATATTCATTACCTACTGATGATACGGTGTTTGCTGGCACACTGCAAGTACTGGTGTAAATTGCCACCGAGCTGGAAATTTTACGGGACAGACAAAAACTGTGTGTATGCACGTGTATACGTACGTTGGTTGATCTTACACACGAGAGGTATGTGTTTGTTGACTGGAGGAGTGTCCATTCATGGTTCGTATTGCACTTTGTATAGTGGAAAGCTGTAGGTATTATTTCAGTGAAATGCATGATATTTAATTTTCTCAATTCAAAGTTCAAACAGTTTTTAAACAGGCAAATGCGTGTTTTTTGCCACTCTCTAGGAACACGTTCTTGCTCTTTTCTATGCCCTGTTGTAGATTATTGGGCTGTTATGTTCTTGATATAGTCATCTTGGAGACGACACAACACCACTACCCCCTACACACACTACAGATTCATACTCACAAAATGCTCAGTAACCATTTCTGTATGATCAATGCCAACACCCATACAAGAATACGGTAAACTATACTAGGATATGAGCACTCATGCGGTTGCTTTTAATACCATTTGACAAGAAAAACAAACAAAAATCTATCATCCCGTGCATCTGCATGCGCCTTTTATGTGTGTGCACACGTTTCAGCAAAGCAATTATCCCAAGCTGCTCAGACTTGGGTTGTCACACATCTATGATAAGATAGTACTGGAAAAGTGGACATTTTCGTGCGATTAATTTTTTTCGCGCTTTGCCATTTTTGAACTGTTTCCCTTGTTTCACAGTTTTCTGACATTGCAGTACTGTCAAAAGTTATGAGTATAGCTCAGGGGCGGATCCAAGAATTTCAATAGGGGGCCCTCACCGCTTTTGTGGGCACCAAGCAGGCTCTGCGAAAGGTGCCGCTCTGCAAAAATTAGGGGGGTGCACCAGGGGTCCCCCCCCCCGTAAATCCACTTCTGTAGCTTGTAGTGGAATCATTGATTTTACAACATCTCATTGCAGTACTGTAATGCTCTGCTTGCTAGCCATAGGCTTCAACATAAAAAGTTCCAAGTTATGAGATATTTTTCAAAATTTCAAGAGCACCTTAAGAACCACTGAACCAATATTAAGCTTGTTTATACTCATTTTAATGCATTTTTTATGCTGATTCCAAATATGGTCATGAAAATTTACAATTTGAAAAATTGTAAATGTCATCTGCAGTCAGCATGGAAAGAGTTAAAATGTTGTCCAGTTTGGCAATTTTATAATGCATTATTGCATGCAAATTATCCAGATTTACCGCCCTCCTTAGTCCTAGTGGGCTATTCCAGTTGAAATCCATATACCCCTGTGGAACACATGTTCTTAATCTCCCACACAGGGGGGTGTATATTTCAAATAGAGTCACTCATTCAGGTAACCCCATTTGAAATTATCACTCCTGTGTGGAAGATTAAGAACATGTCTTCCACAGGGGCGTGAGGATCTCAACTGGAATAGCCGATATGGATGGATAACCGAGGTTGAACTCTATACAAAAGTACATCAAGAGCACTGGATAAAACCACAGATCCTGGAAAGAAAATGTGGCGATAAAACTCTTAACAAGGCAACTTAAAAGCTGCTGTACCGAAGAAAAAAAATAGAAGTTGCATTATCCGTCATCCTGGGATCTTCAAATTGAGCTAATCATGCTTATTGGCCAATTTGCCGAACAGCGAGAGAAACCATTTTTTACCGATCTCATAAAGATTCTTCATTTCCGTACCCATGTTGATACTGTACCATTATGGATCTGAACGTATCAACATCGCTGCCAAGTAACTTAAACAAAACTTTATTCCCGATGTGACAGCCCAATTTGAGAGGCTTCTTTGCATGGGTTGATACACTCGTACATTTCACATCAATATTAGAACACCGTCTATGCATAAAATGAGGTAGTAAATTTATCTAGACAGATGAAATGCTCTCGTTGGTTATGAATTAATAATTTGCCAAGAGAACAGACATGATTTATTCCTACACTTTTGCCGGTCGTCACCCCGTGGAATTTTGTATTTTCTCTGCAAATCACTCGCTCTGCTTTCAATTATGCATCGCTGTGAGCTGTAAATTTGTCACGTCGGAAGTCGGTCGTCATTCTCCAATGTGGCAATTTGTGTTATTTTAGAATCAGTGGACGAATATGGGGCATGTTTGTACTACCGTAATTTGAACATAACGCTATCTCAAGAACCACTGGTCAAAGACTTGGCATGTTGATACTCATTTGAACATATTTGCATACATTTTCCACATTTGTACTAATTTGAACATAACTTGTTGCACTGTAGTCATACAGTCATCATTCTATGGTCCTACCCAATATGGTACTCGCAGAACCACTGGTCAGATACTTGGCATGTTGATACTCATTTGGACATATTTACATCCATTTTCCACATTTGTACTAATTTGAACATAATTTGTTGTACAACAGTTCAGCATCATTCTATGGTTCTGCCCAATATGGTGCTAGAAGCTAGATGTTAACATGCATTTGCAATTTCGACAATTAATTTGAATTTGAAAGATCATATTACGATATACTAAAATTGTTTTTTCTATGTCAACTTGTTTTGTAGAACATGAAAAAGCAAGACTGGTAGTTTACCAACAACTTTTATACCAAAAGCCTGGAGATGTGCCCCAAATCTGCCACCCATATCCAC
Source organism: Amphiura filiformis (assembly GCF_039555335.1). Lineage (NCBI taxonomy): Eukaryota > Metazoa > Echinodermata > Ophiuroidea > Amphilepidida > Amphiuridae > Amphiura > Amphiura filiformis. The sequence continues at coordinate 37,482,950 of NC_092638.1, read as the reverse complement.
CTTGCCACTAGCCCCCGCCCCGGATTTTCAACAAGTTAATTTCTCAACCTACAAACCCTCCATGGACTTCATGGATGAGAAAATTAATGGTAACCAACTTACTGGGCCAACTTAACCAAGATTCAAATATGGTTTGCATAATCATGAATACAACTCAAGCTTCAATTTCAGATTTGCTAAAAGCCAAGTGAAGTATACTCACTGTGTCAATAGTACACTCATAAAATAGTCATTGACGCTGTAATAGAATCCCCCTACTACTCTATTCACAGAACGTGACCAATTGCACGGGTTTAAGCCGTATGATCTTTCCACCTCTTTTTCGCTCCTCTGATCCAATAAATCTTCAAAGCGTCAATAAATTAACACGCTCGTGCCACGCCCTGGTAGAGCTTTAACAGTGTGGGTGACAATGTCACGTCCGAGAGGCTCAATACCTCCGTCATAAAATCTTTTGTTGATTTACCCTTTCACTGGATATATTACAAGTGCAGACGATAAATTTAAAAATTTTGTTAACAAAAAAATATTTAAATTTAAAAATGTTAGAATTTAAACTCTGCATGCAAAATGCATTGAAATGAGTACAAACATTCCTAGTATTCCTCCATCAGTCTTGTGTCAGCAAGTTGGAAGCTGTTCAAAATTTTTCAGATATTGTGATGTTCTTTAAAATGGAGTAATGTGTTCTAGAGATTGGTAGATTATTGGTAGCGCTAATCAATATCTGATAATTGTTGATCAAATATGGTGTCCATTACATGTATCGGAATATGATGACATCATAATCGTTCAGTGGGGTTTTTGCCCATCTCTGTTGATGGTGTAAGAGAGAGGATTGGTGATGGTTCTGAGTAAAGATGATGCAAATGTGGAATACAGAATTCTATTACCACTTACCAGGAATAATTTGGTAGAACAAAATACTATAAATGTGGTATTTATTTACACGTTTAATGCATCAATTATAGATAGAAACATTGTCTGTATTTTCAAATTCAATTATTTGACCTGGTTATTGGGAGTGTTTTCCAAAATGTACACACCAAAGACATTAAAAAAAAAGATTATTAAGTCATGAAAATGTTAATGATAAAAAAAAAATTATTCTAATTTTTTAAATGTAGAATATACCCTTTCAACTTTGATAAGGGCTACTCATGCGATTGTCAAGGCAGGGCTCAAAATAAGGGTGATAATGGTGAAAATAAAAATAACTTTTAATTGTGAGTTTCAAAACTAAGTAACTCAAATATGACTGAGTTATATTTAAAAGCTTTTAATTTTCAGAGCAACTTGTATGTGCTGGTGTGTTGAGACTATCAAAAAATAATAGGGCAAATTGTGTATTTGAAAACTTATTAACTCAAACATGCATATAAAGTAAGCAGGTAATGTTTAATAGCTTAAATTTTTCATAACTGTTCATGAATGTGTGTGAGAGACTATCTTTATTAGAAATCCAATTACATTTTGCACACCAAGATTGCACTATGTCATTAATAGCACACAGCCTCACATATTGGCCCTTATGAGTAACATAGTGAGGCAAAATTTAAGCTTTTAGTGTAATTAAAAAACATTGATTTGGTCCAAATTGCTACCAGTTGATGTTACATTATGAGCTATAGTAGCCTCATGTCATATGGCACAATTCATTGAACTCCATTTAACAACCATAGCTCAAATTTTGACCTGAAGTTGTGGAGTATGAGCTTGTGTACACAACACAACAAAGGTCATTTTATGATTGTACAAGTATATAGGGAGTAAAGAACTGTGTCCTCACAGATGAGCATGTTTTAGAGCCTTGTGTTAAAGAATTACATTCCCCTAAATATCAGATGGCATCGTTCATTGATCTCCATTTAACAACCATAGCTCAGAATTTGACCTCAAGTTGTGAAGTATGAGTTTTTGTACCCACACACTAAAAGGTCATTGTATGATTGTGCAAGTATATAGGGAGTAAAGAACTGTGTCCTGATAGATGATGATGTTTGTAGAGCCTTGTGTTAGAAAATTACATTCCCCCTTAACAATGTAGTAGGGTGACTTAGTATTCCGTACTTGAGGCAATAAATGAATCTTATATCGTCAGAAATCAATTGACATGTGTATCAGGGATTGTGTTACCGTGGTTATTGATAGTTTTGACCCATTTTTGGAGTGTGCTTCATGTATAGTAACACTTCCACCAAACATGGGAGACTTATGTGTGTGTCCAAAACACTCTCATACTCTTTAAATGCTGGTACTCATCAAGAGAGGCAGAATATAGGTGTTTGGTTGATTTTTATTGAATGTATTCACCATTAGGCTTCAAAGGAGAAAAGAAAACTGTTTTACGTGCCTGGCTGATCCAGATTTTTTGTTTTGGGTGAATTTTTTTCATTTTTTATTTTGCTAAAATAATGCCAACTTTTTTTAAAAAAGAAACAAAACAAAAAAATGACTGCCCCTACTTGAAAAGTCTGTCTACCCCTAAAACATTTTATTTTTCATCGCCTTATGCTCAAATTCAATTGGAGACTTGTTTTGGGTCCCAAGTACATTGTAATGAATAATGGCTACTTTTCAATTGCAAGGTGTGAGAAGGAAAACACATGTAAAATTTGAAAAATTAGAAGCCCTTCCAAAGAGAGGTAAAGAAGCTGACAATTTGTAATGGGAGTGGAGGGTGGGAAAATTATTGTACACTATTATTTGGGAAATCGGTTCTTCCAAGAAGGGTTTAAAAGACATCTACAAAATTTTAAATTAGAATGGGTAAATTTAACATCAGAAACTCCTCCAAGAAGAAGTGTTGACAGAGTTTAGTGGGAGTGGAGGGTGGGCAAACTAAATGCACATTTAAAGAAACCAGGAGTTACTAGAAGTATAGTCAGTTCTTTGTGGTATGGAGGAGGAAATAAAACTCAGTAATACTCTATGCACCCTAAATCCTAATCCGTCAAATCTTATCTCAATTACTTACCTCAAACCTTAAACCTAACCCTAAAACATGAGGGTATACTAAGGGGACGTGAAGGTAATAGCTATCTGCTACTAAGCAGTAAGCACCAAACTAGGAACATTCAGGATAGGGAGCTGGTGAGCTTATTTTTAGCCAATGAAAATTTACATTGTTGTCTGTATACTTTCTTATTTACTTACAGAGAGCTTTGACCAACAGCAAATGCAGGGCCCATACAAACAACAGCAGAACTACCACCACCATCAGCATCATCAGCAGCAGCCAGGGTCACCGACAGCTGGAGTACCCCCACACCAACTCCCTCAACATGGGATGAATGGGTCTGCTGGTGGATATGCTATACACAATGATAGGGCTGTAAGTATTTGATAATCATGGTCTGGAATGGGTTGTGTAGCTTGAATCTCCTACAGCTGTAGCATCCTCTCACCAACTCCCTCAACATGGGATGAATGGGTCTGCTGGTGGATATGCTATACATGATGATTCATGCAATAAGGTTCTGCAATAGGCAAGGAGAACCTAGAACTGACAATAGACATGAATGGAAGAATTACGTAACTTTACACAATGTTATATGACTACTGTCTGTTCAATTAGCTTAGATTCTTGTATTTTTAAGATATTTGAAAAAATAAAAAAATGTGGTCAAAGTCATCAAAGAAAAGTGTTAGCACAGCCTTAGACCCAACGTGATTTTAACTTTTCAAATTCCAAAGTTCAATTTAAAACCCCATTTCTTTTCAATTTTGCCTCATTTTAGGCAGTTACCTGGGTCCACCAAAAGGGTTCGCGAACTTTTCACAAATTGAGTCGGACGTTCCATTCTCAACTTAGGGCATAGACCCTATCCGATTTAGCAAAACAATCTGTCCACCAATCTGTCCTGCCATTTCAATTGTTATACCGTTCCGGTTATTGGATATGGTCTAAAGTTGATGATGGTCCACGGTTTTTGTTGTACCTAAATTATATGCTTGCTGATTACGTTTTATGCATAACATTAATCTGAGCATTACTAAACAATGACATTAAAATTATGCATTTCATTCTTATTATAACTGGCTTACAATGTAAATTGAATTTGATTTAATACCATTAATCCTTCCACATGAATTGTTTTCTGTAACCTCATTGATTTAATAATATTTTCTTGTACAAAAGTTCTTTTGTTTCCATTGTCCTTCTCATAGTTTGTATTCAATTAACAAAACGAAATAACAATTTGAAAATAAATGTGTAATTTTATAATAGGCCTAGGCCTACACCTTCTCAGACCCATTCACACAATAAATAAATAAATAAATAAATAAATAAATAAATAAATAAATAAATAAATAAATAAATAAATAAATAAATAAATAAATAAATAAATAAATAAATAAATAAATAAATAAATAAATAAATAAATAAATAAATAAATAAATAAATAAATAAATAAATAAATAAATAAATAAATAAATAAATAAATAAATAAATAAATAAATAAATAAATAAATAAATAAATACGCAAGGAATGAATTTATATAAGCTGGGTATATCCTGGAAAACCTTAGTTCATCTTCACATTTTTATAATAACGTAATGTTTCAACAGTGTGATTTCAACACAAATTAGGCCTACTGGCAAATATAGTTTTGCTGGACAATACTTCCTGATGCAGATGGTCGAATAAATACTACCGGTATCTCAGCGCATCTAATTAATATAACATTTGTCCCCATTGCACTAAATGGATTGATTCAAAAAAGTTTATGGTACCCGATGTTCTACGGCTTTTTATAAAAATATCGCGGGAAAAGACCAAAATTGAAAAGAAATGGGGTTTCAAATTCAACTTTGGAATTTGAAAAGTATAAATCACGTTGGGTCTAAGGCTGTGCTAACACCTTTCTTTGATGACTTTGACCACAATTTGTTATTTTTTCAAATATCTTAAAAATACAAGAATCTAAGCTAATTGAACAGACAGTAGTTCAACTCCCATTCATGTACGCTGCCAGATCGAGGTTCTCATATGGCAGAACAGTGCAATGGGCGAACGGCGAATAATCATGGTCAGGGAAGGGGTAGTTTAGTGGGTGGGTTGCTGGAAAGCCCTCTCACCAACTCCCTCTGCATTACATAACCAATGCTATGTATGGTAAAAGGAAGAAACACATTTAGTGAAGTAAATATCAGATGTACATTCTTTTAGGGCTGACCAACTCCCTTAATATTGCATGTGAATGAGTCTGCTACTTATACGCAATGTTCCAGATGATGTGGCTATAGCCTCTACTTTGGTTTTAATGAGTTTGTGAGTGTCATCATTACTATTACACATCTATGTGGCAAGCATTCTGACAGACTACCTGTGTGTATTCAAGATTTGATACATACTGCAACCAAACTTGAGGTGATTTACAATGTTACTAGCAAGAAGATATACAGGGGCCCTGTATATCTTCAACTTAAGCTGAACCCTAACTGAAGCCGGCTGATTTGGCTTCAGTTAGTGTTCAGCCGGCTTCAGTTAGGGTTCCGCTGAAGATATGCAGGCCCCCCTGTATATGTTCATGCTAGTAACATAGTAAATCACCTCAAGTTTGGTTGTAGTATCAAATCTTGTGCGCTAACTTAATTCAACCTAGTGAATACACACGGTTGGTTTCTCAGCACGCTTGCCACACAAATGTGTAAAAGTACTGACTATAGTGTGTCTCTTCTCAAGTTGAGAGTAACACTATGTTGAATATTTTGCAGTGGCAGTTTCGCGCATGCTAACCTAATCCCACAAGGTGGATACACATGCATAGAAGGGCCATTTTGTCTGTAAGCTGCAGACGTAACTGTGTAAATGCACTGATAGCACTCTCAACTGCTCTCAACTTGAGACAAGACAGACTATAGCTGACAAAAATAGGGAAGCATGCCCCTACCCCTTTTCACATTGGAGAGGCATTATATAATTTTGATAACACATAAAAAAAAGCACATTCTCGCACCAGCATACTAGTGTGTATGCTGCACTCATAGATTTAAAAAAAAACTCTGAAAGAAAGGCTGATGATATCTGCAAATCAAAACCAGTGTAAATTACATGTCCTTTGTACACCAGACATGTAATGTACACTTTTGTCTCATTTAGAGATCTCTCCAGAAATCGTAAACTTTTCAACTCATGTGAAGGAAATTGAAAACCAGATCAAATGACTGAAGATTTAAGCAGTAAATTGTTTGAAATCTGCTCAGCTTACTTCAGACTGTTAATAATTTTTGGCATCTATTTCTTTGCTATCTCAACAACACTTTTCAACCTAAAGTTGAGCAAAGCTCATATGATGTATTTTGTACATCAATGTGATTGTGTTACCTGGACATACACAGTCAAATTCCTCCTTGAGTTTGCTACTCCATATATGTAGTTATCATGATGGGTCTCTTCAGATCACCTATGCAGTTCACAATCCTATGTGGTTACCCACCCACCCTACCGGCGCACGCCATGTCCTACACCATGATACACCAAAACTGCACAGACAACTTATACCTCTTATGTGTTAACCTCCGAGGGTACAATAATGTGTTTGATGATTGTCAAATTTTCAGCAAGTGGAACACATTGTTCATTAAATATTACAACTTAGTAGGCCAAAAGACCACATGTTTACACTAAAAATGTTGACAAAACAAAAAACTTGCTAGTGCACATGTGCACACCTTGTTCATCACTCGAGTCTGACAGGCTTCTTTCACTATATGCATACTACTAGACTTACAATCCTGCTATATAGGGTATCCAGTTAAGGAATATGGCTGTGTATGTGTTCTATTGTTACTGTCAGTGATATATCACATCAGGTATCAAATAGTAATTTAAACAGGTTCTTGTCTCTGAGGTTAATGATTTTTGTGAACAGAAAAAATCATTGTAAATGGTGTCAACTACATTATAATACAATGATACTGGGAAGTAATGAACTGTTGTGTTGGCGACCAAAACATCTACCGCCACAACAATACTTCACCGTCAAGGTCTGAGTGATATTGTTGGTATGCTTGATAGTTTGTATAGTTGTTTGTTTATTTATTTACAGCATATGCTCGTATAGTAACAATTTTTGTTAGCAAAAAATGATCTCAGGATAGTAACACTATACATTGGTTTATCTCAAGTTCGGTAGTGACATAGGTGTGTATTTTGCTGGGGGCAGTATCAGATCATGCGCATAAATTTAACCGTGCAGAGCATACACGCATGAGTACAAGGGCGGATTGTTGACGCGCTTGCAGAGCAACCGCTAAAAGGCACTATTTTGATGTCACTATAGAACTTGGGATGAACCAAATAAAAGACTTGGATCGTTATAAAAAAATCAATGTCGGAGCTCTGACCTCCTCCCCAGCCTCCTAAACTTCCTCCAGAGGGTTATAGCTTTAATATCTGCAATTGTGTAGCTCTATTAAATGTTTCAAATGTAAATGGTACATACCAGTATGTGTTATGTATTGTTACCATAGCAACCAGGAGACAAAAGGAAGTGAGTGAAAACCTTGGTGATGCTAGTACTTGTGGGACAGGTTTCCTTTTCCTTGACTATTGCCACAGGCGTTGTATGTATATAACACTTTGTTTGGCACTTCATTCAATAATGCATACAAGCACATTATTGAACCTAGACCGATTTTGTGTAATCATGGCTTTACACAATCTCAACCCTATAACACGTTTTTCTATGTGATGTAGGGCTTATTTTCAAGAGCATTTTTATGGATTCCATATTGTTCAGGTTTTATAATGACCTGGCATTACAAGCTTGATTTACAAAACATCTATTCTGTGTCTGACTGAATGGTAAGCTTTGTTCTCAAGTCACGCAATGAATGTTCCAATTCACAGTCTCAGTCACATTGCTTTTAAATTATAGGGCCTATTAACCAATGTAGAGCCATAATTTTGGGTTATAGTACAAGCAAAATGTTTGGACTAGTACACCTAATAGGACTTTCGGACCTTAGGACTAGCCAATGTAGGCCGGCAAATGGGCCCTGAATACTTTCATTGGTTGAATAACCAAAGTTACATCACATACATTAAGTTACATCTTTTTATGCATTTATCATGGTTCATGTACCAGTATTGAAAGTTGGTGGCAGTGATTGTTATGTTAGCAATAAGCCTTTCAACTGAACCAATACTAGGCATTTTATAATAATTTTGTAATCATTTCAATATAATGTATTTTGAACGTGGATGACAAAAAAGGGAAGAATAACAGGATTTGAACCAGGCTCTACTTTTGCAAAAGAGCAGAACCTGGTTGAGGTGGACTTTATGAACCAGGAGCTACTTGCGATCAACAAAGAGTTAAAACACACTGCTACATGTATTCTGACATGCACGTATGAGATATTCAGGCTTCTTGTCAGGAGAGAGTTTCACTTAAAATTTCACTTACCCCCCAGTCAGAACTCTTGTCACCCACAGCGTCCCCCCATAAAAACAAAAATTAAGAACATTTCCACTTTTTGGCTTGCAACAACTTAGTGCAAAATTTGTTGATTTTGCCCCCCCCCCTCTCTCGATAAAAATTTCTGGCACCACCACTGTGTATCAAACCTAGCACTATTTCTGGTATAACAGGCAAATCAAGCCTGGGTGCCTGCTTATTTCTGTTTCCTCGATGACAAATATGGTCACGATCGAATGATTTGTTTTTCAAATTCTCAAAAATTTTGATGAGCCTGTTTTCAACATTCAAGAGGATTATGTACAGATAAAATCTTTGTGCGGTGACATTAGTAAATGATAACATAGCAACAGTATGTATCTATTTGGCTGTGCATATTTTGACAACAAGGCTAGCACTGCTGGCATCATTTCAAAAGCTGTTTATGACAGCTACAAAATTATTAATAAGTCTAATGTATGTGTCAAAAAAAATTTGCTCATGCATAATGGTTACGCAAATGCTGCACTTTCCTCATCTTGGGGCTATTGGGTTTGTGGGGGTTGGCTGTGCCTGTGTACACACAGCACAAGTTCACCAAACCCCTGATGTTGAATCTAAAATATTGTGTAATTAAAGCTTTGATTTAAAATGTAAAAGATCGCTGTTTCTGTTGCAATTTCATATTTAGATAAACTTTCACAATAGAGGCCTTGCATGTGACGTATCATCCCGTAAATATGGCGGACTACTCAAATGCATTCAACAAAAGCATGATTGCAATCTACCGTGACAGTTCGTCTCACACACATAACCCTGCACTACAATCAAATAGGTTGATGACAACATTTGATTGAATGGACTGCACTCCGCCATAACTACGGTGAAGGACACTGGCTCAAATCCTTTGTTTGGAGCCAATCGATATTTTCATGCAGGGCCTCTATACTGTGTTGACTTTCATTTTCTTCTTGAACACACTATAAACATATCATGCAAATAATATTCTTAATTTAGCCTCAAACTTGTTTCAATTAGAGTAACTCTCACTTCCTTCATCGTCTTTGTCTTTATACAGTATTCACACAGTCAGCACCCAGATGTCCTCCACAGAGCTCACACAATGGATGCAAGTAACGGTGGACCCCCTCATCTGACGATACCTACAGGTCAAAGGTCGTCTGGAGGTAGCCCCCAGCATACACCATCTCCTGGAAGTAAGTATCTTATCATGTATTGGTATTTTTCAATTTTTCAGGAAGCTGATTCTAAAACCAAAGTAAATTGAGTGGGTAATCGTGATTCACCCAAAGAGAATAGACCAAAAGAGAACTGATTACCGTAAAAAACTTGATAGTTAGCATATGTGCTTACTATCGAGCACTTTTGAAAACATGAAATTGTACCAAAGTCTGGCGCTTTACCAACTGAGCTAATGGGGTTGAGACACAAATTTGCAGGTTTACTTGTTTGTGTATAACTATGTGTATCGATGATTTGCTCAAAACCCTTTACACTTTTGTGGATGGGGCTCTTCATGTTTGCATGTTTTCAAAAGCGCTCGATAGTAAGCACATATGCTATCTAGCAAGTTTTTATGGTATGCCATGTTTATGTGTCACTCATGGAGGGGCAAATGGTTTACCTCTGGATTATTTCGTCATGTGCCCAGTAGTCTTTGGTAAGAGCTACATGCACAAACCGTAAACACTCAAGCTTTATAATAAAGATGCAAATTATCGTGGGCTTTCGTAAATAAATGCAGGAAGTACACTTTTTTGGTCCCCATCAAGACAATCCAACATGGCAGTTATACTATAACATTACGCAAAGGGAAATTCTTAGTCTATTCTCTCTGTGTGTAATATCTTTGGTTAGTCATAATATAGGCTAGCTGTAAAAATTTTACTAATACCCCTCTTTAAAAAGAAAATGGAAAATTCACAAAGTATCGCTAACAACATGTTGTAATTTCATAGGTATATCCCCATATGGCTCTGGCTCCCCTTACCAATCAGGTACACCTCAGAATATGTCGCCAAGGAAAGTGGGGATCGGCGGCGGTCATGATGGCATCTGGGTTAGGAAGGGTCATCTAGATAACTCTGGCGAGGAGAGCGGTGTTGATGTCAGCTCATCAACAGAGAGTATGGAAAGAAAGGTAAGAGTGCTTTTTCTTATTCTTTTTTTAGGTGAGCAGCTAATAGCTCCCCTTGTGTTAGTAACAAGAAATTGAATTGCGAGTACTTATATGGAGAGAAATGCAGGCTTGCTTGTCTCGTTTCAGATGAGCAGCTCATTGCTCACCTTGTGTAAGTGACCAGAAAAAGAACTGAGGAAAGCATTTGGTTGCTTGGCTGAAAGATTGCAGAGCCAAGCATATGCAAATCATATAGGTAGCACAGGGCTCTAAATAATGTCAGGCACTCTGGACAAATGCTGTGGGTCTGCTTGAAATTCTTGTGAGCCTAAAGACACACAAAATCTCGACACCCAAGTTAGTGAGACAATGTCTTGTACTTTCACAGACACTTCTTTTGCCTTTACCAGTTGATCTGAAGTTCTTTATCTCAACTTTAAATTTGCCTAGTCTTCGCCAAAAATGTTGAGGGCCATTGTTCTAGCTAAGGTCATACGGCCGTATTGGCCCAGCATTTTGAGATATTGTCACAGAAGAATAATAACAAAATAGTAGCTTTTAACTGTTAATTGGCCCACTTTTCACGTGAAATATCAAAATTGGTCCATGCTTGAAATGCTTCTAAGCCCTCTAGGTCTTCTAGGCCCACAAACATTTCGGCTTTAAATGCTTTTAGGCTTTAAATGCCTCAAACATTTAGGCTTTAAATGCTGTATGCAAATTACCTAATTTCACTCTGCATAGTGTGCTGAGGTTGTGTTGGACAATCTATAAAGAAGTTGGACATTTATATAAAAACAAAATGCAACATTTAGGTAGAAAGTGAGAAAGTTCAAATTTTGCCCCAGTTGACAAGGATCCAAAGTCAAGTTGAACATGACTTTAATGTAAATATTTATCTTATGTTGGTTCACTTTCATTGTTAAGGCATATATGTGTAGAGTGTTTCCGAGAAATAATCTGACATCATCATCAAAGAAAATTTCAAATTAAACTTGATCTCAATAGACCATGCAGGGATTTTTTTTTAAAAGTGAAAATAGTTAGCTTTGTAGTTTTGACCCATGCAGTGAGTAATTAAGCTGGAAGTGACATGGTGTTAAAATAATAGCAAATCTTACATTTGTTCCACTCTCTGCCACCAAAGTCCCAATGGGCTGTTCCGGTTGAAATCCATATACCACCTATGGAAAACATGCCCTTAATCTCCCACACAGGGGGTGTGAATTTCAAATGGAGTCACATATTCAGGTAACCCCATTTGAAATTAGTGCTGTAATCGATTGTCGTAAGTATCGATAGTCGGAAAATACATAGACTTCCGACATGTCGAAACACTCAATGTCAGTATCGATACACAAACGACATGGCACACATGCTTAGATTATCTCAAATCAGGTCTCAAATTACCGTCAAATACTCAAATTACCGTCTCCCAATTTAGTTTTAGCTGTTAGGCTTCAATACACTTGTTGTTAACTTGTTTCTGGAACTTACTGATAATAAAATTGGTAAACTCAAATCCGTGTTTCAAACTGCGTGAGTATCGATAATAGTATCGACATGTCGGATGTTTGCCTCCCGACATATCGATACCCAGAAAGCTTATCGATTACAGCACTATTTGAAATTCACACTCCCTGTGTGGAAGATTAGGATCACGTCTTTCATAAAGGGTGTATGGATTTCAACTGGAAGTGTTCAATGTGATTAAGGCAGTTGAATTCAACAACCTTACTTGCATTACGTGAGCAGACGACGCTGGGATATGCCATTGGCATACAATAAAACATAATATTAGTAGGATTTTGAAAGATTGCTTTTTGGCAATTTTGTAAGATTGCTATTTCGCAATACAGCTTATACCATGAAATTTCTGTGAAATCCAATCACTGCACAGAGACTTTACAAAGAAGGATTAAGTGCTTGAGCTAGATGATGTTAACCATTTTGGCAGATATCTTTCTCAAAATTGATAAATTCAATCAACGAGTAGGTAGGTAAATTTCACTCAAAATATCCATGGTTCATAGAAAATCAAGTTTTTCCTGTCCTGTCAAAAATTTCTTTTTCTCTGCAGTTTTTATCGGCTTAGTGTATGTCCATCAACAATTTTAAAACTAACACTCTTTAAACTTGTTTGGTAGACCTAGTTTTGAAAATAGAATATATCAACATATTACAAAAATATTTTGTCATATTTAAGATTAAAGCAAATACTGAAAAAATGTATTTCCGGAATCAAAATAGACAAAGTTCTCATTGTAGTTTCTATAGTAGCGTGTTATTTTTGGTTTCAATTCAAACTGTGTTATTGAAGCATCACTAATGAGTATTGTCGGCGACTAATGCCCTGTGCAATATAACAAGTTCACAGTTCATGCTACATTATGTAGTGGATATAGGCTTCCCTAAGTCAGAAATTAACTGGACTATGAATGCACAAGGGTATGTATACATGTTGTAGAGGAAAATATTTGAAAATTATTTGTTAGCTTGTTTGTTTCTTCAAAATATTTAGTTTTTCGATGTAAATTTTGTATTTCAAATAAATTTGTATTTAAAATCTTATTAATTTTTTTAAATTTACCTTTATATATAGCTCTTTGGTACTACATGTAGAAGGTATTTGAGCAAAACTGTATTTCACTCTGCGCTTGATGTATGTACTGTATCATTTATTTGGTAAAAATCAGGCATTTTAACTTCCTTCCTGCTGTTTACTGTTCAGAAGGAAAATCCAGTATGTTAATGCTTCGTGTTGTGGACAAGATTTTGTGGAATAAGAAGCAAGGGAATCCGTACAGTTGGTACAGTATTTCCGGGGTATTTAAAAAAAGTGACAGTTTTGAAACCAGTTTGAGCTTACGTTAGGAATTAGTTTATTGAAAGTTACATTAATAACTCATTTGTCATTGTACGATAACACTATTTGCCATAGAACTCTGCTTACAAGTAAAGAATAAAATTGTAGCAATATAATTTCATAAACTACACTTGAAATTATCATAAAAATGGGTCATGCTATGATATCGTCATTTACCAAACATGTACGCATGAATAGCAGTCACATTTGCAGAAGTAATCAAGAGCTCTATGAGTAAAAAGGTCAGCCAGGCGAATGTGTTCTAATCATACTTGGTAAACAATGCATGTCATATTGATAAATTATATCCATCTAGGTTGTGTACACATAAAAAATTGGTACATTGATAATACTGATATTGTGCATTGTGACTTATACAACATAACCAAAGTTACTAAAAGTTGATCGGTGGAAGGAGTCGAACGCAACACATTGGTAAGCAAAACTACTTGGTCATGGGACCTTTGTGCTTACGTATTTTATATGCAAGGGCTTGTCATACAGATCCTTATCCTTAAAGATTGGTAGGTGCCCATTGCATGCAATGCTATACAGGTTAAATTGTTCACCTAAGGGCTGGTCTTATAGACCCTTGTTCTTATCGATTGTTGCCTATTCGCTGTCGTAGTTCATGTTACAATCCAGGCGTGTGTAGGCAACCACTTTATGCTGACTATGAATCTAACCATGATCAAAATGATCACAACACAAATCCAATGGGTTGCTTATAACAGGTGTGCAAACCAGTCATGAACCAGGAACCAAGGAATGTGCCAATCAGAAGTGCAAAATGTGTAACTCGTGTTAAATTTACATCATTCAAACCTCTTGTCTTCTATTTGCTTGCTTACAGGGTTCGGGATCAGTGCATGTTCCCGGGGGTGCTCCTACTATTCACATGAATGTCAATACCAAGCCGTTGGGTCAGTCACAGGCTAGTCATAGTTTTGAGAATATGCTGGATGATAGGCAGTCCATACAGCCAGGTAAGTGTTAATCTTCTTACATCATTGTCTGCCAAAAGGTGCTGGAATATATGAACATGCTGTTGATGACTTCAAAGGTGACCCTGACAGTCAACCAATAGTTGTTTCGTCTGCACAGAGAAGAGATGCTGAAGTGCCTCCAGTAACTGCCATATCCATCTGCAGTAGTCCGAATTAGATATGGTTGCTCCATAGTGTCTTTGTCTGATAGTGCACACAGAATATGTTGCAGAAATTTAATGGACCGACATCTCAGGCAGTTTTTCCATGTGATGGTCCATATGGTCGCCAATCGCTCGGTCATCTCAAAATGAGGTTCTACCCGTAAACTGCGTGCTGTGTGTGCACGCATACTTTAAATACCATGTACACTTTGCAAAAGCCATCTGGCGTGTTGCTTGGAAATCACAAGAAACAAAAATGCATGTTTTGTGCATGCATTTGCAGGAGAACTTCATTTTGGTAGCAAGATGGCGGATCCGTGCAAAGGGCGAATAAATAAGTCATCTGAAAACAACTTTCTAACTACTATCTTGATACCTGCTATTTGATCCAACTTCCATTACTGACTTCTGTTTTTAATTTATATTATTTTATAATTTATGTCAAGTTACAGAAATGTATAGACAGGATAAAAGTTACAATTTCCTTCCTAAATGATTTTGAGATATTTGTATATTTTTTACAATTTTCTAATTTATTCTGCCCATACATCCAGGACCTCGCCGACCACACAGCGACAGTTCAACAGAAATCCGAGTTGACGCCATGCGTCCACCAAACGTGCGCCCTCACTACCAGGGCAAAGATGTGGATAGGATATATGAATGGCTGAAGAGACAACGTATGGGAGAATACACTAATAATTTTACGAAAGCAGGATATGACATGCCTACCATAGCACGCATGACCCCAGAGGTAAATAAGATTTGTTTGGTTTGGAACTTTAATATGTGATATGATACGATCCACCATAATATTTTTACATATCACCATATTTTGAGTCATTTCACTATAATATTATGACATACCACCATATTTTTGTGTCATCAATCAGACCAAAGCAGGCTATAAAGTTTTGGTATGCCCCATTTAGAGAGTTTGTTTCTGTGTAAGAATAATCCTGAAATATTTATAATATATAATGGAAGACCGAATTAAAGACTAGTTTGTGTATGACGTTTTATGTCAACCAGACCAAAAAAGCTGTACTGCGCTGGTCAGCAGCCAATCACATTGCGCCTTTGCCCTGACGTCAGACACAAACTAGTCTTTTTAGTTCGGTCTTCAATTATATTAAAAGCATAAAAAGAGCAGGCAAAGTCAAACTGCAGTTTAGGTGGCATTTACCATTAGGTTATTATACTGTAGGACACATTTTGATTTGCCTTTTTCCATACATGTAGGCAAAGTTATCCTCACAGCAATGATGTGTACATAATCTGTCAATCCACTGATAATAAACTGATGATAATCTTACATTGTATTCTGAGCTGTGTAAATATAGTATATCCATCTATAGATATTGGCAATCTTTTCATCATTAACTAATATACTGAGAAGAAAGTAATCAGGAAATGTCCTGATTTGCAGAAACTGGAATCAAATGTTGGTTTAGATGCATTGCCACTGAGCCACACTCTCCCACTACCTGAGCCATGCTCTCTACATTATTTGCATCAATCTATTAACTTATTACCCTCTCTTGGTAATTAACTCTCTCTATTAACTTATTACTCTCTCTTGGTAACTTACTCTTCAATGTTATAGATAAAAAACACCTAAACCGTCTTCAAGTCGTCCAAAATAAGTCTGCCCGCCTTATCTTCAGGCAACCGAGTGGCAGTCATGCCTCTCCTCTTCTCCACTCTCTCCACTGGTTGCCTGTTGCCCAAAGAATACAGTTCAAGAGTCTTCTCCAGACATTCAAAGCATTCACCTGATTACATCTCTTCTTATTTTCAACCTCGGACCCACAAAACATCTTATGCGCTTCGATCTGATGCTGCTGTCACATTCGTTCCAAGAAACAAGGTGGCGATCGCGCCATTTCAACAGTGGGGCTGCGCCTTTGGAATGAGTTGCCCACCACTGTCCGTGGTCAAGAAAATATTACCACGTTCAAAATTCTCCTTAAAACTCACCTCTTTCCCACTGATTAGCTCTTTTCCTTTCTAGTCTTTCTCTCTTTTAGCGCTTTGCCTACTTTTGTAAAAGGCGCTTCATAAATCTTATTGTTGATGTTTATGGTACATTGCAGGACCTGACTGCAATAGGAATCACAAAACCAGGCCACAGAAAACGTGTCTCAGCTATGATTGGTCAACTCACTGAGCCTGATGGTATACCTAATGTTAGACCGGTAAGTGAAACATGGCTACTACTACTTCCGTCAAGTTGGTTTTTTTTTTTATCATTGATATGTTTTTGTTGTTACACTTGATGTTATTGATGTGAAAGAAGCGCCTCAGTCTGGCTGCATACATGAATGGGAATTGAACCAGTCATATAACATTGTGTAAAGTTAGAGGCTCGATCTCCTTTCATATGGCGGAACCGTGCATGGGTCAATATAGCGCAATGTCATTTTTTTAAAGGCTAAGTTATCCTAACAGCAATGATGTGTACATAATCTGTCAATCCACTGAGAGTTAAACTGATGAAAATATTACATTGTATTCTGAGCTGTGTAAAAATGTTCCTCTCTACACCCTATATGCAAGAAACCAACCATAGTGGTAGTATTGAAATGGCAGCCATCTTGGATCTACAGGCTACTTTTATTTCAGAATTGTCATTGTTGATGCGCAGATAGTCCCTGACAAGTGATAATCTGTGCTTCGATGAGGGCATACTTTGCAAAGGATTCTGGGAATACTGAACAGGGAATAACCTGTTCGAATCATGCCTGTTAAATAGTTCCAATTTTTGGTATATGGTTGGGTCCTTTTTTCAACATTATTGATTTTTTTTTGGAAAAATAGCCCAATTTTGCCTCACTATTGCCAAAAATTGTTTAATTTTCCCACAATTTTGGAAAACAATTTGTTTTAAATTTGGCCAAAAATATGAGTTTTGGTATATCGATGGGTCCAAATTTGAGGGTCCACTTTCCAAATTCTCAGCAGCAATCCAAATTTGAGTGCCTCCGATCTATAAATGAATCATACTAAATTGGGTATAATTTGCAGACAGCTTGTAGACTATGCATATACAATTCACTGATGTACATACCAATAATGTATTAAACACATTGATATCATTTGTATTTCAGCCTGATGTAGCCACATGGCTGAAGCTTCTAGACCTATACCAATATTATAACACATTAATGTCCAATGCCTATAATACAATGGATAGTGTTATGGAGATTACATGGGAAGATCTACAAGATATTGGTATCATTAGACTAGGTGAGTAAAATGTTATTGACTTTGTATTTGTTGGAAATACTAACTGCTATAGTAGTACTTTTGCCTAAGTGCAATAAGGGAAGAAACTAAAAGTTACGTCAATGACTTCATCAAACATCCTTTTGTTAGGGGAAGGGGGTAAAAAACCTGATTATGTGTTAAAATAGTTAAAATATTGGTCAAATTTGATCTTTTGAGGTTGGAATTTTCAATATTTCACACTTACGTTACAGGGAGGGAGGGAAAGAGCCAGCTTCTAAACAAAAGCACTTTCGTTTATAGGACATGATCAAACTCTTAGGTTGATCCCTAAGTGATGTCAGTGCACATTTCATTGGGCACATCTTTGGTGTAATTGCATTATATCGTCGGTGTTTTGACATACTGTCGTACGATGATAAATGCAGTTTTGAGAAAATCGCAATTAAAAGTTTTCCCAAGTTTTGAAGACCCACTGTAGAGCACCATAGTAAAATATGTTTATTATTATTTGACAAGCTATGTGTTAATAATGATACGTCATGTGATATGACAGTATGTCTAAACAATAGGCAACTGCAGTTACACGGTGGCCTATGGCGACGTATCATGATACGACTGTATGCCAAATCACAGAAAAAAAAAGTTCTGCTGATAATTCACTGAACACCATTGGTTTAGATTTAAAATTCTCAATTTTGGGATGAATATAATGAGAAACCACAAGTTCCAGATGTGATACATAATTTTGACAACACATACAAATTCTATTTGCATTTTCTTGTCTCAATTCAATGGTACTGAAATTGAATTTCCATTTTCTGCATTTTCCAGGTCATCAAAAGAAGCTGACGTTGGCAATCAAGAGACTGCTAGACCTGAAACGTCGAGATCGACATCATAGGAATACCGCATCTCAAGGTGGCTACCCGCCACGGGATAACAGCACAGGTGGTAGTGATGCCGGGAGTGTGTCCCCTCATTCGTCTGTGGATGGGTTCCCCCCGCCTCCGCCACCCACTATGTTAGCTATCGGGGAGAGGAGACCGTCCCCTATGCAGTCGCCATCCCCTAATGGGAATTTGATTACTGTCAAACCTAAAACTGGACTACGCAGTAGCCAAGAAAGCTTGGGCAGTGATATTAGTAATAAATCGAGTGGCTCACGCGGCTAGAGAGAGTCAAGAGGATCCAAAGGGTCAAGGGAAATGTACGGACCTAGACAAGAACTGTTTGGACCGCGACAAATACTCCACCAGCGACCCGCGGATCACGATGCTAGTTACGTGCCTACAGTTACAAACTTGAAAGTGTCGCCGCAAGATAATAGACCACCGTCGGCACCCCATACTCCGGTTATGGAGCAGGAAGCGCAAAGTTCTAATCAAGATATGTCTTTCTCTACTTTTAAAAAGCCGCCACCGGGGCATAGGCCGAGTTTGCCCATTCTAACGGGGAAGCCTCCCACGGGACAGCTCGGGGACTCTCCCACGGGACATTCTGGACAATATAATAGCTTCCACGAGGGCGCTAAACTCCCTAGTCAGAAATCTAGCGAGAGCTTGGATAGACTTTTAGAAGAATGTACGTCACATATGCAAAAGAGGAATTCTATTGAAGGTGGCTCTAGTATAAGCTCAAGTGGGTCAGGGGAAACCAAATTGAAAAGACCCAAGCCACCGGCTCCTCCAAAGAGGAGCAACTCGGTCATTACGACCAAAAGTGATGAACAGCAAGGGAAAACGGCCACAATAGGTCGTAAAAAATCCATGAAACAGTTTAGGGAGGAGATGAAATTAGTAAGACAAGAGATGCAGGCTGCAATGGCAGCAGCACCTCCTCATGCCCCAGTAGTGAAGAGCAGCGATATCCCGGAAGGGTACGCGACAATTAAGAGATCGCCCTCAAGAAAAGCGAGTCAGCCAGGATATCTACGATCAAATTCACATGATGAATCAAGTGGTGTACCTCGCAGACCAAACTCTGGTGGTGCTATTCCTTCAGGGCACGAGATATCTCCTAGTGAGTTAGATCAACTGCATCAGGCTGCTACAAGACCATTAAACCTAGGGAACTTCACACCGACTTCAGGTAGTGGCCAAAGTACACCGAATGCGTCAACCCCAAGTTCCTTCTCCCCTACTTCCAAACCAGCCGTTGCGCATAAACCACCATCAGGTGGTTCAGTTTTGCTGAACATGGGTCATCACCAGATACCTCCGAGATCTGCATCGCATCAGCAGTTGTCCTCGTACCAGGCTCCTTCGCAACAGCAAGAATCAGCACAACCATTGCATCAAAAAGAGACAACTTTTACCGAAGCCACCCCAGATAACGCGCAAGCAAGCGGTAATGTTTCTAGACCAAGTGAGACCACATTGGATTCGTCTGCAACTCATGTTCCACACCATTCATACGTCTCGCAAAGGAAAGACGTACCACCTTCCCCAACACGTCCGTTACCATCTTCCATGATGGCTGCTGGTGCTTTCAAGGTGCCAGATATCCCACCACCAAAAGTGCCTCAATCTTCAGGTAATCATGACAGGATAGAAGCTTCTCTCCGCGAGAACATCAGAGGGCGCACGCCAAACTTCCCATCTACCTCTGACACTGCTAGTATTAGCAGTGGTAGCACCAGCGTTAGCACGGGTTCATCGGACAGTGGGTTACCAAGGACTAAAGGGGAACGACCCGGTAGCGTAGAAATGATCTTAAAACGCCAATCTGGTGGCGAAGATACTTCAGCTGGCAATCCTCTGGAAGGCATCTGGAGACCAAGGCGCGTCATTTCCCACACAGAACTCTGAGGAAATCGAGGATGTTGTCGAGGAGGATGGCAAGCCCGTGAGTGAAAGCAAATGTCACTTTTAGAGAACTCAAACAACAATTCCTTGAAAACGAAAAGGCTCCAAAAGGTTTAATCAGCGGGCGACGACTATCTAGAAAATCTGAAGATGAATACCAACAGAGGAGATCGTTCACAGATGCAGACGAACACAGACAATCCCCAGTCTGTAAGAACGCTCCTGTGTCTTTTGATAGTTTGTTAGAACAAGTGCAATCTGGAAGGACTGAGTCCACAACAACACCGGCGGATTCGCAGGCAGGACCTCCGCCCACTACTAAAAAGCCTACTAAGGCACCTGTAGCACTACCTGCACATGCTCATGAAAAAACTGCCCAGCAACCAATGAATAATAACACTTATGAAACAGGGAAACCCTCTCATGATAATGGGAGTTACATGGATCTCCCTCCTCCGCCAGCTCTGTCTGAGCTACCACCCCCTCCAGCTCCACAGGAATATCCCCCTCCACCTCCTGCCCCAGATCTACCACCACCCCCACCCCCAATGTCACCACTATCATTCCCTCCACCCCCTCAATCAGAAGCACCACTTCCTCCCCCTCCAGCAAATATGTTGTACAGTAATCCTCAGCAAACAGTACAGTCTCAAGCACCCCAGATGGCCCCTCCTGCTGTACCACAGTCAATGTCATCAACAATACCTACAGAACCCCCAAGATTGCCAAGTATGTCAAGTCTGCCACCTCCGCCACCTGTTCCGCCAGTGACGTACAAGAAATCACCGTCCAAATCCAAGCAACCTCCGCAAGCACCACCCAAGAAGAAGGCTCACAGACAGCCAGTTGTATCAGAAGGGTGGGACTCCTCGGACACGATCAAAAGAAAACCTGTCGTCACAGCACTGCCAACGCAAAACAAACCTAAACCAGTTGTGAAACCACCTAGCCCAACAAAGCCCAAACCAAAACCGAACAAACAAAGGGCTCCACCGCCCGTCATGGCGTCACCATCATCGGAAGATGTCGATATCTACTCACAAGATCTCGATATGATGGACTCTATGGTAGACTCTGACGAGGTGGTGGATTCCGATAGTAGCGAAACAATGGAGACAGGGCTTTCAGGGTTCGAGAATGAGAACACGGACACAATCAAGAAACAACCTGTGAGGTTGAGTCCGGTGAAGACAAAGGAGGAATCTGCGGCGGATTCAGTCGCTGCTCAGTTGGAAGCATTGAAGATGACCATGGAAATGGGACATGGAGGAGAATTTGATCTTGGAGGTGGAGATGATCTGATGGGAGCATCTGGAGGAAGACAAAGAAAAGGATCAAGAGATTCATTAGGATTAGGAGAAGGTATGTGTCTATTGGGCTATTCCAGTTGAAATACACACTACCCCTGTGGAAGATTTTGGAAATATCTTCCACAGGGGGTATGTTTTCAAATGTAATGGGTTGGGGTTAATCATTTTGAAACCCATACTCACCCTGTATTATGGCTTTACCTATATCTTCCACAACTGGAGTGAGTATTTCAAATGGAAGTTACCCAATTGTCTATTCTATTCAAAACTTATACTCCCTCTGTGGAAGACTTTAGCTAAGGGGTAGTGTGGATTTTAAATGGAATAGTCTATTCAGTGTTAGATATAAGATACCTCCTCTGGTCAAAAGCCCATGAAAATATTAAACAAGATTTCTTGTCCTCTAGATTTTGAGACGTACATGTAGGGGCCCCTATGACCCTTGAAAATGTGGGCTTCCTTGTAAATTATCACATAAGATATGCAAATTTTTCTGAGTTGGCCCGTAATAATTCAGGAATCCCCATAGATTTTCAGACAGTGCCCAAATGGCCCTTATAATCCAGGAATCCCAGTAGATCCATAGATTTTCAGACAGTGCCCAAATGACCATTCTTCGAGTTTGTCTGTCATAATTCAGGATCTTGGTTCTAAAATTATTAAAAAAATACTGTTCATTGAGCCAATCAGCAACATAGTAAGAATGGTGGTATGGCTGAAGAGGCTTAACCCCATGAGTACTACCTGCTGATTGGTTATTTACAAGATGACTATTGTGATTCATTGAGCCAATCAGCTACATAATAAGAATGGTGGTAGGGCTGAAGAGTACTTCCCACTGATTGAGTACTACCTACTGATTGGTTACAAGTAGACTTATTATGATTTAATGTAATAGTAGTAATAAAGTTCCCAGTAAATTGAATGCATACAAGTAATGAGCTGCTGAAAGAAGTCCAGCTGTCTAATAATTGGATGTGTTTTTAATTAAATCACACAGCTACAAACCAACTAGAATCACTACTTAGCAACATGGTGGATGATCCCCTTGCTTCTTTTGCAGCGTCAGCAGAAGCTGCAGCCACGTCACCGTCCAATGATACCTTATCATTGTAAGTATGACTTAGGAGCTACTGAAACCCTGGAATCTTTTTCCCCACAATATCTCCTTTATGGGATTTAATAATAATAATAATATAGTAAATAATATCTAGTTAGCCATCCTGTAGGACATAGTGGAAGGTGATGCCGATGGAAGATTTGTCAAAATGTTCAGCATAATAGACAATTTTGGGTAATTTGTGAAAACCTTCGCAAATGAAACACAAACTATATAATCACATGGCCAGTGTACACATATTAAGTAGCGTGTGCACCGTTGATGTGGGCGTTGATGATGACATCGTTTTGGTTTCTACGCATTCTAGGAATTTCCGAAATAGTCTGTTTTTCATTTGCACTAGGACAGAAAATTGACAGAAATGAGCACCAGCTTATTATTTAGGACTATCATAAAGGGTCATGACAGAGAATGACTTAAGAAAATAATTACCCAATTATTCCACCAATCAAGTAATTCATCCTGTTGGCCTGTCACAAGATTCTCTATTGCTCTCATGGTTTCCAAATTTGGCAGGCTTGTTTGGTAAATCAGGTCCAAGATCTGATATTTTAACACAAATATGTAATTTCTGACTTTATTCATTATAGAGTTCAAAACCTATATTGATACGCATTATACACAAACAAAAAGCTTGAATTGTGGAATAAGTGTGGGTCCATCCTCAGCAACAGGTCTCTGCATTCTACACACCCCTTAATGACCTAGATCACTTTAATTGACCTAGGTCAATCTCGTATTGACCTAGGTCAGTCTAACTGTTGAATGGAAAGTGCTTGATAATCACATAATTATGTAGTTCAAATTATATGTTATCCATGTTATTTTTTAACAATTTATTTAGTAGATATATTATAAGTGAATTAGTAATGTGACTTTGTAGTTTTAACTCTATGGGCACTAAGAGCTATTTTGATTGGTTAGAAAGTGGGCTACATCGTGTTTTGAGCCAATCAGAGATGTGGTAAGAAAAGCCAATATGTACACCAAGGTGATTAGCTTACAATTGCTAAGAAATCTAAAAGCTCTCTTTTGATTGGTTACTCAGATGGTTATATCATGCAATTAACCAATCGGGAGCACTGTAAGAAAGACAATAGTGCCTATAGGATTAAAAAAATTTGTTAGATCATAAAGCATCATATTAAATCATTAGAATCAATATTACCTGGTGGCATCACTAATTATAATTACATGTATTTTGTGTGACGTTTGTCATATTTTGAAGTGATAAGTTTATTTATTTATAGGCCACTTGACATGTGACTTCATTGCCCGGCAGTATGCGCATGAATTATGACAATTTTCATTGTTCTTTGCCCTGCATTGTGCAGATGCATCGTAGTTTGCTCAGGGCATGTGCATTTTAAATCGCCCACCACATTTCATAGTACAAGAAAGCCCTTGAACAGTGTAGCGGTTCGTTTCAAGCATATCGATAGACCAGTCCTCACCTTAATTGATAAACAATGATGTCAAGTGGTCTATACATACAATCATTTCATTTTGACATGAACACTCTGGTTTTAGTTTCAAAAACAATCATTAAATCATGTCAGTAGCGTTAATCTTAAGTTTTCACAAAAATACTTTTCTGTCTTCAGTAGTTTACATAATATTCCAAGTAGTAAACAACTGCTGTTTTCAACCCTGTTTTATTTAATTTTTCTTCTATAATTATTTGATTATTGAGATTTTTGGTTTGGGGTTTTAAAAAACCTCGGAATTGGTATGGCAAATGCTAGATTTCATACACACATGCCACCTTATTTTGGTGTGTTTGTGTGCTGCTTTGTTCATTCTTTTTTTCTGATTTACAGATATATGATATTGCAAATGCTTTAAATGTGTTCATGGTATAATTAGTCCCAATATCTGAAGATAAACTTTTGTAATTTTACAAGAATTTGTTAGTGTTTTTATAGAGGTTGTGCATATGACATATCATATCGTAAATATGGCGGACTACTCAATGCATTAAACAAAAGCAGGATTGCAATCTACTGCGACAATTCGTCTCACACACATAACAAATTCACTATGATCAAATAGGTTGATGACAACATTTGATTGAATGGACTGCACTGTGCCATGATTACGATGAAGGACACCAGTTCAAATCCTTTATTTGGAGCCAATCAATAATTTCATGCACAACCTCTATCCAAACTGAATTGAAATCAAACTCAATCAGAAGCAGCAAACATTTTGAGGCCAATCGGTGTTAAAAAACAAATTGTGCCAAAAGTGGACCACGCCGGACAGCATCAATCTAAATCAATCCGAATCGGATGCACTCATTTGCCATACCAAATCCAAGATGTCCATCGTGTCATGTTTTTTATTACCTTTGTTTGATAATTTTGTTTGTTTACGATATCACCTTCCCATTTTCCTTACTCACAGGAGCCCAGTCACAGAAGAACCCTATTATTACCTCTATTAAATCACTATGCACACAATATGCACAGCACTAGTATGGTGGGTTAAATTGTTTTCCTTAAAACAAATATTTCTTCTCTCTTTTTTTAAGTGTCCCTGACCAGTGGCAGTGTCTAGAAACACCTGTTATAGCATAGTCGGTGTTTTCGCTTTAGATGTGGATAGAAAGTCTAGAAACACATGGCAGTTCATGCTAAAATGATAGTTTTGAAATGATACAGATGATTGGAAATAATTCAGAAACATTTATTTCTTATTGCTTTGTATATGAAAACATTGAAGAAATCTATAAGAAGGAAAAAAAGGATAAAATTTACCCCAAATGTATTGTGGTTAGTAGGCTAGTTTGATATCAGCCCTGGTCTAGTGGATAACATGACTAGTGTTTGCATGTTTTTGTTTAGATTTTGGGTCAGATTTGACCCCTTCCTTCCTTCCTTCACAATCCTGTATCCCCTGTCCTGTACATACCAAGTAATAATGTCAATCTCTTCACCTATGGTAATGGATATTGATTCATGCAAGTTTTGTCTGTTCGAAGAAGGAGGGTACTCAGTACAAATGACAGGGATTCGCCACAAATATGACTCCTATTTTCAGGCCCTTGGTATAACAATGACCATTGAAAGAGTAGTTCTTCTGGGGTGGACAAACCTATTGGTTATCAAATTAATCAGTGACAATTTTATCTCTGAATTTGACAGGTACTTATTGATGCAGTAATTAAAACATCAATTAGCACCTGTCAAATTCAGAGATAACCTTGTCACTGATTAATTTGATAAGCAGGCAGGTTTGGTTCACCCCAGAAGAACTGCTCTGGCTGGGCTTCCTCTTTAAGTCAATTTTGGAAATGTTTTTTTTAAATGGATACACCAATTACATCTAACTGGAGCTAAAAATTGTTTTAAAAATTTGTAAATATTTTGCAAAATCTGTGAAATTTGGCCAAAAATATGGACCTTAGCTATAATGGGTCAAATTTTCTTGAAAACTTTGTACGAATATGGGTCCACTTTCATGAGGTCAGAGGCTCTTCCTAACCCAAATCAATTGTGAGTTTCTAGGGTTTGGAAATCCTTAAACACATATTGTCACAAACTAATTATGTTCATCATGTGTACTACCAAAAACCAGACAAACTTGTATATCAAAATCTGTAATAATGTCTCGGTATTTGTAACTGTGATCTTTATAACCAAGTTATAGTGTTTAAAAAACTGAGTGTAGTGTTTCTAGATATATCTAGCTTGCATGAATTACATCTGATTTGACAAACTAGCCTTCCCATAATTCCCCCTCTGTCTCCACCCTGACCTTCATTTTCACCATTTAGATCCATCTCTTTTATACCCATTTTGCCCATTACCCCACTGTGCTAGATGTTTGATGCAATATTTCATAAAAATTTGAAAAAAGGAAATCAAATCTCTCCCATGATTTAAGATCAGTTTTTCTTTGAGATCAGAAATATGTAATTATTGTAAAGACATTTTTTTCAGGATAAAAGTGATAAAAGTACAGTAACTCTTTTTTAGGATCTCTTTATTCATGCTCATCTGTCAGTACACAGTCCTATAACCCCAATAGGCTTCTACATGCATAGAATGACCTTTGAGTATGTTGGGTACAAAAACTCATACTCCACAACTTGATGTCAAATTTTGAGCTATGGTTGTTGACTGGAGGTCATTGAGCTTTGCCAATGGCAATGAGGTCATCATGGCTTATAGTGTTTGAAGTGTAACATCATTTCACTTAACATAGATTCATGTCACACATCATTCTTTCGTACATACTTTGACTAATACATCGATGATTACAGCATGACTATGACTAATCTGTAGTGTAAGCAGTACTAATTAATTATCATCTGTGTTAACAACATTGGGATTATCAATGTGATTCTTAGTCATTTACTCAACCTTTGTTAATGAGAGGATATTTTAGGACAAGCCTTGATCAGTAATTAATATTGAATGATGTGCCTGAAAATGTGTGTTTACTATGGAATTCTTTGGGAGATTGTGACTGTTGAAGGCACCATAGCCTCAGTTTTCAGTCAGTTATGCTTGTAGCTTTAAAACTGGCCCTTTTTTATTTGTTGATTGGGGTAGCCAGGTGTTTCCAGAGGGGGCAATGGAGAGGGAAGCAATGCAGCTTTTAATGTAACAAGATTTAACGAGAATGGGCAGATAATGCCTATAAATCTAAAATTACTGCATCCAGCATCCCAGAGGGGGAGCTACATACTATAGTATGTCCCACAGGGGAAGGTGGCCCTTGCTGCCTCCCATTGATTGTTGTGGAACATCTTGGTAGAGTATTCAGGTATTCTAATCTATATTTCACTAATCAAGGCTCGTCCTCAATAAAGGTAATGTCCTCAACGCTTAAGAAATAGAGGTATCATTTTCACTCATACTCATACTTTCATCTGTTAAAAGAATCTGTAACTATATGTACATGTATGCTTAAACTTCACTGCTTTGTAGAGATTCTTTTATGTGTGGCATAATTTCACTGTAATGAAAAAGAAAGACTCAGTACACCGGTCGATCTTACGCTTCCGATGTTGATTAAGATACTTTTGCATCGATCCCGAGATGCGGAAAAACCAATAGTCATTTTGTCCCACATAAATGAATAAATAACAAAAAAACCCGATCCCCGAGTGGACTCACCCATTCGGTGACGTCACACACGATAATCATCCCTTATCCTCCTTGGTTTCTAGATGAGATAGACGTGTGGATTTTTCTTTACCAACGCTAAGTATCATTACGAACCAAAGGACGAGATATACAGTTTGTTTGTTACACCTGAGGTAAAAACCAACCAGTATAGTACGCAAGGGAGATAGTTTTGACGACATTTTTCGCTAGAAAAGTGACAAAACGATCCAAAAACTTAGCTTGTATGAGTGTTTCAATTCGTATACGGGACACAAGTTTTCAAAATGGCCGCCCTTAGGACGCCATTTTATTTTTGTTCTCACGTAAAACAACTATAGCAGACTAGTAAGTTACAATAGATGTTTGTACAGTACTGTGTATACATGTATGGTGAGTGATTATCGCTATGTTTATGGTGTGCTCTATCGTTATATCTTTCAGTACGCGCCTGATGACGAAGTTACTGCTAAGAGTTCGTGGGTTTCAAGGACCAGCCTGGCAAATCTATACCAAAAGGATATCAGTTTTTCATCCCTTTGTACATATATTTTTATATCATACCACTACATCAGCGCCAGCCACTGTGCGTGTGGGTCTGTTTATTGGGCTTGAGCTTGTGTTCGGGGGTAGTGCTACACGCTCCCCGATTATTACAATGTCCAGGCCTTGTCAATCATGCCCTTCCCTTGTGGCAGAGTGGGACCCGCATCCACTCTGCTACACCCACAGGGATTGCTCTAAATCAAATAAGTGTGCTTCCTTTTGCATAGGCTTATCGGACATCCACTTCGAGGATTTAGAAAGTAGCGCTCGCTTGGGTCTTCGACACAGACAGAAGACGAAGACTAAGAAACAGAAGCCTACAGGTAAGATTGATATGGTAGGTACTAGCGCTTGACGGCAAGGGCCACGCTTAAGGTAACCTCTGGGGCTCCGGTCCCGGGCAAGCAGGCGGACCCTCCGGGGACTGCTCGCGAGCCCGAAGGCCCAGCAGCCAGCGAAAGCACTGACTTTACGTCGAAGCTAGTAGCAGGCAGCAGGGCGGTACTTGCCCTAACAGGCGAGTACCAGTCTACCAGTGAGATCTCTAGCGAAGTTTCTTGCAGGTGGACACCCGCTCTATTGCTGGATAACGAGCGGTCTAGCACCAGCGAAGTAGCCGGCGACGGACAGTATGCCAAGGGTACCCGGGCTTGCCTGGGTTGAATCTAGCATACAGCGCGGCGAACGGACCTCCGGCTTGCCTCGCCGGTCTGTAGCACGCAACGTGCCAGTGGAACCCGGCTTGCCTGGGTTGATCCACGCACGCAGCACGCCTTTCGTTCGCAAGGGTCGAATGAAAACGCATGGGTTTAGCAGAGAGACGATACCGGGCTAACGCTTCGGGTGTAGTCTTAGCAGAACCAACTGGGGTTGTCACACGGCAGCGCGTTCCATGGCGGGACCGCCGAGTGATGCCCTGGGCCTTGGAATGGCTGCCGGCTGTCCGTCGGGACTGGCTAGCGGCGATACCGGGGTTGGGCTCGCAGTCTCTCACGGGACAGCGACCCAAGTGTAAACGGTGGCAGCTACCGAGACGAAGCACGGCTCGACTTCAGTGGTAGCCACTATGCACGCGCCCATAGCTGCCGTGAGTGGTCCGCCACACACAGCGACCTTGGGCGAGGCTCAAGAGGTTAGGGTAGGTAGTTTGAACAGCCTGGCTGATCAACAACCCACTTATGTCCTCGAGAGCCAGCAGAGCGTGGGTGATCCATTACAGTCAATGGGTCGATTACCCTCTTATGATCGATCACTATCTATTCAGCGGAGCATGGCTCCATTGATTGATACTACCTATTCAGGTAGCGAGGTGACTGATCGGGGTATACACGCCAGCTACCCGTGATACTAGGCAAGCTCCTTTTAGCCAAGGGACAGCCAGTATAGCGGGTACCCATACACACGGCTTGATCCTCTAGCGGGAACGCCTGTGAGGCATGGGTACAGTGGTACGAGCCGGAGCCCTACCGGGCACCTACGCTACAACCACGCAGGTACCGCAGAGTACTGCGTCCTGGTTACCACAGTCTCTGTGGCAACAGGGGGGGGGAGGCGGTACTGGTACTGCCGTTCCATGCGGTTTCCCTGGTGGCGGATCCTTTCAGGGTCAGCTACCGACAGGGTATACCCCGTGGTATCCGCCGCAGGGTGGTTTCTTCCACGGTTTTTCTCCGTGGCCAGCGCCCCCTAGCGTTGGGCAAGCAGTACCACCAGCTGTTACCCAGGCTGGGCGGCGAGTGGCTAACCCTGATACAGCTCAGGGTAGGCCGCACGCTGCTATGGCTAGGGCGACAGCAGCGAGAGCGCATGGATCCCGGGTGCTATGGCTAGCATCTCGGGTCTGGCGGAGTACTCCCTCTTCTGCTGGTGTTCAGTTGGCTAGCCACACGGTGGCGACACCTCCCTGTCCACCTTCAGATGCCCGGCGTCAGATCTCTTCCTCATCAGAGAGTGAGTCAGAGTCTGAAGGCGAGGGAAAGGAGTCGGAAGATGAAACCAGTAGCGACTCACAGTCTGATGAGGCTGTGCAGGTAGCTTCAGGTATCCTTCCCCCGCTGCCCCGTGAGGAACTCGCTAGCAATGGTCTGCCTGCGGACACCGCTGAGGTGATGAGCCGTGTGGCCCAAGGTTTGGGCCTGGCTTCTCTCAGGAGGAGTCCGTTCAGGAGGACCAGGGCATCTTTTCAGTAGGATGCCCAGCTAGCGCTGGCCCACACAAGGGTCGCCTCGCACTTGCATTCCCGGCGGACCTCAAGGGTAGGTTTCAGAGGGCTGTCAGGCTCGCTGGAGCTTCGGACGCCGCGTGCTTGCACGCTTCCACTGCGTGTTTCGCAGGAGGACTACGAAACCTACCTCAGGGTCCCTGACATGGATCCAGACGCGCTAAGCGCCTGCCGCTAGCGGCCAAGGCGCGACGGGTCGCTCTCCCCCAGTGGGAGGAGGAGCTAAAGCTCATCGATAAGCGAGCACGCCGCTTATCAGAGTCTCTAGCGCCGCTACCACGCTTGCCGAGCACCTCGGTAGGAAGGTAGCGAACCACCACGGGCAACGCCGAACTCTTCCGCGAGGTTAATCTGTTAGCGGTGCTAACAGCTAACCTCAACGAGAGTTCTATGGGCCTAGCCCATAGGATGTCATCTCGCCGCCGGAGAATGCCTGTCTGTCCCTCCAGTCAACTTACGGTCCGACTTTGCTGAAGCAATGAAGAAGTCAGACTCGGTGGGACAGGGGCTACTCTTTGGACAGGCCTTTGGCGCTACGGTAGAGGACCGGGCAAAGAAGGCCACCAATGAGAGCACTCTGAAGAAGTCAGAGGCTGCCCTGACCAAGGGGAAGGGCAGTAAGGCGAAGAAGAAGCACAAGAAGAAGAAGTCTTCTAAGCGCTCTTCAGCGCCAGCTCCGGCTTCAGCAGGACGCGCACCACAGACTACACCCGAGCCCGAGGCTACTCCAGCACCTCCCAAGAAAACTGGGAAGCGCAAGAGTAGTGCTGGATCAGATGGCAAGCCCCTAAGAAGAGCCGTTCTTCTAAGGGTGGCAAACCAGATCGGTCCTGAGGGCACGGCGGTCGACAGTCCATGCCGGCAGGCCTTGGACTTCCCACCGGGGATTCCCCCTGTGGGCGGCCGCTGATTGCATTACGCCCAGAGATGGCATGCCATCTCACCGGGCGCCTGGGTATTGTCAGTGGTCAGTGGGGGTTACAGGCTGGAATTTACCAGCCACCCTCGTGGCGCCTGCACGATTCAGAGGTCCACGGTAGTGCCGCCAGACGGCCCCCAGCGCCGGGCACTACTGTCAGAGGTCACTCAGCTTCTCACGGCAAGCGATTGTCCCGGTCCCACCCCCTTTCACCAAGGGGTTTTGGAGCACGTTTTTCTGGCTCCAAAGAAGACCGGCGATTGAGGTTCATTCTGAACCTCAAGCCGCTGAACGAGTTCATCAGGCCCAAGAGGTTCAGAATGGAGACTCTCGCCGGTGCTAGCCTGCCCCATCAAGGGTATGTGGGCGGCATCGCTAGATCTCTCGGACGATATCTGCATGTTCCGATCGCACCTCAAGATCAGAGGTTTCTACGCTTCAAGGTACAGGGTCAAACTTACCAGTTTCGATGCCTGCCATTCGGCTTGTCCACCTCCCCAGAGTGTTTACACTCCTGGTCAGGGCGGTGGCAGCGCATCTGAAGCGCAGGGGAGTCAACATGTGTTGCTACCTGGACGATTGGTTCATTTACGGACGCACTTCCCGCTGGAGACACAGTGTCTCGTGGAGTTAGTAGTCCGTGACGGTGCGGGACCTGGGATTTCTGATCAACGTCAAGAAATCCAATTTGGTCCCGACGCAGACACCACTATTCTTAGGGGCCCAGATCAACCTGCTCGCCCCTCTTCCTACCCAGTATTGGGCAGGGTTCGTCAATAGCCGAAGACAGGTTGTGGTGCCCGGTGAGGGCGCTACAGCACTACCTTGGCCGAACACAAACCTTAAGAGGGCTCATGACCGCTTATTTATCACCCACGCAGAACCGCACGGTCCAGCCGCTAAACAGACTCTGCACGGTGGCTGGTCCAGGTGTTAGTGGACTCGGGGCGGCAAAAGACGCCGCCCCAAGGCCCACTCAACCAGATCTATCTCATCTTCGTGGGCCTACCATAGGGGGGTCCCCATTGAAGAGATTTGTCAGGCTGTGTCCTGGAAGAACCCGTCGTCCTTTTCCACGGTTTACTACAAAAACGTAAACCAACGACCAGGCGATAAGTTCACCAGGGCTGTTCTGGGGAGATAACATGGTGGTTGGGTATCAGGTGTTTTATGGACAATCAGAATTCCAACATGGTAAGAACCAGTGTTTCTATTCTTAACCACTGCACTTTCAGTTCAGGGTTTTTGTCTGTTCACGTAGTCTTTCTGTTTCCGGCCGTGAGGGGGGAAATAGTTTGACCTCGCGATTACCATGCTACCCACTCTCCCGATCCTTATCAGATGCTGGCCAATCTTGTACCTCCATCCGTCGGTTACTTGCTAGATCGATCTTTCAGATGTTGATGCAAGAAGTATCTTAATCAACATCGAACGGTAAGATCGACCGTGTACTGAGTCTAGTCCCAAACAAAAATGTTTGGTAGACTCATAACCGTGCGATCTTACCTTTCCGATGTTGATTATCTCGACCCCGCCGCCCCTACAAGTTTGGCGAGTAGGGGCTGCCCAAGTCGGATAAGGGATGATTATCGTAGTGTGGCGTCACCGAATGGGTGAGTCCACTCGGGGATCGGGGTTTTTGTTATTTATTCATTTATGTGGGACAAAATGACTATTGGTTTTTCCAGATCTCGGGATCGATGCAAGAAGTATCTTAATCAACATCGGAAAGGTAAGATCGCACGGTTATGAGTCTACCAAACATTTTGTTTGGGACTAAGTTGTGTCAATCTTTTTTCTGTACATACAATATACCGCCAAATTTCATCTACAAGCATAATGCCTCTAAACAAGTGTTTTTTGACGAAGTAAATGAATGGCAGACACCCTCCACTAAAACATTAGAATAGATTGGTCTTATAATAGTATATGTTTGTACAGCCACCTGTATCAGTAATATAGTTGCTCAAATACCAAACCTCGTTTAGTGGCATTGTAGATGGAATTTTTGCGGTATGGCTGCGT
This sequence comes from Amphiura filiformis, assembly GCF_039555335.1. Taxonomy (NCBI): domain Eukaryota; kingdom Metazoa; phylum Echinodermata; class Ophiuroidea; order Amphilepidida; family Amphiuridae; genus Amphiura; species Amphiura filiformis. The sequence continues at coordinate 37,449,095 of NC_092638.1, read as the reverse complement.
AATGTTTTATATCAGGTTTTGCAATAATTTGTGCAAAAATTGCATAAATATTTTATCAGTCCCTGTAAAAGCATTTAATTGCCGTGAGTGAATGAGATTTACAATAAGCAATGCATGTGTAAATATGTACAATAAGGTTTCCAGGTGTGGTGTGAAGTTTAAAAATGTTAAATGTATTGTAAGATGAATTTAAGAGTGAAATGTTTCCAATTCCTGCCAATCTAATTTAGGAGAATTTTACCAGTTATCAAATTCTTGCAGGCATGATTCTTGTCTCAAAATCGTAGATTTTTTAAGGATTTAATCACAGCTGACCAATGCTTCCTTCACACTGTCCAGTTTTGCATGATTACAATGGTGCCCCGTGTAGATACTCACCTCACCCTGTGATAAATAAGAAAATAATGCTTATATATTGCTGGCTCAGTGGCAAATAGACAATTATCCAATAGCTGCTCTATGTACGATTCCTGCGATTTGTATGAGTCTAATGCACAATGCATGACTTGTACTTTCAGCATGATGCATGTACTCATGCATATCACATGGCAATAACACATAGAGCAGCTACCGGAGATAAGTCTTTGTGCTGCTGAGACATCAAATTATGTGAAAAAGTACATCATAGACAATGTTCGTTAGTCTCATTATCGGAACAAGTTAATTGTTCATAATATAATAGGTTTGCAAGAAGTTGGTCCTCAGATTTTAACTTTAATATTTGCAGGAAGTTGAAACAAATAAAATAGGAACTAAATCAATTATATTGACATACAATTCATGAAACAGTGATGAGGTATTTTGTCCTAGAAATTGTAACAATAGGTTTTCAGATGTTACACTGTTTCAGATATGCATGTTGGCCTTGTTTACTGTTTCAACAAATTTATGTAAATTAATGCTAATTTATGCATTCTTTATGTGTTTCTCTTTAACAGTGATGAGGAAAAGAATCTAAAGACTTGTTTGACGACATTGAATCAATGTTCTCAAACCTTGCTGATGATCTTGACCAGATGCTGAATTGAACACTCTCATATCTGATGAACAAGGTCTGTGGTGCCATAAGCATGATGAAAAACAATGAACTTTGCTTTCTCGATGGGTGACTAACCCGACTGACTTGGATGCTTTTAAGGCATTGATGATGTAATCATCCTCATAGTGGAGAAGCAAGTTCCATGCAGCAGTATACAAGTGAACTTAGCACACTGTAGTGTGTATTGGTATAAAATTGGGCAAAATCATCATTCTCATTGCAGAGTACCAAGTGGAATACCTGTAGAGGAAATTGGACTGGAATGTCTAAATTGGGTCCTGTAGGTGCTGACGTCAGTCACTACATGTTCTACAAGCTGCAAAATGATTTGGGAAACATGAAAAATACATCATAGTTCCAATTACACTCCAGTCAATCATTTCCAGATATGACGATATCTCATAACATTATTTTGTCTATGATCCATGCTCCATGTGAGAGTAATCGTAACTTTTTGGTATTGGTGAAAACCTCTTTAAATGGGCACATAAACAAACATTGTGACAATGGTACAAGGGTGCTGAATTCTGTTACACTAACTCACTGGGACTTGTCAGCATAAAGCTAGTCTAAAATGTTAATTGGCAGCAGCAAATCAGGTGTTCAAAAAATGAAGATCTTTAAAATTTAAAAAATATATATTATATTGGTGCTGGGAACCATTTCCAATTATGTTGCAAAATATATTGTGAATGACTGTGTTTCAGAACACATACAGTAATTTTTTGAAATTGCACCATCTCTTACACAAACTGCATCTTCATGCTTTTCTGATGATAGAACACGCCTGAATTAATTTTCATAAGGAAGAGTTTTCATCGCCATATTTGGAAATTGACTGGGGTGAATCGATTTTGTCATGTGACCTTGTTTAAAAGAAAATCCATGTTCTAGGTGGATGTTTTAGCAAGAACTGTTTTTGATACTAAAATGATATTATTATGTTATGTTTATTATATAATGTGCAATTTTAAGTACAGGCAAGATAGAGGAGGGGTAAGAGATGTTGGTCTCATTATCCAAGTTACATGTAGCATTTATATCATCAGGGGTCATTTGAAAAATGGACGCCATATTTAGATGGCTTATTAAAAGGTGGGTCCCCAATTGACAGCCTCATGCCACCACTTTACTCCATTAAAATGCAGATTTTGGTGTCAGGTTAAAGCTCGTCGAGTATGTCATCTTTTATAACTCGGTGGTCAAGAATCACTAAAATTGCAAGAAAATGTGTCAAGATTTTTAAGATTGCCTATGCATTATTATCCGTATCCGTTGAATTCTAAGTTTTGAATGTGCGTCCTTGCATGGCATATATCGCAAAAAAAGGTAATCGCTGTCAGATTATTGATGATTAGTAAATAATCATTATCAGAATTATTTTATAATCAATCAAGTGATTTTTGTAGAAATATTTTAATTGATATGTATCCATACACTGAGAGAAAAAGAAGAATGGTTTTAGCATTTTGTTTAACACTTTTCAGGTTTTTTACGGAAGTCAAAAACTGTAGACCACTTGACATGTGACGTCATTGCCCGGCAGTATGCGTGCAAATTATGGCAATTGCCATTGTTCTTTGCCCTGCAGTGTGCGTACGTATCGTAGTTTGCTCAGGGCATGTGCATTTTAAATTGCCCACCATATTTCATACAGTATAAAAAAGCCATTGAACAGTGTAGCGGTTCATTCAAGCATATCAATAGACCAGTCCTCGCCTTTGTTGATAAACAATGATGTCAAGTGGTGTATATTATTGATGTTGCATTTTGTGATGTCATAATTTCTTTTGTGTTGTAACATTCATACTAGCTACCCATGTTAAATATCGAGAAGTGTCAACATTTGAATATTTGACACATTTGAACAAATTGGGGCTTATTAAATCATCATGTTGCAATTTTGTATGAAGCATTCAAATTTTAAAGTTATTATTGTCATTTTCAGTATACAAGCTATATATATGCCGTATAGCATAAAATTATAAAACACAAAACTGCCAAAATCATCTTCTTGTACATACAGTGACTAAATGGGACCAATATTATGATTTACTAATGTAACACTAGTAATTATGTTATATCTTAAATATTGTACACTTAAATATTGTACAATTTGGTATACTGTATAAGTGGTCATTTTCGCGAGGGTTTTATTTTCGCAGATTTCATGATTGGAGTGCCATCCGCAAAATTAACACCTCAGAAATTATGCATAATGTATTGCAAGTATAGGGCAAGATACTAGGCAATTGCGAAAAAAAAAAAAAAAAATGTCTCTCTCACTCCAATTTGCGAAAATAACTGTACTGTGAAAAATTACCACTTATACAGTACTTCTTGGGCTGTTCCAGTTAAAATCCATACACCCCTGTGGAAGACATGACCTAAATCACCCACACATGGAGTGAATTCAAATGGAGTTACCTAAGTGGGTGACACCATTTAAAATTCACACCCCTGTGTGGGAGTTTAAGGTCATGTCTTCCATAGGGGATGTATGGATTTTAACTGAACAGCCCATTTATTAAACACTGATTATATAAACAAAAAATTAACAAAATTTGATAAATTATTATAAGAAAAGTATATATTTTCAATGACCTGCATTCCGTATTTTGAATGTGAATAGCTGAGTGTTAAAACTTTTAAGTCTGCCCAAATCAGTTTCTTTATTGCTATGCAAAATTGTTTTCTACTTTGAAAGTTCTCTTTTACTAGCGTATTATATCAAGAATTCTGTAGATACTGAATTTCTTCACCAAAGTCGGCAATTAGGCCTATTGCTGGAAATATTTCAAGTCTCATATCATATGTCCTTCTCACTCAGGCAGTAGATTATTTAATATATCGAGTGTAGTACAACTTCTGAATTTTATGTTATCAGCTGTGTTCTGAATTTTATTTATCGTCTCTGTAATTCTACACTAAACTTTGTATGGTTTTCTAGTCGGGGATCCATCTCATAAAGAGTTTGACACCTTAAAGTTTAATAGCAGTGTTGCCAAAAACTGTGGCAATTTGGCTGTGGTAAGAGGTCTCATGTAGCCCAACGTTTACTAATGTGTGCTTTCAATACACCCAATTTACCAAATGTTGGTATATTTTAGCAGCGAATTGGGCAGAAAAGCAATCAGTTGACTTCGAACTGGCATAAAATTATTATCATTCTCATTCAATGATCTTCAAGAGAGCAAAATCTGTTTAGATAATTAGCCGGCACCCTGGCGGATCATTATCGGCTGGCAAAGTGTGATGTCAGAGCCTTTTCATCAATTACTTACATCACTTACTAACAAAAAGGCTTTGTGAAGGAGTTTAAAGCTTACTCATTACTATTAAACAATGAGGGATATATCATAGGAATAGGCAAAGCTTCATGAGATGGATCCCTTACAAGATATTATTGTAATGTCCAAAAGGGCTTACACATGACCATCATGTTGTATAATAATCCATATAAATAACAGGGTCAACAATGTGTGCATGTGTTCTTAATTGCTCTTAGTAGAATGAAAGTTTGTGTCCAATTTATTTATATTATAATGCTATGCAGCTTGTTGACAAGTTACTTTTATAACATGCATTCACAAAGTTCACAAAATGAGTGTGTGAATTCCAAAGATTCTTTGGAACATTTTAAAATCCTATGAACATATTACTGGTTGAAATTGCTTTATGGGAATGGAACAGGTTCAGGCACTATTTTGGTGTAGCTATTCAAAAGGAATGATAATTTACTAGCACTTTGAATGCTGGCTATATAGGCTTCAACATGAAAAGTTCCAAGTTTTGAGAGATTTTTTCAAAATATCAAGAGCTATCTCAATAACCACTGAACCAATGCTGGGCTTGTTTATACTCGTGCATTTTTTATGCTGATTAAAAAAAATGTTCATGTAAATTTAAAAAAAATTAATTTTGAAGAAAATTTGAAACTTGTCGTCTGCAGTCAAGACCTGTGTTGAGAGGATTAATGATCTAAGGATTTAATTGAAGATATGGTTCATGAATATTGGATTCCTATAAACCATTGCATCGATTATACGAGTGTGGGCAGCAAAAATGGCTTTGCACTGCAAAAATGTCGATAACAGCGATTGTTAAATGAATGGTTGCCTCTGCAAAAATTGCCATATTTAATCCTTCACTTACTGCAATTTTCTCAGTATCTAATAAAATTACATGGCTCTGGAAGTAAAAGAATTCCTTAACTTGTGCAAAGAGAACAAAGTTTGTGCATTTCATGTGGTTGAATGCAGGCTGTATCAAAATGATATACCCATCAAATTTGATGTTTATTAGAATGTTGTCTGCTCTTAACGCTGTGGTAAATGACTTCCAAGTAGCCCAATTTTTAAAGATAAAATTTAGAACATAAATCACCCAATTGGGTAGAAATTTTCTTGACTAATAACTTCTGGTACTTAATTGGAAGTTACTGACCAATCAATGAATGGTCACAAAACCCATTGTTATTCTAATTTGGAGCTTCAGAAACTCAAAATCTTTATATCTTTATATCTTAATCTTTATAATCTTTATAATTAGGCTAAATTGAAAGGAAATATGTCAAATTACTGCGCTGCCTGACACTTGGAAAAGTTGCCCATGTTTAGGGAAGTAGCAGCATGATTTATGAGTAGCGGCACGTGATCGCCAAGTAGCCCAATTGTGTGCTTAAGTCATGGTGTTGGCATCACTGTAATAATAACAAAGGAAGTGCAACCTTCTTTCAACCATTCGTTTATTGAGGTTACGTTGTTTTGAAAGATGATGGAAACAGGCAAGCTGTGACGGTAAAAAAAATGTAAGCATTTTATATCAGGCTTTCGGGAAATATGTGACCATCCAGCAGAACTGAGCCCTGAAGTCGCCAATCATCATTTTTGAGATATTCAACCAAAATATTCTGCTTGAAATTAGCTTTAAAATGATGTATATTATGTCTATAGTACTTGACATTTAAGTAGTGAAAAATCAATAAAACAGTCAATAAATTCCTATTGTTTATTGTTAAGTTGAATGGAGCATATCTCAATAGTGGCACTGGCGACATCCGGGCTCAGTTGTGGTGGATGGTCACATATATCTTGTCCTGTCAAAATACAGATACAGCAAATTTGTATAGGGCTTTATATAGTGTGCAATAAACAACATTTAAAGAAAATAAAAAACACTGCATTGAGACTGTTAACGCATGGCAGAATATCTTTTAAGTGAGAATTGTGTATGTTGGAAAAAGAGGAAGATTAGTTATACTTTAGAATTATTTATTGTTCTCTTTTTCTATTTGCTGGGAATTTGGATATATTAGTGGAAAAAGTATGAAAGTCAAGGTTTATCAATGTTTGTTCCACTTCAAGTTTTTTTTTTTTTAATTCTTTTATTCACTTGATTTCAAACAATTTTGTCTGTTTATTTTGTGCAAAATATTTACATGTAACACATACTGGTTTCTTGACTTCATTATACTTTTTCCACTGCTTTCAAGTAATATCCATCATTGATTTTATTTTTTATTTTTCAAAAAATATCAAGTGTGCCAAATAAAACTGTTTTTGAGAAACTTCTGTAATTTCCAAATTACCAGAACTATTTTTTCTTCTTCTTGTGATAGTGTAAAAAGATTGACGATATGAAAGTTATGATGGCTGTTCTTTGGAAAATTGAAGAAAAAAAAAGAAATTGACAAAATCATTTGCATGTAAAAATCAACTTGCTACTTAACTGCCACTATTTGTAAATAAATGAAAAAAGAACAGTTTGTGAAGAAAGTTATTAAGTTATATTTTGACAAGTTTTTGACAAAAGTGTCCTTAATTGGTGTAAATAAGACTAAAGGACTAAGGATTGGATCTTGTGGCATGCCACAGGCATAGTAGCCTAGTATTTTGAATGAGTAAAACAATGATGAAATGGTTTCTCTCTACCTAAATTATTCAATGTGAAATTTTGCCGAATATTTTTTTTTCCTTTTCAAATGCCTTGAAACAAACTGAATGAAAAATTGATTTTATAAAGTTTTCACTGCATAAAAGTGGATTTTTTTAAAATATGGAAACAAATTAATAGTACAATACTCAGGATGTTTGGCACATAAATTATTTTTATGTGTTCTTTGGTGTAAGATGATTAGTAACGAAATTTGTACTGAACTTGTTTTGAATGACTTGTTTGTTAAAAGCATCCATTTTGCAAGCATCCATTTCCTTGTGCGTTATTGTAAAGAGCTATTTAGTCCACTGTGTATGGTGCTTTTATTACAATAAGTAACACAAGTGGGCCTGTTTTTACACCTTGTGGTACACCATATGATAGATGCATCATAGTAGTTCCACCATATTTACCCCAAACACTGTTATAATGTCGATACATAGGTAAAATATGTACAAAACTTGTATCTTTTCAACATGTAGCCATGACTCCACTGTTCATTATTTTGGTGTTGATATATTATAAGTTTCTTGTAAATATATATGTGTATTATGTATTGTAATTACTATAGTATTAATATACATACCACACACACAAGGGCAAATTGATTATACATTTGTATAGGCAAAAACAAGCATTGGGAGTATTTAAGTATGCCTTGTAATGTGGTCTGCATTGGTGGTTATTTTTTTTCAGATTATGATGTGGCAGAAAGAAATTATTAAAATATATGACAAAGAGTATATTTATTGTTGACCGTCTCTTGCTTTTGAAGTGTTTTTTGATTTATAGAGTGTATGCAATAAACCAACCGGAACGGTATAACAATTGAGATGGCAGCCATGTTGGAGGACAGTTCTAAAATAGCTTAAGATGACAGAGGGACAGGTCTCTAGATCGATTCCACATCCATTCATACCTATCACCTGTTTTAATGTATTATCATGCGATTTGCCCCGTGGCACCTTATGGAGGACAGAATTTTATTTAAATGAGGATGACTCTGTCATGAGTGATGTCGTATTGCATACCCTCTATACCTGTTCTCAGAACAAGGACAAACCCTAAGGCCATGGTAATGAAAGTTCACCACCCGCATACTTGTAAACCTACCACATTCAGAAAAAGAATAGTTTGCATGATCTACAATCTATAATGTAATGTAAAGGCAGAAAATAACACAAAGAATTTTTTCTAGAATCCCTTTGGGAAGATTAACAATTTGCCACAACTTTCATGACAATTGTGGGGTCAGTTTTTCAAAGTAACACTGCTGGGAATGCTATTAAGGTAGTACTGATAAATTTTGTGACTAATTTAGCATTTTTCTCAAAAAATAACTACACACTGCACAATATGTATATTATAGGGGCAAGGAATCCAATTACTTCACTGAAATTTCAGTGATTTGAGACAAGTGGTTCATTATATATGTTAAGAAATGAGGAACATTCTAGAGGTACCTCTTTTCTATCATAAATAACATACTGCTTGTCTTGAGTCATTGAAATTCCAGTGTTGCAACTGGATGCCTTACCCCTATAATATACATAACTTTTGTTACCAGTATCTTATTATTTGTTGAGAAAAATGCAAAAATAGTCACAAATTTATTAAGGGGTCTGGTACCACCTTAATAGCATTCCCTTATTAGCTTGTAGCACAGACAATGCTAAGATTTTCATTGAAATAACAGCACAAAGCTTCAAGTTCAAACAATTGTTTATTTATTTATTATTTGTTCCAAGTTTTCTTTAACAGACAAAAGGCAATAATGTATGACATCAGCTAAATAAAGGACCCAGAACCCTTTATTATACAAAGAACTTAAAGGCATCTGTTATTTTGGAGAATTTTTTTAAAAATTTTGCCACGGTCAAAAAATGGATTTCCTTTAAACTTTCATATTTGATGGACCTTGACCTGAAACAAACACACATGAAATAAATTTCGGAAAAATATCCCCGTTGCCATGGTAACAGCCAAATTTCGATTTTAGGCCTATTTTCACAATTTTTGCATTTTTCAGCAGTCAAATTGTCAAGTTTTGAAGCCAGTGTTACTAATATGCACAATATTATATATAATGTTTTCTTTATAATGTATGAATAGGTCAAACCTTAGATGCCGCATTGAAAGTATAAAAATAATCACCAGATGTCAGGGTGGGTTATACCATTTATTTGAAATAGGGGTGTTTTTCAATTTTTTCAAAGTATGAAAATATACCAACTTTGTATAGCTCATAAACCATATGGTAGTGCTCCGAGTTCAACATCGACCACAGCATGTTGAGATGATACATTGTTCTTATGAAAAAGTTACATTTGAGCTTAGGGAAAAAACATCTGTTTATACAGTGTTGCCAGACATTTTCCTATTTTTTCGAAATTCAGCATAAATCTCACCTTAAGTTAAATGATGTGAAAATGAAACTTCACCCTTTCAAGGAACATTTTTTAGAAAGAAAGTTAATTTCATATCAAATTTGATCAGTTATTATTGTCAGTGTTGTTCTAAACCACATGGGTGTTGCCATAACTGGGGTTTAATTGTGAGATGTGGATATTTTCAACTTTTTGCAAGTCTTAAAAATACCAAAATACAATGGCATGCATTCCAAAAATTAAGATGTGAAAATGAAACATCAACCTCATCATTTTCAGATGATACATTGGCCTTATGAAAATTTACACTTAAGGGATCTAAAATGAGCGTTTATTGCGTTTCGACAGTATTTTTTTGTGGGACATGAGAGCACCTCAGACCTATCGAATTGCATTCTGAATCTGAAGCATGTCTTTCTGATATCAAATAATTTTCATTTTTGAAAATCACAATATAATACAAATTTTATGACAAATTATAAAAATTTGATATTTTTCAAATTTTGATATATATCAGTCCTCGAAGTAAATTATATAAATCTAATGGTATATTCTTAAAGTGTATGTAGCAGGGAGGAAAAGCAGGCGGTCAATTGAAAATTTTGACCTTTCATATTGAAGATATGGATTTTTTCCCAAAAAGACCTAATTTTTTTTGGTGTTTTGGGGAAAAAATCCATATCTTCAATACTGAAAGGTCAAAATTTTCAATTGATCGTCGGCTTTTCATCCCACTTACATACACTTTAAGTATAAATCATCAGATTTATAAAGTTTACTTCAAGTACTGTTAAATATCAAAAATATCAATTTTTAACGATTTGCCATAAAATGTGTATTAAATTGCGAATTTCAAAAAATCAAAATTATTTGATATCAGAATGGCATTCTTTGTATTCAGAATGCAATTCGATATGTCTGATGTGCTCTAATGTCCCACAATAAATACTCTCCAAACGTTCATACCCCAGCCCTTAAGCTTGGGGAAAAACATCTGTTTATACAGTGTTGCCAGATATTTTTCTATTTTTTCGAAACTCAGCACTAGTCTCACCTTAAGTTGAAAATGAAAGTTTATTGGAAAGAAATTTACTTTCATATCAAATTTGATCAGTTGTATAAATGGTCAGTGTTGTTCCAAACCACTTGGGTGTTGCTATAATTAGGGTTAAATAGCGAGATGTGGATATTTTCAACTTTTTACGAGATTTAAAAATACCAAAATACCATGGCATGCATTCCTTAAAAAATATGTGAAAATGAAACATCAACTTCACCATGTTGAAATGATACATATTTGGTCTTATGAAAAAATTACACTTAAGCTTGGGGAAAACAAAATCTATGGGAAAATATATGTTTATACATAGATTATTTAAAATCTATGGTTTATACAGTGTTGCCAGATATTTTCCTATTTGTTTTTCTAAATTTAACACAAGTCTCACCTTAAGTTAAATGATGCGAAAATGAAACTTCACCTTCACAAGGAAAGTTTATTAGAATGAAATTTACTTTCATATTAAATGTGATCAGTTGTATAAATGGTCAGTATTGTTCCAACCACATGGGTGTTGCCATAATTAGGGTTTAATAGTGAGATGTGAATATTTTCACATTTTTATAAGTCTTAAGGGCTCAAATAGCGACGTTTTCACATATTTTTGTGGACCTGAGACATCAGACATATTTTGAAATTTGCTATATAATACAAATTTTATGGCAAATGATTAAAAATTGATATTTTTTTAATTTAACTAGCGACGTTTTCACATATTTTTGTGGACCTGAGACATCAGACATATTTTGAAATTTGCTATATAATACAAATTTTATGGCAAATGATTAAAAATTGATATTTTTTTAATTTAACAGATCTCATAAGTAAACTGTATAAATCTAGTGATATGTACTTAGAGTATTATGTAACTGGAATGAAAGGCTGTCTATCATATGAAAATTTGACCTTTCGTATTGAAGATATAGATTTTTTCACCAAAACACCTAAAAATGTAGGTCTTTTGTAAAACAAAATCTATATCTTCACTATGAAATGTCAAAATTTTCAATTAACATTAATTAATTTATTAACTTTTAAGTACACATCATTAGATTTATTAAGTTTACTTTGAGGACTGTAATATGTCAAAAAAATACTGTGCAAAGGTGGGTGACCAACCCCTTAAAATACAACACAGAAAACAACAAACATGTATACTTTAAAATATACATAAAAGGAATACAATTGTTACCAATATACACATACTAGCTAGGCTAAAAGAAATTAAAATAACATAAGATTATTACATTACAAAAAGATGCATATAAGAGTAAGTTAATGTTTAAATCAGGCCGTGAATATAGGGTCTCAAAGCACACAAAGCACACAAACCAACTATACTTGCAAAAAATATATGGGGAAGAAATGGGCAACAAACTAGATCCAGCAAATGTCTCGAAAGATATGAGAATAGTCAAATACATGCACAGAACCTTTTTACAGCGAGACAAATTAATGTCCAGTTTATACTTTTCCCGAGAGGAGCTCGCAGGAGAGTCAAAAGTATGACATTTCAAGTCATGCTGAAGAAGAAATGACTATTGAAATGTTGCATGATATTGTTGCTAATTCTCTGTCATTCAATCATCCCCTGCTCATTGATGACATGAATTTGTGTGAGCTTGTGAAAAGGAAGCAGCTAACTAAAATTAAGCTTTCAAGACTGAAAGAGATTTATATGAACACTTTTGAAAATACTTCGGGGTTAAGCATGTTAAGGGGTGGGATATGAACGTTTGGACAATATTTATTGTGGGACATTAGTGCACATCAGACATATCGAATTGCATTCTGAATACGAAGAATTTCCTTCTGATATCAAATAATTTTGATTTTTGAAATTCGCAATGTAATACAGATTTTATGGCAAATGGTTAAAAATTGATATTTTTGATATCTAACAGTACTCGAAGACTCGAAGACTACTTAATAAATCTGATGATTTATACTTAAAGTGTATGTAGGTGGGATGAAAAGCCGACGATCCATTGAAAATTTTGACATTTAGTATTGAAGATATGGAATTTTTTCCCAAAACACAAAAATATAGGTCGTTTTGGGAAAAAAATCCATATCTTCAATTGATCGTCGGCTTTTCCTCCCAGCTACATGCACTTTAAGTATAAATCATCAGATTTATTAAGTTTACTTCGAGGACTGTTATATATCAAAAATGTGAAAAATATCAAATTTTAATAATTTGTCATAAAATTTGTATTGTATCGTAATTTCAAAAAATGAAAATTATTTGATATCAGAAAGACATTCTTCGTATTCAGAATGCAATTCGATATGTCTGATGTGCTCTCATGTCCCACAAAAAATACTGTCGAAACGCTCAAAACGCTCATCCCATATCCCTTAAAGCAAAATAAAAAAATAACCAAATGTTGATAAAAGTTGTCTGAGGAAATATCCGTTTCACATAGAAAAAGAAGACTACTGGGCACATACCTCTGACATGACCCCGGAGGGGGTTCTCCCTTGTTAAAGGTATACGGGGATGTGCTACGGTTTTGGGGGTACCTTAGCAATTTTGGTATATCGTTTAGTGGGTTTTCAGTGGAGACATTACGCCAAATTAGGCGCATTTGGGCAAAAGTGCCCATAAAGCGCCCAATTGGAACAAATTTGAGTGCTTTTTGGGTGTTTTTTGTTGTGAAAAATTGGAATACTATAGCTATAACTTTAATAAGATGTCATTTTAAAATTGAAAATGTATCCACATTTCACTATTAACTCCATTTATAATGGCATCATCCATGTGGTTTATTCAAGACAGCGATTTAAACAATATAAAAGCTCTCGTGAGACATGTTGAATTTTGAATATATGTGATAATATCTGGCAATACTGCATAGAAGGAAATATTTTCCGAACTCAAATTTACTAAGTGTACTTTGTGTTAGGTTAATTTTTAACCTTAATATTTTTCATTCCACAACATTTTTAGGGATGTGTACTATTTTTAAGACTTGTAAAAAGCTGGTAATATCTAAATTATCATATCAAACGCAGCTATGGCAACACACATGGCTTAGAATAACACTGACCATCCCAGATGATCAAATTGAATATGAAATTAACTTTCTTTCTAATAAGATATGCTCCGTATGAAGGTGAAGTTTCATTTTCATATCTTTAAACTTAGGGTAAGACTTGTGTTGAATTTAGAATAAATAGGAAAATATCTGGCAACACTGTATAAACTGATGTTCCCCTCCAGATCAAAATAACTTTTCCATAAGGCCAATGTATCATCTCAACATGACGAGGTCGATGTATCATTTTTACATCTTTATTATAGGAATGGAATGCATGCCATGGTATTTTGGTATTTTTAAGACTTGTAAAGAGTTGAAAATATCCACATCTCACAATTAAACCCCAATTATGGCAACACCCATGTGGTTTAGAACAACACTGACCATTATAACTGATCAAATTTGATATGAAAAAAACTCTCTTTCTTATAAATGTTCCTTGAGAGGGTGAAGTTTCATTTTCACATCATTTAACTTAAGGTGAGACTTGTGTTGAATTTCGAAAAATAGGAAAATGTCTGGCAACACTGTATATACAGATGTGTTTTCCCCAAGCTCAAATGTAATTTTTTCATAAGACCAATGTATCATCTCAACATGCTGTGGTCGATGTTGAACTCGGAGCACTACCATATGGTTTATGAGCTATACAAAGTTGGTATATTTTCATACTTTGAAAAAATTGAAAAACACCCCTATTTCAAATAAATGGTATAACCCACCCTGACATCTGGTGATTATTTTTATACTTTCAATGCGGTATCTAAGGTTTGACCTATTCATACCTTATAAAGAAAACATATATTGTGTATATTAGTAACACTGGCTTCAAAACTTGACAATTTCACTGCTGAAAAATGCAAAAATTGTGAAAATAGGCCTAAAATAGACATTTGGCTGTTACCATGGCAATGGGGATATTTTCCCGAAATTTATCCCACATGTGTTAGTTTGAGGTCAAGGTCCATCAAATATGAAAGTATAAAGAAAATTTATTTTTTGACCGTGGCAACTCTATTCTCCAAAATAACAGATAGTTCCTCTTAAACATGTTCTGTAAACTCAAAGGGCCATTTTTGTTTCTTTAAAAACCTTTTAGCTCTGCTGAATCTTTAAAGAATAGTTCAGAACGTTTTTGTCCATGAACCCTAATTACAATGGTTCTTGGACAGAAAGTTTCTAAAATATTCTGAGATGGTTCTACTCTTTTTATGAGGTTCTCTAAAAAAACCTAAACAGTTTCTGTAAACCAAAAATGGTTCTTGGGAGCTCAAATAACCTTTAAAGAACTACTTTGAGTGAGGGTTCCACATAGAGGACAAAATGGTTCTATAGTCTATCCTTTCTTAAGAGTGTATGCAACTTACAACTTTCCTGCGTAAAACAGCTTTGGAAGAAACATAGTACGAACTTCATATTTGCTGTGGAGAATATATGTAACATGTGTATTCAACATTTGTATTCAACATTCAACATTTGTTAACAAAACAAACAATTTCATCTCCATATTTCAATATTCCAATTTCATCTCCATCTTCTACGAGGGATGATGATTACTTACAGCTCGTCTTGAATGGTTTACACCAGACCCTCAACTGGTGGCGCTTGTGGCGCTTGGAGTCAGTCAAAGTGGTGCACGAAGTGGCGCACGGTAATTTAAAAAAAATTTCACATAAATCTTGAACAAAAAGGGGGTGAAAAATACCCAATCTGGGCCTTTAAAAAACCTTAAAATCCATGAGCTTCCGGGGGCCCTGCCCCTGGACCCCCGATAAAGCAACACTGCACCTTACCCGCTATGCATGCACGCTACCTTGACATGTTGGCACTTCATGTGGAGCTAGTGGAGAAGGCCTGGTTTATTGTGTTCCTTATTTGACTCCAAGTCCAATCCAGTCTTATGCATCTTCAGAAGCTTTGTGCTTTTGCATTGTATTAACCCTAACGCTCAAAAATACCACAAAAAACCATGAGGAAAAATTAAGCGCATGCGTGAATCCCAGGGTCTGGGATGACGCAATCACCCTGAGTGTTATATGCTCACGGAATTGCTGCCCGGGCAGCGATAACCCGTGTAGCTACCGTCCGTGATCGTGTGGTTGGCATGCAGGGGGTCAAAGGTTCGAATCCCGGGGGTGCCAAGTGACTTCTTTGTTCATCTTCTCTCCTTTTTTGTATCTTCTTTAACTTCCAATATCAAAAAGCAGAGTTAAGTGTTAGGGTTAACCTCTCACCTCTGTAGAGCCCTGGCACTGCCAACACCCATCCCAAGTGTAATGTATGCACCCATGTATGCATGACTCAAACATGATTGCTATCAGCAATTATTTGGTCAACTTTCCAGTCTTGATTCACCATCTGATGATTTACGCTTTTTTGCTTTATGCTTTTTCATTTTATGCTTTTGCACTGTGTTTTTAATCCCACCTTTCTGTAAATTGCTATCAGCATCCACACCAAATGTTTGCATGGCTGCAACAAGATGGCCGTATGTAGGTATATATCTCTTGTAATTAGACAGCATTGACTGTATGGCTGGACGGAACACATCTGGATATAGATCAAGTTTTTGGATGATGTCTTCGAACATGTTACGGAACTCTTGCTTGAGGGCCGCATCTGTGAAATTAAGTAAATGAAAACGAGTGACATGAGTTGAAAACATCTGATGAAACAAACAAGGTTGTTTGGCACGCTTTACTCTGTTTTGAATATTTCTGAAAACATTCTTAACACTCCTACACACAGCCAGACCTTTGTAGTGGTTTTCTATGGGGAAGGAACAATGCTTAAAGTATTAAACTCTTGACTGCCAGTCCCATGCTTGAGCCTTCCGAGTGTGCTTAGATTTGGCTGATGCCTGCATAGCCTTTGAATCTGGTGACCCGGCTCATCCAAGCATACATGAAGTGCTCAACCATGGTATGGCTCAACTTCCTTTCCTGTATGCTTGCTCTATTTGCGCAAACCAAATTGTGCTGCAGTTTGCACTCACAATAAAGGGTGTTCTTAGCTTTGAAGAACCTCATTACATTTACATGAGGCATCAACATCTGGAGTTAAAGTTAAATTATTACCTGCACATTTGTACTTGGATCACTATGCAGTGTGTGTGTGTTGGAGGGGGCGACTGTGAGTATATTCTATATCATCTTGTATCCTTTTAAGGCTGATATTAATAAACTCATAATGATAACCAAAAGAGTTCCATATAAGGAGGGTAATTTAGACCTGCCAACCTACCCAAGTCAGAAAGAGGGAAATTGAGACCAAAACCTTGTTCATGTACACAAACCAGGTACGGCATATTCAAAGACTTGAGGTGTGCAATACTTTCAGAATTCAGAGAAGGTTTTGCAGGTCTGAATTTATCACAATAGACTAAAGAGAATGCTATAGCAAAATTTAAAAGTGAAATTTGCATCATTTTCTGCTGTTCTTACATTTTAAATTTGCCATCACTGAAATGTTCAGAAAACAGGACTGTCCCTCTTTTTCACTTTGGTAGACCCCAAATGAGGGACAGTTGGCAGGTCTGGTAATTTAAAAACAAAACTAACCTTGAGCTACCTGTGGTAAATTACCCTGAGGCGGCATATTCTTCACTTCAGCCTGTGTATGCAGACTGCCTGTGTCTGTATCAAGACTGTTTGTATCTGGATGACGACTGTTTGTATTTGCATGATGGCAGTTTGTATCCGCAAGAAGACTGTATGTATCTGCATCAAAGCAGTTTGTATCTGCATGAAGGTGGTTTGTATCTTCTTGAAGAGGTCTACATGTATCTGCGTGATGACAATTTGTATCTGCATCAAAGCAGTTTGTATCTGCATGAAGGTAGTTTGTATCTGTATGAAGGCAGTTTGTATCTGCATGAAGGTGGTTTGTATCCCCATGAAGGTGGTTTGTATCCCCATGAAGGCAGTTTGTATCTTCTTGAAGACAGTTTGTATCTGGATGAAAGCTGTCTGTTTCTGAATGAAAATCACTTGTATCAGCATGACAATCTTCTACTCTTTCTTGTTTAACAATAATTTGTTTTGGTCCTTTCTTCGGGCGTCTATCCTTTCCTTTCTTCGTGTGTCTATCCTTGACTTTATTCTTGAATGTTTTATAGTAAAGTCTGCAAAGGAGTGTAAAAGTAATGTTTTGTACAAAAACTAGTTATCAGAAGCCCTAAATTTGTTGTTGTAAAACAAGACTTTTTTGAAATAGTGAAAAGTTCAAGTTCAGAAAAGTTATTTTGTAAATTTCTATGAAAATAAACTGGCTTCAAAAAGAAACTTATTATTTTTCACAAGGTCATATCTTAAAATCCTGTCTATAAAAATGAACAAAAATTACACACAGGATTACTTCAATACTCTACTCTAAACACATGTCAGTAACCAAGCAGTTGTCCAACTGACACAACAGCAAAATGCACTGACATGGAACGCCTTCCTGGACCACATTCACATCCCAACAGATTTCTTTGCTGGGTTCCAATTATTCGCCTGTGAATGTGGTCCCGGAAGCTGTTCCGTGTCAGTAAATTTGACTGTTGTGTCAGTTGGACAACTGATTGGTGACTGACATGTGTTTAGAGTAGAATTGAAGTAATCATGTGTGTAATTTTGTTCATGTACATCTGAATAATTGGAACCCAGCAAAAGAAACCTGTTGGGCTGAGAATGTGGTCCAGGAAGGTATTCCATGGCAGTGCATTTTGCTGTTGTGTCAGTTGGACAACTGTTTGGTTGCAAACCAGTGTTTAGAGTAGAGTATTGAAGTAATCCTGTGTGCAATATTTGTTCATTTTTATGGAGAGGATTTTAAGATATGACCTTGTGAAAAATTATAAGTTTCTTTTTGAGGCCAGTTTATTATAAATAGAAAATAGGTAACGCCACAAAATGCACTAAATCCACTTCTATCAAATGTGTTCTTCTGTAATGTGCATTTGGCCTTCATTCATACAAACAATCATATCGCGGAGCTATACACTGCAGTGACTGCGTATAAGAAACACTATACCCCATCACAACTTCCAATGCACCATTCTGTTACATGCTGTGTGATATACTTATATGGTACTACTATTTTCAAATGTCACAACATCATGTTATCACTACTTGAAATTTGCACCATGAAAAGTGTCTTCTGCAAGTCCACACATATGCATGCAGTATTCCTCTTGCTCCACATAGGCGTAGATCCCGGGGGGATGGGGGGGATTTATCCCCCCCAATATTTTGCCAGGGGGGGATGCTCCATACAATCATCCCCCCTAAGGTTGACGCCTGAATATAGGTTTCTGATCAAATTAACCTCATATTTGCCCATTTTAGCCCCAAAAGTGCAAATTTTCGCACGCTTCGCGCGCATTTATTCCACTTTTGCACCATATTTCATCAGTTTAGCTTCAAAATATTAAATTTTTTTGCGCGCTTCGCCCGCATTTGTAACATCAACTTATTCTGTCGCCAAAAGGTGCTGGATTCACTATTCTTCAAGAATTTTTTTCAACATCATCCCCCCCAATGTCAAAAAGAAATCTACGCCACTGTTGCTCCATGTAAGATGCTAGCCACCCTGATATTAAAGAATTGTGGGCCTTTTGTGTACTTTTTTCAAAGCCCATTTTTTACTAGTTTCATCAAACATTTCCTCCCTTGCAAGTTGCCTTTCCCCTTTCCTACCATACCACTGATGAGTATAGGTATGTTTCACAATATGCCAAAATAAAAAAAATAAAAAATTCATAAAAATTACCACCAAAAATGTATTGCTCACCTGTAGCAGTACATCACATCTGGGCAAAGCGACCTGTCCGAAGCTACTCGGCAATATTCACTGCCATACTCTGCCTGTAGATTACGCTTGAGAATTTCTAATGCTGCTTTAGGCTTATGGTTTTGGTAAAACAGCTCGATGAGTTTCTCGCTTGTTTCCTTGGAAACGTCTCGGAATTTCAGTGCATCAGCGCTCATGATTTTGTGGTTGTGCTGGTAAAGCATGGAGATTTTTGTTGGAAAGTTTGGCAGGTGCTTGTCATATTTACGTCTGTAAGAAAATTGAGAAGTGTAAAATAAGTAAGTGTAAAATGGCTTTGTAGGCGCATACGTTCCCGGTAGTTAAAATAACCAAGAAAATTCTAAAACTTTCAACGGAAACTGAAGGCAAATTAATAAATATTTACCTGCTAATAAAAGTTCTGTTGTCGCAGAACATCTTAAGAACACAGGTCACAAATTGGACTCCCCCAATATCAAGATTGTTAAGAAGGAAAGCAAGTTCCTAAATCGGAATATAAAGGAGTCCATAGCCATCAGACAGGAAAAACAAGTCAAGCTCAACAGAGACGGGGGCCGGGATCTTCCAAGAATTTACGACTGTCTTCTAGAAACACCAAAATCACCCAAGTGAAGAAGACAGTCAGCCAGTCATTACTGTCTGAGGATGGTAACTGTTAGTTACCGAAAATATTAGCAGGTAAATATTTATTTATTTGCCTTCAGTTTCTGTTGAAAGTTTTAAAATTTTCTTGGTTAAGTGTAAAATCTTTGAATGTATAGATGAGTTGACCTCAATGTTTTATAAGGCAAGGGACTGGTATATCGATATGCTTAAGCGAACTGCATACAACCACTACACTGTTAAATAGCCTTATTGTGATGTGGCGGGAGTTTTAAAAGCACAAGTCCTGAACAAAACATGATGCGCGTGCATACTGCCAGGCAAGGAACAATGGGAATTGCTAACAAACTGCCTGGCAATGATGTCACAAGTCAACTTATCTATACTATGATCAACTCGCAATAGGCGCGAATTATTCGGTTTTTGTTACTACGTGAGTCAATAAAGTCCCAACTAACGCTCCTGTAAATTCACAAAAGCGTGCATCCATCATGCTATACATAAGCGCAGTTCACGTAGGTGCTGCGTCCCAGCTGTGTGTACGCCACTCTATATCAATCCATGCTAGTCATGCTATTACAAGCTAGTCAGAGTATAAGTCTGCTATTGTACATAGATTGAAGATGAGTACAGCTTACGTAAAAAGTCTTTAATTGAGGGTGCCCTGGAAAAAAGTGCTTGTGTTAAACAGCAGTGAAGGAAGACAGGGTTGGTTGGTCTGTTGGGATGCACCCTCAAAATACAAATATTACAAATTGCAGGCCCTAGAGATGTGGTTTTAACGATGATAGGTCATTTTGAAGGGTGAAAGTGTTTAATATAATCAAACAAGAACAACGAAAACATATTTCAATCACCTTATACATGAAATCTATTTATTTCTATGTTAAAAATATCAAAGATAAAGTTTCATTTTGATGTGTGCAAAAAGCTGGGAACATGAGCCCTATAACCACCCCCCTTCACCGGGATATCACAATTGGGCTACTCAAGTTGAAATACATACAGTCCCTATGAAAGACATGACCTTAATCTTCCACACAAGGGGCAGTGTGGATTTCAAATGGGGTTAACTGAATGGGTGACTCAATTTGAAATCTACACTCCCTGTTTGGAAGATTAAGACCATGTCTTCCACAGGGGGTGTATGAATATCCCAATTCTATTAATTACCTGCTTTTCCTTGCTGTGACAGTTTGCTGCACAGTTACTGTAAATCTGGCACGGCAATCAGTGTTTTTGGTTGGATTCTTTCTCTTTTTGTTGGTGTTGACACCTCTTGGTCTGGTGTTGTGCTGACATCTATACTTTTTCTATATTTCAAACAGACAGGAAGACAAGAAAGAAGAAGAAGTATCAGAGAGACAGAGAAATATACAGAGAAACAATGAACTCTTCTGAGGCAGATATAGCCATCTTAATGCTCTGCGTGCTAGCCATGCGCTTCAAAAAAAAAAAAGTTCAAGTTTTGAAATATTTTCTCAAAATATCAAGAGCTATCTTAATAACTACTGAACCAATACTAGGCTTGTTTGTATTCATTTTAATGCATTTTTCATGCTGATTCCAAAAATGGTCATGAAAATTTACATTTCTGAAATTTTTGATTTTTTTTTTTAAATTTGAAACTTGTTGTCTGCAGTCGACACCCGCATGAAGAGAGTGAAATTAAAGGTTTATATATTCAGGGATCCCAGCAAAAGTGTTAAAAATCAAAATTGTGCATAAATTGCCTAAAAGTGAAGAATAAGTCATTAAAATTGTCATTAGGTATTTTTGAAGTGAAAAAATTGGCAAAAATGCGGAAAACAGCAGTATTTTGCAAACAACCCCATTCAAATACATGTACATAGCTAATTTCTCTACTTAAGTAGAGAAATTACAGATTCATGTAAAAGGTCTTATTTTTTTCTTTAATACACATAGTTAACTATGGGCTTAACCACTAGCAAGCTATGTTAGCACATCTGTGACACTAACAAAGGTGCCAAAATCTAAATTTTGATAATCAAATAGGCCTTTAATAGTTTGTCTTAGAACTAGCCCGTTCTCTAACCGTGATGCCTCTCGAACAGCGAGCGGAGCGAGCAGCGAGACAGGTATCAGAGTACAGCTCAGAAGCCAGTGCTAGTTTGTCTCAAAGCCTTTCCCAAGTTGAAAACCTAATGCGGAATGCATTTGTTTGTTTGTTTTTACTTTACTCTTTTTAATCAAATTGTGGGATGAACCTTTTGACAAGAATATGCCAGGCAATACATACAAATGTACAGAGTGCAAGACCATTGTAAGTGCAGCAGAATGTAATAGCTGCCTTATGTAAAACTTTTTATGATGCTCTCTAAGCGAACCCAAGATATCACAGATTATCACCTTTGTGGGAAGTAAATTTATTGAAATGTCGCAAATGGCAGCTATTACATTCTATTTCACTTACGATAGTTTTGAACTCGGCCCACAAAATAGTTTCCCTGTAGTCGATATGAAGAATTGTATTCAGATCTACAACTTAAGATATTTAGCCTGTAAATACCAATCTAAACATACCTTAAAAGCAACCACCTTCCCACTCCTGATATATGTATTCATTACTCTCCATGTAATAAATGATGATTGATTGAATGCTTCCAGCCATGACTGCACCTCCTCCTCACTCTTTAGTTGCAGTCTCAAGGTGGCTTCAAAGGCCTCATCAATATTGGATGAAACTGAGCTTGTATCATGAAGATGACAAAGATGGTAGTTATACCCCAGGGGTAAAATATCCTGAGAAATAGCAAAAAACACAATAAAGTGATGAGATATGAAAAGGACCCATATGAATATTGACCCAGGTCTTATGATGAGTGTCACCCCCAGGGGTGGAAATATTTTTATTATATACTTTGTTTTCCTTCATTTGACGCTACTTGGGGGACATATCTTCATGGCTTTTCAAGATATGTCCATTTCAGACCAAAAGGTTAGTCAGTAAGTAAGTTAGTAAGTACGAGCAAGTAACATACACTATTATAGGCTGATAACCATTTCATGGTTCAGCAAAAAGAGAGAAAAGGAGGAAAAGGAAAAAAGGAAAAGGAAATAAAGTAAAGGAAAGAATGGGAAAGGAAGGAAAATGGTAAAAAGAGAAAAAGGGCCAAAAGTGAAAGAAATCCAAGAGAAAGGAAACAAGTACAAATTAAAAAAGGGGGGGGGACTGAATAAAAAACAAAACAAAAGGGGTGTCTGAAGAGGGATGGGGAAGGAAAAGAGGAGGGGGAAGGAAAAGAGGAGTGGGAAGGAAAAGAGGATGGGGAAGGAAATAGTAAAAAAGAGGGGAAGAAGACAACTGGAGTGAAAACAAAACCATTTACTTTTAGTATGGGGGGAGGGGGGGGGCAAACATTAGGTTTCACTACCTGGAGAGAATTCATCAAAAATTGAATTCTCTCCTGTGGTTCATATCTGTCTATGAGTTGACCAGATCACAAGGTTTTATTATAGCTAGAGACAGTGTATAACTCGCAACCTATGGATTATGAGTCGGGCGCCTTATCCACTCGGCCAGTAGATGGAATACAGATATAAAAAGTTTTTAATTTAAAGGAAATCACTGCCAACCGTTGTTACCAAAAATATGTAAATGAGGATCATGGTGGTGGTGGCGGAGCAAGACAAGTGTTGGAACACGTTCTTCAAATTTAAATAATCATGTCACATTAAAAAACTAGAATTTTGCAGTTCTCGACTTGCGCAGGTTTTTAACCGGGGCAATTTCACTTGACCCCAAAATGACCTTCACATTGCTTGCCTTGGTAAGGTGGTCATTCCCACCAAATTTCATGAACCTGCAACAGCCTATGCTGATTTGACCCTCACCTCACCTCACCAGGCTGTGTTCGACCATTGTTGGACGTAGCCCTCTTCATGATTCTTCCACTGTTCTGATTTGACTCAAATTTGATTCAAATCAAGATTTGATTCAAATAACCCCAAAATGCCCTTGACATTTTTTTTTTTTCTTGTTTCGATAGTCATTCCCACAAAATTTCATAAAGCTATAATAATCTGAATAATTTGAATTTTGACCCCGAATGTCCCTAAATGACCTTGACATGTTTTGTCTCACTAGGGTGGTTGTTCCCACCAAATTCCATATGCTATATTTAGCATATTTTGCACTGAAAATCTAATAGGTCAAGAACTTCTGGCTGCGCTACTCCCCACCAAGTCACATCACTGTAACCCATACGGCTGTTCACAAGGTATTTTGCTTAATATTCATAAATTATGCAATTAGCAATTGCGACAAAAATCTATTAGAATTTGAAAACTGCCAATTGCCACCCCTCCACCAAATTGCATCACTATATACCTTTCCAGTTTCGAGAAATTGCACTCGCAACCTTGGACAGACGGACGGACAGAATGTCGTACAGACAACCAGGAAACATAATACCTCCGGTGGAGGCATAAAAATTGGTGGTACATATAAATGATGTCACCGGACTTACCTTCAAATTCTTTGGTATCTCCATATCGTTACAATCATCAATATTACTCTTGATGGGTTTCGCACCATCAGCGGGACTTGTAGCCGTTGTTTCCATTTTACATTACAGTTATCCTGTGTATTTTGAATAAGAAATGTTATAAAGAAATGTGCATAATTAGAAGTTAAAGAAACTTAATGAACTGTGGTTATGGTTATGTGATACAAAAACCAAATAATTTTCATCAGTTATAAGCTGAATCGTGCACAATTTGAATCTGCCAAATCCAACATGGCGCTACTCTAACTTGAGATGAGACACAAGCGCAGCACCTTAGACCACTCAGCCATTTCACCCTCACTTTAATATGTTAACTTTCAAAAAATCACTTATGATTGTGAGAAAATTGTGTTAATTTGTCCTTTTGGACACTTGACACAAAAACCCAGAGTTTTTCGGAACTAGAGATAGATGTCGTTGGTGGCGTCTGGCCAGATGAAGGGGGCTATACCCGGCTAGACCCCGCGACGTCACGGGTCCAGTAGAGCTGTTGATTAAATGCACTTTTTTGGCCCAGATCTATGCTGTTTGATTTTGTATATTTATCAGCAGTGGCAGCACCAGGAATTTTTTTTCGGGGGCATTGGGGGAAAAGTGAATTTCAGGGAGGCAAAATTGGAAAAAATTGCGCAAAAAGTTATAGGGCTGTGCAATAATTATGAGCCCTGGGGAGGGTAGAATTGGGAGAGGGGCAAGAAATTTTGGCGAGCTGAAAGGGGGGGCAAGAAATTTTTGGCCAGCCTGGCCTAAAAAGGCTTAAGAAAACAGGCTTAGGAATGCAAATTTTCCTGCTCGCTGCACTCGCATCATATATCATAGCCGAGAGGGGCAAGCGATTTTTGGCAGGCCGAGAGGGGGGGCAAGCGATTTTTGGCATGTCGTCCAAAATTTTACCCCTCCCCCCAGGGCTCATAATTATTGCACAGCCCCTTAAATAACTACGTAAATAAAGCATTGAACAATAAAGTAAATAAGTAAACAGAAAATATATAAATAAGTAAATAAATAAGTACATCCAATCTCCCTTGATCACTATGCTATCTGGCTATGTGATCTCCATAGAAAGAACATGTATTTAATGCACTGAAATATTTACAGACCATCACTGTGTGACATGGTGTAATCAAAGCCATCATTCAGTGTTATTGCCCAATTAATTTTAAATCATTATTTTGCTACCTCAATGTAAGCACTTTCAACATTCAATCCAAAATTACATAATTCACTTATCCAAACTTTTCACTTATCCAGCCAATGCAAAGTCCAATCATGATAAGGATAATGAACTGAGTGCAATGCATTCGTCAAGATAATCGCACGCGCCGTGGAGTTATTGCATTTAGCTCGAGAGCCGATAGGCTCAAGAGCTAAATGCAATAACTCCATAGCAAGTGCAATTATCTTGACGAATGCATTTGCACGAGTACATTATCCGTCATACACTTTGAGTGTAGGCCTATTAAAACAATAGGCAATATTAATTGCTGCATTCATTATATTAGTTTTCATATTAGGGAAAATATCTTACATTTTAAAAACACAGTCAGGACATTGACCAGCTACGTAGCATTTAACTGGTAAAGAAAATCAATCCCTGTATAAGTTAGCTATCAATGGTATCGATTGCGCCATACGTCATACTTTAGTAACTTATTCACGCATGGTTTGTAACCAATTGACTTTATGTTGTGATCATTTAGAGCACTGAACCCGTTCACCTGGAAACGATCGATTTAGATGTCCGACTAGTACTACGGTGAATATCAACTGGACTTTATAGCTCTATAATTTGAACTTTAAAATCTACTTATATTAAAACACACGACATTGGGATTTAACAATTTGTTCAGTATTATCATAGGCCTTCAAACACATGTGTTTGAAGGCCTATGGTATTATAAAGCATGATCATGATATTATGCGCTAGTGTGTGTTTCGGGCCCGGCTATGTTATTTTAGATATAGGCCTACATGTATTTCATTTGTAAAATGCTGAATATTTTGCAATGGTGTCATCTTGTATAATTATGATCCACCTGTTTTTGGCCCTTTTTAACTAATAGAAGCTCGATTATTCTCATTTGATGTTTGATTTATTTTACATTAATCATAATTTATGACAATGATATTGCCTGAGCGATTGCGAATAGGGTGCAACTCTACTAGTCTTATTACAAGACTGCCCTACCCCAACCCCAAACCCTAAACTCCGTAAACGAGGACTGGACTCAAGTCTAGCGAGTTGCACCCTATTCGGTAATTGTACCCTATTCTAGAACACCGTTTGTAACTCTACCATTTTAACACCACAGAATGTATATTCGTACTTTTTTGATGGTATATATATCGAACAGACAATTATATAGTTATGTGACCTCTGTGTCGAAAGCGTCACCTAACTCTACTATATATGGTTATGTGAAAGTAGTATTTCTAGTATTTGAGCGTGCACGTATTATCTAGAATCTATTGTTTAGCGTGCAGGTTTTAGATAATGCATTGTTTAGCGTGCAGGTTTATATAATTTGGGCTGTGAAGGGTAGTTCGCGAAAATAATGCACGGGAGTAGAATACATAACGATGAATAGAAACGGGCACTAGAAGTGTATGACTGGATAAGAGAGGTTGGACTTAGTTAATAAATAAGTCAATACATAAGTCAATAAATAAGAAAATAACTGGACATAAATCAAATCAACAAAAATAAAAGCTCTATTATTTAGGTCTACAATGTACGAAGTATATTTGTGATTTTCTTTCTTGGTTGATTGTTTGGGATTTTTTTCCCTTATGTTATAGTGTTGATACTGTCATGAAACACGACCAAGGGAAAGGGGCTATCATTTTCTTCAGAAGGGGTGGGGGGTGAGTCATGAATATACTGGGGGTATGGGGTCATATATTTTTTTACCAAAAACAGGGGGGTTGTAATTTTACCCCACCCCCCCAAAAAAAAAGGGGTTATAAAATTATCAAGGCTTTATAACTCACAATTTTGAGGAACTATGCATGCAATCATTACAATCTCAATTTTCATGCGCAACATATGTGATGCGATCAAGCAAGCAGTCGGAACTCGGAAATATTAATTTTTCAGTTTCTTACAGGATAGTAAAAAGCATTTACACATCTGCATTTTGCATCAAACCCCATTAAAATTGAACAATCAGTTCCAAAAATAAGAGCAATTAAAGAATTTCCAAAACAAAAGGAAACAAAAGGAAATATTTCCTTTGTATGGCTATATCTCACAATCAATATTTCCGAGTTCCGACTGATTTTGCTTGATCGCATCACATATATGCAGGCATATTCTTTACAAAGCGAGGACATATTGTTATAACCTTTGGAATAATTTGTTTTTGGTTTGTGTGTGTGAGAGGGGGGTCATAAAAATTCCAACCTGTGATAGGAAGGTCATAACAAAATTTCAACCCCCAACAGGAGGGGGGTCACAAAAATCCAGTCACCAGCCTATTTATGACCCACCCTCTTCCAAAGAAAATGACATCCCCTGAAGTTACATATAAAAAATGATGTAATATTATTTTTCATTAAAGGAGCATTCCGTGATCCATAGCCTCTTCCACCCCCTACCCCCTTTTGAATAAAGGTTGAAATTTGTATTTATGTTTTGTTTAAACAAAATGGAGCAATACACATGCATACCTCTTTTAAGCAAAATCAGAATAAACTGAAATTTTGTGGATAAACTTTTTTCATGGATATTTATGTGGTGTGATCAAGCAAAATCAGTCTGAAGTAGGGTATATTCAATTTTTGGTTTTCTACATGATTGTATAAAGCATTTGCAAAGGTACATTTTGCAAAAAACTCAGATAACTCCATTGTAATCAAACATTTAGTTCCAAAGATGAACAATTGACACATTTACAAAACAGTAGACAACAAAACAAATGTTTTCCTTTGTTTGTCTATATCTGGAAATCAATATTTTGGACTTCCCACTGATTTTGCTTGATCACATCACATAGGGCTATATCTACATACCATAAAAAGAGAATGCTAGAACCACAAAATACTCCTTTAAGCCCAATGATGGTGGCAATGAACTATTCCATTTCAAATCTGCCAGCTGTGGAAGATTCCAAAAAAGTTTTCCACAGAGGGAACATGTTTTTCAAATAGAATTGGCTAGGGTTAATATTTTGAAACCCATACTCCCCCTGTACGTGGCTTTAGCTTCCACAACTGGAGTGAGTATTTCAAATGGAAGTTACCCAAATTGTCAGTCTATTTAAAATCCACACTCCCTCTGTGAAAGACTTTATGTAAATCTCCCACAGCAGGAGTGTGGATAACAAATAGAATAGCCCTTTACTGGTGTATGTTTCAAACTTCAGTATTGATACCATCACGAGACACAAACAGGGGTAAAGTTACATGTAATATTATTATTTTTTAATAAGCTAATTGAATGGTGGCAATCTGGTGAAACTTTAACACCTAAACGCAATAAATTTCCAGTGTATTTATTTCCAACTTTGACAAGATATAGTGTTCATAAGGTAAAATTACATGTAGCTACATGTGATATTGTTATTTTTCATAAGCTTGGTTGCAAAATCTGATGAAACCTTAGCATGTAACACAACAAATGTATTCAAACTTCCAAATCTAGTCCAAAGTTGACGATGCCGTCAGTGCGTTTACACGATTCTGTCCCCAGTGTGCGGATTCTATGCGTGTGTATATTTTAACCTGGGGAGGAACTCATAATCAGGTGGTGGTCTTATTATATAAAGTATGTAAAGTATACAAAGTATCATAAGTTCATAAGGAATCAATTTAGAATGAAAATTTCAAAAGGACGATAAAAAAACTCAGAGCAGCCATTTTGGATGTAATTTCTTTTTGGGAAAATAACCGATTATGCTGAGCAACATGAGCAATGAGGTTGCAGACAATCAAGTTGCAGATTAGAAAACAGTATTTTGCAAGTCGGAGGGAAAGAAGGCCCTATCTGCAATAGCTGCCCTGTAGACATTTGAAAATTTCTGCATGCATTCCATATGTACGCATCTTCAAATATGACACCTGGCAACTATTACAGATAAGGTTTTCTTGCACTTATTCCACAAAGCTGCTTCAAAGCATATTGTAAAAAGAGCCCTAAAGAACACTTGGTGGACTGTGCCGACATGGATCATTATACAGCATCTTGAAGTATCAATTAGAAGTCTTGACTATGTTCCGTACATAATACTCAGGGGAGGGGGAAGGGGGTTACTGGTCATTGACAAACAAGTATTTGTGAGGGCTGAAAATACACCCCTAAACAAGTACATGTGTGACAAGTGCAATTTTCTACCTTAAACAATTAAGTAGGGGAAGGTGGGGCATAACGGACCCCCGGGGCAAAACGGAACCACCTGGAAAAATAGGCCTTGGCAATACTGCCGCCTATGCAAATTATATTGAGGAACACAAGTATGGCTACGAGGATTTACAACAAAAATTTTATCTGAAACAATCCACTGACATTCGAGCAAGATCGAGTCCAAAAATTACTACCCGTCTGGTGTAAGATATATAGATGTTTAATGCGCTGAAATTTTACTTCATTAATATCGGATTCCCAAATAATTGTGTATATTGTAAACACGAAGGTACTAGCCATGAGCTGTATTAACTGCATGGCCTATATGCTACGATGTATTATGCATGCAACCTATTTCTAAAAAATCGGGTATGGGGCAAAACGGAACCCTAGGTGTGGGGCATAACGGAACAGGGTTCCGTTTTTGCCCCATGCTTTTGTCCCACAGATGGGTTCCGTTTTGCCCCAATTGGACATAAGTTGTCTTCACTCAAGGAAATGTAGGCGTTATCTAGGGGCCTACTCGAACATGGTAAACACTTCGCTGAAACATAGACATATAACTAGACCTACAGATAGAATTAATGATTAAAAGTTAACCACTTACTC
Source organism: Amphiura filiformis (assembly GCF_039555335.1). Lineage (NCBI taxonomy): Eukaryota > Metazoa > Echinodermata > Ophiuroidea > Amphilepidida > Amphiuridae > Amphiura > Amphiura filiformis. The sequence continues at coordinate 37,418,750 of NC_092638.1, read as the reverse complement.
CACAGAGATGGTAGGCCTACTGAATATTTCTTTCTAATCAAATATTGGTCATACATATTATAGGCCTACAAGGCCTATAAGAAGTTAACCACTCACTCCACAGAGATGGTAGGCCCACTTAATATTGTAACTGAATATAGTCCTACATATAGCTAGGCCTAGGGCCTACCGATGGAACAGCTGATATAAGTTTGCACCCAGGGTGCCGTTTTGCCCCATAGGGGGTTCCGCTTTTGCCCGATAGTGGGGCAAAACGGATTTTTTTTGAAAATATTTCTTCATTTTTATAAAAATTGTAAGATTCAAGTTATATTGGTTAATGGTATATTAAAGGTAAATACAAACTTCAACTGAACATATAATTTTTACAGTCATATTACTTATGGTGACGTCACAGAGCATCCTCAAAGTTAAGTGTTCCGTTATGCCCCACCTTCCCCTACTGGTATTATTTTGATCCCCTCTAAAGGAATATTAACACTGATTTAATGTGCAAGGTATACCCTTTTTCTTATAATTCCCTCGTTTTAAACACCATATACACAAAAAAGGTCCTTTTTATGTGAAGCTTTGGTCACATACCCCCTGGTCAATGATCGGTGGCCCCCCTGGAATAATACATGTAATACCAGTGTGTGTTTCCTCCTGAATGACAGCTATAAATAAAAAAAGAGTGATTCCAATCAAGGGTATAATTTTCACAGAATAGATGGTGGCAGAGAAGATACCTTACACTTCCCATAATGCATTTCTCCCATTTCAATTTCCTATACTGTTATGCTATCTACTGCAACATGGGTCGATATTGACGAAATGTACCTCAATGAACACAGTACTTCCAAATCTTGCAAAATAAGTTTATTTTTTGACTATCAACTCATCTTTAACCAGTCTATTCTTAAAATTATGGGAGGGTAATTTCATGAAATGATGTGATAAATCATGTTGCAAAGGATTCTGGGAAGGGTAAAATATCTTCTATGCGATGGTGGTGCCTGGATTAGGTTATTCCAGTTGAAATCCATACACCCCTATAGAAGACATGACCTTAATCTCCCACACAGGGAGTGTGAATTGAAAATGGGGTTACCTGAATAGGTGATTCCATTTGCAATCTCCACCCCCTGTGTGGGAGATCAAGGTTAGGTATTCTACAGGGGGTGTATGAATTTCAGCTAGAATGTCCCAATACAGGGGTTGGGCAAGGGTCTGGGTGGATGTGGGTTATGTTGCATATATATACTGATGTTGGTAGGTGCGTGATCAGTCGCATCTCGCCTTTTCATGAGGACAAGATACCTGTTTCCAACTCATCACTCCAATTACTTAGATTTTAGAAATCATCGAGCATCAAAGTGGTATCATAATGAACCAAATACACCAACTCTACGGGATTTTGTTTTGAATTTGTCTCTCTTTTGATTCTGGATCCAGAGGACATCAAGTCTGGCACCCATTTTGGTAAGTAAACATTTTGTTGACATTTTGCAATATTTATTTTGTATTTTCTCAACAATATAAACAAGTCAAATTTAATGTGTTTTATATGCAAGCAAGATATCTTATGGGTGTTTAGGTTCAAAATGTTATATAATACAAGAATCAATGGATTAATGTCTTGCCAACTCATCATAATAATGCTCCTTGTGTCACAGTATCAGAACAACATTTTATCAAGTTGTTCCAATTTTTAACACATATTTTAGAAATGTTTTCATTCATTATGAATGCATAAATACCATTATGGTGTTGAAAAAGAAACACCTGTTCTATGGACTTGACCGATTCAGATTTTCCATTTAGGTGATGTTTTTTTTTATTTGCTGTATGCATGTGTTTAATTTGGCCAAAGGTGGATTGAGTTTGATGGAAATTGCTGTATGCATGTATAAAATCAGCTGTTTAGGGCAAAAAGTAGATTGATTAAAAATGCAAGCGAAGTGAGGGAAAAATTGTTCAAAACACAAACGCACGTCTGACCAATCCAACTTGAAAAGTGTGTCAGCCCATAGAATAGGGTTTGTTGTTGTCATCATCTAATTGTGCATCACTTGTTCTTTTTTTGAAATGTCACTGTGGTATATTTTGAAAAGTGGATTAGAAAATGTGAGCGAGTGAATCAAATGAAGCAACTTACAGATAGGGTTTAGGATCAATATATCTTCCACGGTCATAGTGTGCAGCCCGTGCTTTAGAAAGAGTGTCCTTTCTGAAAATTGAGGAAGGGAAAGGGTCTCACTTTTTCATCAAAAAGGTAGTATTTTTATTTGAAAATATGTTTGAGTAAAGACTTGAAAATTGAGGAAGGTGTCGGGTCTCACTTTATTATTAAAAGGGTGGCATGATAAAAGTGTAAGAAGGAAATAAAAGGGTGGGGTCAATTTCACAAAAGGAGCATTATTTTTAATTGTTTGAGCAAAGACTTGTATGGCTTATGATTGGTCAATTTCCATGATGAATACACAATTTTGATGCTGATTCCAGTCAGTCTGGTCTCCTATAAGTAGCAACTTTCATCTGTTTTCTCAACATTATGTAGCCACAGCTTTTCAGAGGTATCAAATTCTCGACTTTTTTGAGAAAAGTGAGGGAAGAAGCTATGGATCACAAATGCCAGACTTGTACCCGAGTCCAGCTTGTCCGAGTCCGAGCCGAGCCGAGTCCAATTGTATCCGAGTCCGAGCCAAGTCCGAGTCCTTTTGTGTCCGAGTCCGGACTCGAGTCCAAGTCCAGGGGTGCGAGTCCGAGCCAAGTCCGAGTCCAACAAAATAAGACCAGTCCGGACTCTAGTCCGCTCGAGTCCGACTCGGGTGAGAGTCCATGCCGTGGTGGTGGTGGGGGGGGTTCATTCAACTTTAATGTGACAGGTATCTACCTATTGGCATTGCTTAGTTTAAAAAAAAAAAAAAAAAAAGGGGTAATTGGGTATAAAATTTTGAAAGAAGGGTCATTTGGTACAACATTTTGAAAAAATGGGTCATTATTTGCAAAAATGGAGCAAAATTTTATATTTTATTTCTTATTTGAAAAATTTACAATACAAATTTGCTGAAAAAGGTCAATTTTAAAGTTTCCGCATAATTTTATGGCATTTTGATGATAAAATTGTAGAAATGTGATGAGAAGGTCACTCACTGCATCACACCACACACCACTCTACCAAACCCCACCCAACACTGTTGACTCAACCAACCAACCGTACACACTTTCTTCAAAAGCCATGTCCATGAACAGGTTACTCCTGAAGGTAACAAGAAATGTCTTTAAAAAGACAACGCCATGGATGAAGATCATGTTTCATAATTTTGCATTGCAAGTACCGGTACTTGGAAAGCTAGTAAATTTGAATGTTTGGCACAACTAACGGGTGCGAAATATTGGCATTTATTGGTAAATACCACCAATGACATACTAGGAAATACTCAAAATTTTCATGTCCAAAGCTGAATTGGAAAATGTGTGCTAAATAGGTCTACATTTAATTCATACTTGTAACAAACGGCTCAATTGAAATCACATCCTCTGAGTTTTACAACAATCCAACAATCTATATTCAGATAACCTTAAGAATGTTTGCTGCTATAATTAAGAGATTTCATATCAACCACATTTCATGACAATCCAATTATCTATTATCAGTAACTGTTAACCTTGATATTGAAGCATGGTAATTAATTTTAGATATATTTATTCGCAATGTATAGTTTACTGGTAGTTACAATCACATCATAAGGCCACTAACAGTCAATTTTGAGTTTCCGTCACATAATTTCTGAAAACAAGTGAGGTAACTTTTTCATTATTCATTATTTTTCTGCCTTTCGTTATATGACTAACACGAATGTAAAATGTGTTGTTATTTGCCACTCACTCACTTTGAAGATGGATGTTTAGCCCTAATGAGATTCAAAAGTATATTAAAAATAGTCACAATAATTAATTCAAATGAGGGTCAGAAAATGAAGTGAGGGCGGTGACGGGAAACTCAAAATCGACTTTCATTGGCCTAATCAAAAGACTGATTACTCAATCCCAGGGATTCCCAAAGCCACTATCTACCCCAATTACTGGTATCCCCCCCCTCGACGACTAGTGTCACTCCCAACATCAATTAGTGTTGGTAGTAGTGCACTATTTATACCCAGCTCTGGTCAGATCAGGGAATGGTCAGATAATGCTCATTATTATTGTTTAATTAGTGGTCACACTTTACTTGTCAATGCTTGTTGACAGCTTATCAGTAGTCAGATCAGCAGGGGTGCAATTGTATCCTTTTTCATAGAGCAACATTGTTCAAAATGTTCTAAAAACCTTATTTGTGAACGGATTTTAATCGTTAACAAAGCAAAATGTATGTTTAATATATTAATTATTTCATTAATAGCAATTTCATAAGTTTCCATCCATAAATAACCACAGAGCATTATCTGTTTACAAAATAAGTGTTTATTTTCAATTAGCCATCTTATCAGTGAAACTGATAGGAGGCCAAATTATAGTCAAATCAATTAGCCATCTTATCAGTAAAACTGATAGGAGGCCAAATTATAGTCAAAAACAGATTCTTTGTCTGTAGTCCCGCAACCCAGTCTATATGTGGCTCAGTTGTAAACATACACAACACAAACCGACTGTGAAGGAGCCTATATGCACGTAAACAACTTTCTAGTACATGTATAATAAAATCCGTTTTTGAGTATAATAAAGAAAGTCATGCATTGGCAACATGAAGGAAATGCCTATTGCTAACTTGGTAAAATGCATACTCCTAGCCCAATCTTGTACATCATAGCACCCAGTTTGGGTTTGTAGTTTGAAATGTTGCAATTAAACATTAGTTCTTTCAAATATGAAACGCTAAAACACAAATCTAGAACAAACAATCATTATATTTAGAAAGATATAGCAAACTTTCCATGATAGAGATTGGACCCAAGACCAAGTACACCCAAATTAGGTGACAATTCGGAATTAAGCCATGGCTGGAAAAACTACATGTATCAGACCACCTAGTACCTGTATCAGACAGCAGGCATGTGGGGGTATTTTGTGTGTGTGTGTGTAGCACACTACATGTAAACTCACAGTTAACTTAATTGCGGCTAGGGACAAGGCTGTAGGTATGCCAGGTGAATTCAAATTTGCCATCAAACTGCATTATTTTATATATCAAATTAAAGCCCTTGAGTAAAGAAAGTCAAAACTGAAAACCGTTTTGTCAAAGCACTTTCCGTAGCAAAGTTACATTTTGTCAAAGATTGACTTTCATCAAAAAGATTCAGCTAACAAAACAGCATTTCGGTCATAGACATACCACCTAGACCTATGACTGCCCATCCCTTACCACAGCGGGAGATGAAGCCCAGTATCCAAGGTGATATTGACGGATTGACAGGGTTACTAGGCGCAAAGATAATCGCGTACATTCTGCCGCTCTTGGTTGCGTGGTTACTGCGCCGTTATCGCCCGCGTCAAATGCAACATGTTCTGTAGACGCGAATATTATCTGCTTGCTTGCGTCCGAGTATGCGTCCTTGTTCAAGTCGTTTGCTAAGCAGTGTCGGATTCACTACGCGAGTCAAAGTCACTGGTCTAGGTACTAGTTTGTCTGGGATTTCGGTGGTGTTTCTAGATCTTAGTGTCATGATGATATCAGCTTTTCTATGTGGAACTGCTATCAAAATCCGGGTCAAAATCCTCTAAAATTCCATGTGCGAGTGTCTCATCGCCATAAAAAATCATATATTTGGGTCAAGTGAAGTATAGACAACATACTAGTATTTATGTAGGTTCCCTGCCTTGACCTACCTGTTCTTTTAAATTTCTATGTAAATATGTATTGTGTTCTAGGCGAATCATGACTAGCAGATAGGTTTGCCTGGCATACCTATACGCTGTGTGCAGTATTACATGTAAATGAATTGCAATATATTCAAATACAAATAGAAAATTAACATCATCATCATTATAATAATAATAATACTAACAGAAATTCACCTTTATAATTCTAAACATATTTTCAAATTGGCCCACACAAATGTCATGTGTACTCACTTACTGAGCACATGCAAACTATAGCCCTACTGAGTGGGAGCTGAGATGTATGGTCCAGTGTGCATGTTTCTCTTTCAAGAGCTTAATGGATTGGAAAGTTCCATGAAAGAAGTCTTACATTGTAGGAATTTTTATATAGTCCAAATATTTAATAAAATTATGCATTTGATTAATTATCATTTTAAATGATAACAAAAATATGATTCTGCTAAGTGACAGATAAATCTAAATAATTTGGTGGATATGTAGGAATAATAACAGGTCACAGATTTGACAGCCCCAATTAATTTGGAAAATGGCCAAATAAGTAAAGTCAACAAATTTGAGATCTATTTTAAAAATTTTAGATAATCATTTCACAGTTTACATAGATTTGGACATTGGACTGGACTCGGACCGGACTCGCCTTGAGTCCGAGTCCTTTTTGTGTCCGAGTCCGAGCCGAGCCGAGTCTTTTTGTGTCCGAGTCCGAGCCAAGTCCGAGTCCAACAAAAAGTGGACTCGAGTCGGACTCGAGTCCGAGTCGGACTCGAACGACAAATGCCCCTTTAATTTCCAACCATATCCATTGGCCTGTTGTCTATTTCTCAGTTTATAACATGTTTTTTTTTTATTTAAGGAATTTCGGATTTTAAATTGAAACGTGTATGGATTAGTTTGGTATGGCTTGATGCAAATGTAAAAGAAATTTGCAAGATTTTTCTTCAGTCTGATAAACCTTTTGGAACCCTCAAAAACATTTGAGTAACATGTAGACTAGACAAGACACTTAAGATTCAAAATCTGTATTTTGGCCAATTTTGGTGCACCTTTAAAAATAGTATAATTTTGACAAAATTTAACATTTAACTAAACCAGAATAATAATTAATGCATATAGTTTCATTAAACTGAAAAATTAGTTTGAAGTGCGAAGCCAAATATTTGTCATTAGCAAAGGGAGAAATGGTTAAACCTACTCATTACGCATGCTCATTGTAGCCTTTTTGTTTGGTCACAGGTAATTTGCATAACTTATGCTCTTTGCATGTATTATCCAATCATCATCGCAATACATAGTAAAGATGACCGAGTTGCGTGGCCTTAGCCAATCAACAGCTGAGTACACCATGTTGCTTATCAGCTTGATTGAGTAAAAACACTTCCCTACCCCCAGATTGGGTGTGGCATGTAGTAGTAGTGTTATGATATTGGAAAGTTCACAATTTATCCAATGGATGGAAAAGTAGTGCTCAATTTAGTAGATCATATAACATCATAATTATCTTTCCTTGGGGGCTATGGTATATTGTCATGTCAGAGCTATGATGTTGTAACTTTTCAGTGCTTTTACAGGAGAAGCATTTTATCATTTCAATTTGTTTGTACTTATTTGTTGTTTGTTAATGCTTTTATTATTTAATCAAAATTTTGTTCATTGCTTCTAAGACATGTACACATTTTCTGTGGCGGTGCCAGGAACTTTTTTCCGCAGGCATTGAGGGGGCAAAGTGAATTTGGGGGCAAAATCAACAAATTTAATGCAAAATTACAGTAAAATGGCGACATTTTCGTGATTTGGTGTTTTTACTGGGAGAAACGGGGAGGCAAGAGTTCTGACTGGGGGCATCTTCCCTCATGCCACACCCCCCCGTGGCGCTGCCACTGCACATTTTCACCCAGTTCGCCTAATGGCGCTATGGGTTCCCTTGACATAACTGGACTTTTAGACAAAACTAAAAGTGCCCTCCCATAAAAATCCCACCAGCAAATAAGGGCGTGTACCCTTAATTCTTGTTGTTACCCCAAGGCAAAGGAGCCCAGGTGCACCATTAGGCGAATGTTTACAGTATATGAACAATAATGACCATTGTCATGTTTTGTTTTGGTGCATATATCTTTATATCTTATAAATAGTTAGATCGACGCTTAGATTTAGCAAGATGCTAAAATCAGGAAAAAATTAAAATGGCTAATGAAAGAAATTATGACTGTCTTGTTTTCTCACAGGAGAGTTGTTCACCTAGACACTTGAGTGTTACAACTTGGCCTTAGAGGGACTCACAAGTAGTAGATTCAGGTAAGTACAGATCTAATGTGGAAATTTCAATTGAATGAACACAGCCTGACATAGCGTGATGATTTTTTGCGAACACTGCATGATGTACGTCAGTGTGTGCGATTGTGCGTGAGTAACGCGGAAGCGAATCAAACCATGCCAACACACTCGTGATTGGTTAGTACTGTATCCAAGGTTGTGCGTTCGTGTTGTAGTTTGAAATACGTGATATACGATTGCTATTGGATCGAGTACAGCTGTTGAAAGCTGTGTTCATTCAATTTAAATTCCCACTAGACTTATGTATTTTGTATGTATATGAGTAATTTCTATGAGGGGGCAGAATGGAGGCAAGAATCTTGACTAAGGAGACCCCCTTCCTTGTTGATACACCCATGTACAATTGCAATCCTCTAATGCAAAGGTGCCCCCTTTTCCCCAGGGGCATGGGGTATAAGGAAAGCGGATCAATTGTGTCAAAATTTGGCAAATATTCACCTACTTTTCTGTTTTAAAAGGACAGACAACATTGCAATCAGCCATGTCAGTCGATATTTTTTTCTGTGCCATGGTGTCAGTTACTCTATTATCAAATTGATTGATTAAATCTAAACAAGCATTAAATATCAGTATCAGTTACCATGGTTACTTTGTCAAATTAACTCATTACATATCCATGTAAGTATTGCACAGTGGTCTATTCAGGCAATATATCTCCGTAAATAAAATGTATTAAAAAAGAGGCAACACAGTTGTTCAACAGTCAATGCATCCAAAGCTTAACAAATCATAGATACACTGAAGGGGCTGTATCTGATGGCACCCTACTCACCCTGCACCTTACCGCTCCCGACCCCACCCCACACTAACATCACTCTATCCCTACACCATCCCTACAACTACCATACCCAACATCATTCCACCCCATACTAACATCACCCTATCCCTACACCATCCCTACCACCACAATACCCCACATCATCACCCTATCCCCACACCTGCATCTTTAATCTAACATTACCTGACTCCACATGCAATGTACTCCTACTACACTACCCCAAACCACCTTTCCTATTCCTACACTACCCCACACCACCATTCCTACTCCTACACTACCCCAACACCAGCATTCCTACTCCTACACTACCCCAACACCAGCATTCCTACTCCTACACTACCCCACACCACCATTCCTACTCCTTCACTACCACACGCCACCATTCCTACTCCAATACTAATCACACCACCATTCCTACTCCTACACTACCCCACACCACCACTCCTACTCCTACCCTACCCCACATCAACACTCCTACTCCTGTACTACCCCACACCACTTTTCCTACTCCTACACTACCCACAACACCACACCTACTCCTACACTACCCTGCACCACCATACCTACTCCTACACTACCCCACAACACCACTCCTACTCCTGCACTACCCTACACCAACCCTCCTATTCCTACACTACCCCAACACCACCATTCCTACTCCTACACTACCCCACACCACCATTCCTACTCCTACACTACCCCACACCACCTCATCCCATTCCTACACCCCACACCAGCATTCCTACTCCTACACTACCCCAACACCAGCATTCCTACTCCTACACTACCCCAACACCAGCATTCCTACTCCTACACTACCCCAACACCAGCATTCCTACTCCTACACTACCCCAACACCAGCATTCCTACTCCTGCACTACCCCACACCACCATTCCTACTCCTTGACTACCACACATCACTATTCTTACTCCTACACTACCACACACCACCACTCCTATCATACACTACCCCACACCAGCACACTACCCAACACCTACTCCTACACTACACCACACCACCATTCCTATCATACACTACCCCACACCAGCACTCCTACTCCAATACTACCCTGCACCAGCATTTCTACTCCTACACTACCCCACACCACCATTTCTACTCCTACAATATCCCACTCCACCATACCTACCCCTACATTACCCACACCCCTACTTTACCCCACTCATACCTGGTACCCTAACCCTACCACACCATTTCCAAACCGTAAACTCACCCTACCCAATCCATGATCTAACCCTTCCCCACATATCCCAACCTACCCTATCCATAACAACTACCCCATAACACCCGACCCCAATCATATCATTACTTACCCCACCCATACACGCTACATCATACCCTAAACCATACCACTACCCACCACACCTTACCCCAACCCACCCCTTACCCTATCCTCACCCTATCCCATACTTATCCCCAACCTCACCCCTACCCAAACCCTAACCTCACCCTACCCAGCTATCCCCTATCTCACCCTGTCCCAACACACCCTACTCTATTCCATCCATACCCTACACCCACCCTTTAAAATCTAACCCAACCCCAACCCATCCCACCCTACCCCGGGCCCTACCCTCCCTAAAGTGTCCTCACTGTAACCCAAACATATCTCCAGATAATCTGTTCACAAGGTTATTTTCCTCGATATGCATAAATTATGCAATTTAGCTAATGAATTAGCATATTTTTCACTGATGATTGGCTTGATACACACATAAATTTTGCAAACTAGCTACTTTATTAGCATATTTAATATAGAATATCAAAATATTTGTTAGTATTAGTGTAAAATGTGCATGAAGGTCATATTCATCAGTACCTCAAGTTGGCGCGACTACTATCTCATTTTGATAGTCAAACACCTTTTAAACCAATCAATAATCCTATTGTAGAAGAGGATAATAATCTTCTACCTTCGATGGCTATAGAATTCTTAATAGCTCTGGTCTTTTGCTTTGGCTAAATCCTGTTCAAGTGGTGGGTTACAAAGCATTGTATTTTGTCTAGGTATGTATAACCAACAATTAACATTGAGAGGACATTCTATTATTGAAGTGGATAATAAGCTTCTACCTTAGATGGCTATAGAACTTTTAATAGCTCTGGTCTTTGTTTGCTTTTGCTAAATCCTTTTCAAGTGGTGGGTTATTTGTATAGGTATGCATAACCAACAATTAACAATGAGAGAACCTTCTTAAACCTCATTGACTTGGGGATGATTTGAAATGATCGCCAATTATGACTGTTTGATATTTATTACCAGCAAATGTGGAAAAAGAGACACATGTAGAAACAAAAAAAAAGCTACCATTTTGTTGAAGGAGCAAAGTTCAACAAACCATAACCCTACTTCTGTATATCGTTTGAAGTCAAATGACATACCATTTTAAAGCTTATGATATATATTTTCTTAACACGAAATAATACAAAATTGAGCGGGGGAGGAATTTACGGCTCATTTGTCGTGTACGGTCACAAATTTGATTATGTGATGTATCACACTTTGTTTCCTTTTGTTTTCATTCACAGCTGTGCACTAGAGGACAAGATTGTTTCATTTCAAGATTACTGAATATACCAAATCCAAAGCCAGCACTGAACATTCCAGTATTACCTCTGATGACTCAGTTTCTTCTTGTCATGAATGTGGTTTATTTTTAAATGTACATGCATGTACTATTGTGCATAAATAGAAACACAAGTATTTTGTAGTCATAATCGTATCTTAAGGAGGCTTCTTCCCCTTTTGTTTTTCATTTTTGATTTATACACTAGTCTGTAAAGTCACTAAATATCCAAGATATCATAATTAAAATTAAAACACATTCACAATAAGAATAATTGTTTTACAACATTGTTAAAGTTCTCCCTAAATTACAATGATCATGCACACTCAGCAAAGTCAGCTTAGGACACTGTTTATTGAACCATCAAAAGCAATGTTTCAAAGCCAAGTATTCCTTATACTTGTTTGCATGACTTTGTTCACAAATGTCAATTGTGAAGGACTCCTTGATAATGATAACCCAAGTTCTCTAGAAACTCGCACTGTCATGATGACAGAGTTTGTCACTCAAACAGAACATCAGTCAGAACAATCCGATATTCACGATTCATCTTCTTCAAATCAAAATGATAGAAACAAACCAACAAATTTGCCTTTATCATATACTACTGAATATGGTGATATTGTTTCTGAAAGTACTAGAAGTAATTATGAAATCACAGCTCAAATTACCACAAAGAAGCTTGACATATTGCTGGAAGCTTCTAATAGGCCTGCTAGACAAGACACAACATCCTCTCCCACTGCCCTGAGTGTGACCAATAAGCATATTAAACAACAAGTAGCTTCATCTCCCACTTCGCCAGGTGTTACTGATGCATGTGACATTGATCAACCTCTGGTAGTTTCTACTGATCACATTCAACTCAAAGCATTCACTGGTCCACACAAATGCAATGTGTTGGTTACTATTGAAAGTAGTACAGCTATTTCTGTCAAAATGTTACATTCGGGTCTGAACACTGTATACTCTTATTTCTATATAGAAATGTTAGGAAATGAAACCCAACAGTGTGCCGGTCAATATGCTTTAATGTCAGGTGACTATGTTCCTTGCATGATAGCTGTCAGTGGAAGACAATTCAGATTTTACTTCCAGAACACTGAGATATTGCTAGAGCTACATGCTGACAATTTAAATATGTTAACTTGTTTTGAAAGTTTATCAGATAAGATTGCAGTGTGTGATTTGACTTTATATAAAAATCTTGTTGAGCAAATCCCTCAATACAAGGAATATAGAATCAGAGATTTCCAGAGATACATACCAGAAAACTATATCTCCTTCAATGTAACTACTCCCATAATCAAGTGTGAATGTGAGTGTCTGTCTTGCACATGTACATTAGGTTATCGAGAATGGCAGTATTTGTGCATTACAGACAGTACTAACAAGACCAGTGCAGATTTAATAGTCTATGAACCAACTATATTGGGTCTATCATTTGCTAACACTGGTTTAAATGACATTCAGTCACATGCATTAGCAGATCTCAACACACTGAAATATTTAATCTTAAACCATAACAACATTTGTGTACTTCCCATGACCATATTTCAGAATTTGTCACTAGTAGAAGTTCTTGACTTGGGTTACAATTATTTGTCCAACTTGAAACCTGGCTTATTTCGTTCATTGATTAGTTTGAAGTACCTTGATTTGAGCCACAATGACATTTACATCCTGCCAAGGGATATGTTCAGCTTACTAAATGAATCTTTTTACATTGACCTAAGTTACAATAACCTCACTACGTTACCAAATGGAATATTCATGTCACTAAGGAAAATAGATCAGATTATTGACCTGAGTTATAATAACTTAACCACATTACCAGATGGAATATTCACATCACTACATGAAATATCCTATGGGAGTACCCTTGACCTGAGTCATAATGACTTGAACTCATTACCATATGAAATATTCATATCACTATGGGAAATTGATGGTATCCTTGACCTGAGTTATAACAACTTGAACTCATTACCAGATGGAATATTCAAAAATTTCACATCACTACAGGAAATGTTTGGTGGTACCCTTGACCTGAGTCATAATGACTTGAATTCATTACCGGATGGAATATTCACATCACTACATCTAACCGTTGCTACCCTCCTTGACCTGAGTCATAATGACTTGAACTTATTACCAGATGGGATATTCAAATCACTAGGGGAAATTTATGGTACCCTTGACCTGAGTCATAACAACTTGAACTCATTACCAGATGGAATATTCACATCACTACAGACAATTGCTGATGGTACACTTGACCTGAGTCATAACAACTTGAATTTATTACCAGATGGAATATTCAAATCACTGGGGGAAATTCATGGTACCCTTGACCTGAGTCACAACAACTTGAACACATTACCAGATGGAATATTCACATCACTACAGACAATACATGGTACCCTTGATCTGAGTAATAATAACTTGACCTCATTACCAGATGGAATATTCACATCACTACAGGAAATGTCCTATGGGGGTACCCTTGACCTGAGTCATAATGACTTGAATTCATTACCGTATGAAATATTCATATCACTATGGGACATTGATGGTACCCTTGACCTGAGCTATAACAACTTGAACTCATTACCAGATGGAATATTCAAATCACTACAGGAAATATTTGTTGGTACCCTTGACCTGAGTCATAATGACTTGAACTTATTACCAGATGGAATATTCACATCACTACAGTATATATCCTATGGTATCCTTGACCTGAGCCATAACAACTTAAATTCATTACCATACGAAATATTCAAATCACTTCGGGTAATCTATGATATCTTGACAACCTTTGGTACCCTTAACCTGAGCCATAACACCTTGACCACATTACCACATGAAATATTCACCTCATTACAGTATATAAGATATGGTACCCTTAACCTGAGCCATAACACCTTGACCACATTACCAAACGGAATATTCACATCACTACTAACAATAAACAGAGGTAGCCTTGACCTGAGTCATAACAACTTGAACTCATTACCATATGGAATATTCAAATCACTAGAGGAAATTGAAGGTACAAAACTATATTATAAACCTATAAGATATGGTGCCATTGACCTGAGCCATAACACCTTGACCACATTACCAAATGGAATATTCACATCATTGCACACAATATCCTATGGTATCCTTGACCTGAGTCATAACAACTTGACCACATTACCAGATGGAATATTCACATCACTACAGACAATATACTTAAGTACCCTTGACCTGAGTCATAACAACTTGAACTCATTACCATATGGAATATTCAAATCACTAGAGGAAATTGAAGGTACAAAACTATATTATAAACCTATAAGATATGGTGCCCTTGACCTGAGCCATAACACCTTGAACTCATTACCATATGGAATATTCAAATCATTGCACACAATATACAATGGTATCCTTGACCTGAGTCATAACATCTTGACCACATTACCAAATGGAATATTCACATCATTACAGTATATAAAATATGGTACCCTTAACCTGAGCCATAACACCTTGACCAAATTACCAGATGGTATATTCACATCACTACAGACAATGTCGATTAGTACACTTGACCTGTGTCATAACAACTTAACCACATTACCAGATGGAATATTCACGTCACTGCATACTATATACTCTGGTACCCTTGACCTGAGTCATAATGACTTAAATTCATTGCCATTTGAAATATTGAAATCACTAGGGGCAATTGATTGTGCCCTTGATTTGAGCCATAACAACTTGACCACATTAACAGATGGAATATTCACATCACTACAGAATATAACATATAAACCCCTTAACCTGAGCCATAACACCTTGAACACATTACCAGATGGAATATTCACATCATTACATAGACTATATTATGGTACCCTTGACCTGAGCCATAACACCTTGACCACATTACCAAATGGTATATTCACATCACTACTAACAATATACAGATGTAACCTTGACCTGAGTCACAATGACTTGACCATATTACCAAATGAAATATTCATGTCGCTACAAAAAATAGAAGATGGTACCCTT
Organism: Amphiura filiformis; assembly: GCF_039555335.1. NCBI lineage: Eukaryota > Metazoa > Echinodermata > Ophiuroidea > Amphilepidida > Amphiuridae > Amphiura > Amphiura filiformis. Next base: position 37,403,176 of record NC_092638.1, on the reverse strand, counting down.
GACCTGGGCCATAACACCCTGACCACATTACCAGATGGAATATTCACATCATTGCACACAATATCCTATGGTACCCTTGACCTGAGTCATAATAATTTCACTATATTACCTGATGGAATATTCACCTCACTCAAGTTTACAGACCACATCACTTTAGACATGAGCTACAATGATTTGACCACATTGCCTAATAGAATATTCTCCAGGATGGAAGGACTACTGGCCCTTGACTTAAGTCATAATGACTTGGTTATGTTACCAAGTGACGTATATTCTTCAGTGCAGACTCTAACAACCCTTGACATGAGTCATAACAACTTGGCTACATTGCAAGATGACTGTTTTAAGAATTTGTACCAGCTGAAATCACTCAACCTAAGATGTAATCCTATGACACATTATACATCCCTGCAATTCCAGTCACTGGCTGCATTAAAAGTGCTTGATATAAGCAAGAACACAATTGTTCAAATTTCAACAGATTTATTTCATTCAACTGTAAGTTTGTTAAGTTTAGATCTGTTTGGAAGCAGTTTGGAGACAATTCCTTTCGGTGCATTTAAAAATCTTAGTACATTGGCATATTTGAACATAAGTAGAAATGTTGTTTTAACCCTACCTTCATTTAGAACACTAGGTGAGTTGATAATCTTAGATCTTAGTGACAACAGACTTCAAAACTTCACATCAGAAACATTTTGTGGACTGGAGAAGTTACAATCTCTCTTTCTATCCAATAACCAGATATTAGACCTACCAACACATGTATTTGATCACTTACATGAGCTTGTATTTCTTAACATATCTCATAATACTATTCAAGAAATTGAGTCTGAAGCTTTCCAAACCAAACTTGAAACTATTGACCTTCGGGGAAATGACATGCTCAAAATAACTCATCAATCATTAAATAATTTCAGCAATTCAACTGTGATATTAGTTGACCAATATTCACCCTGTTGCTTTCTTGAAGATGCCCAATGCATTTCTCAAGAACCACGTCCAGAATATTTAACTTGTAACAGAATGTTACCAGATGTATCTATAAGGGTTTCAATATGGATTATTGGACTATTTGCATTAACATGCAATGGAATTGCTTATTACTTGCGCTCACACAAAAAACAAGCAAACAAAGTTCAATCATTACTCATATCACAGTTGTCATTATCAGACTTCCTCATGGGCATTAACATGCTCATTTTAGCTATTGCTGATTTATACTACAAGTTCTTTCCATCATATGCCTTTCAGTGGCGACAAGGATTTGCTTGTAAACTAGTAGGGTTTTCATCAATATTATCTAGTGAAGGATCTGTATTTTTTATTACTTTAATAAGTATTGATCGTTTACTAGCAATAAAATACACATTTGGCAGCCTGCGATTAACAACAAAAATGGCTCGAATTTGTGTTGCCCTTGCTTGGTTAGCAGCCATTTTGATGAGTGGTCTTTCTATTGGCTTAGCAAGTGAAGAAGGTGATGTATTTAGCATTTCTGAAGTGTGCATTGGTATCCCAATAATTCGTAGACACATGACTAAATTGAAGAATAATAGCATTCAAATTAATAAGACTGATTTTAATATCAGAACAAAGGTGAGACAAATCGGTCCAGCAATGTATGTTCCAGGAAATATTTTCATAGAGCAACAACAATATGAACAAAATGTCACTTATACAACTGCTGAAATTACTGGAAGCCAAATTTCCCCCATCAATTCCATTGTGATATTTATTGGGGTTAACCTATTGTGTTTTATGGTGGTAGCAGCATGTTACATACAAATATTTCAAACTGCAAGAACTACATCAAAACAGGCAGCACGAACTCAAACCCATGACGAAGAAATACGCATGGCTCGAAAGATGTCTGCCCTTGTGTTTACAGATTTCTTTTGTTGGGTTCCATTATGTATAACATGCATCCTTGCACAGTGTAACCTTATTGAGGTTCCCCCAGAAATGTATGTATGGATAATAGGCTTCATATTACCTATCAATTCATCAATAAATCCATTTTTGTATGTAATTTATGGGGAGATATCAGATTACTGGCAGAAACGGAAGGATGCTAGAAATTCAAGGCAACAAATTGAGATGCAACGTCGCTAAATCAAAACACTCACATGAGTTTCACCTGTTGTGTCAAGTTAAAAACTCAAATTGATTTCCATTCTGATCTTAAAACATGACAGTTTTTCAGTTGCAAAGAAATTAATAAAAATATATTTGCTTTCCTTTTTTACAATCTCTCAATGTAAATTAAATTGAGTAATTGACTTAAGGGCTGGGGTATGAACGTTTGGACAGTATTTATTTTGGGACATTAGAACACATCAGACATATCGAATTGCATTCTGAATATGAAGAATGTCATTCTGATATCAAATAATTTTGATTTTTTGAAATTCGCAATTTAATACACATTTTATGGCAAATCATTAAAAAATGATATTTTTGATATTTAACAGTACTCGAAGTAAACTTAATAAATCTGATGATTTATACTTAAAGTGTATGTAGGTGGGATGAAAAGCCGACGATCAATTGAAAATTTGGACCTTTCGTATTGAATATATGGATTTTTTTTCCAAAAACACCAACAAAAATAGGTCTTTTGGGGATAAAAATCCATATCTTCAATATGAAAGGTCCAAATTTTCAATTGACCGTCGGCTTTTATTCCCAGCTACATACACTTTAAGAATATATAAGATTTATATAATTTACTTCGAGGACTGTTATATATCAAAAATTTGAAAAATATCAAATTTTTATAATTTGTCATAAAATTTGTATTATATCGTGATTTTCAAAAATGAAAATTATTTGATATCAGAAAAATATGCTTCGTATTCAGAATGCAATTCGATAGGTCTGAGGTGCTCTCATGTCCCACAAATAATACTGTCGAAACGCAATAAACGCTCATTCTAGATCCCTTAATTCAAGGCAATATAAGTTAACAGTTCACTATAAACCCTCTCTCTCTCTCTCTCTATATATATATATATGTTAGACTAACACAAGAATGCCAAAGTACTTTAGGCTGTCACCAAGCTATCAAGACGAAACTACTTTGCAATGTAAAAAATTATGTTTTTGTTATGTTATGTCGCCCTCTGTTGATATCTAGATAATAAATCAATACAGATGGTTTATACTTGGATTCTATTCGGCAATATGCCGTACTCATAAAGATACAACCAGTAACTTAATAGCTCTTAATGAAATTCTATAGCCTTGCAGTATAGCAATTACCAATCATTGAAATGTTTAAGCCATAAAAATCGGTGAAGCAAATTTAAGACTTGTTATCAATCTTTCTGAAACAACATCTTAACAAATGCAGTACTGGTAATTCATTAATTATTAATTACTGGTAATTGAAAAATACATGTATATTGCATTAATTAGTCAACTTCTCATCAGCTTTGAGATAAAACTGCTTTTTTGAATTATTAGCCTTGCATGTAGTTATTACTTTTATTTTTAGCCTTATAGCCTTACATTTAGTTTCTACTTTTGAAACAATTTTAGCTGAATTTGTTTTATACATGTACATGTGTCAGTACAAGATATGTTGTTATTATATTAGACTCATACCAGAATGAAACATTAAAAGACAAACAAAAACTAGAACATGCTTGAGTAAAGTGTTTGCTTTGTAATGAGTGCCTTTGTCAATGCAACTGGGCTGTGACAGTGAAAACTCCCAGTCGATAGCAGCAGGTATAATGCTATGGGAAATGTGCCATGTTGGATTGTCATTCATGGGGACTATTATGTTACTGCCTTCCGATAGCAGCATGTATAATGCTATGGGATAGGTGTCATATCGGATTGCCATTCATGGAGACTATAGTGTTACTGCCTCCCAATAGCAACATGTATAATGTCATTCAAGGGGACTATAGTGTTACTGTCTCCCAATAGCACCTGTATAATGCTATGGGATAGGTGCCTTATTGGGTTGTCATTCATCGGGACTACGGTGTTACTGCCTCCCAATAGCAGCATGTATAATGCTATGGGATAGGTGCCTTATTGGGTTGTCATTCATGGGGACTATAGTGTTACTGCCTCCCAATAGCAGCATATATAATGCTATGGGATAGGCTCCATATTGTATTGTCATTCATGGGGACTATTATGTTACTGCCTCCCTGATGATAGCACCATGTATGATATATGCTATAGGATATTGCCAAACACTTTGTAGTGATATACACTATGCATGGCAGGGGTTTTCATATCATTGTGCTTGCTTAATTGCTTGCATAATTTGAGTGGTGTCCTTGAACTGTAATGGCTTTTCACAGCTTTTTGTCCTCCATTGTTGTCCTGAAGTCTGCTGCTTCCAGTCCAGTGTCATCTTTCAGGATGTCTATGTAGGTCAGGGTGGGTCTTCCAGGTTTCTGCCTCCATGCATGAGTATCCAATGAATCATTGTGATCACCACATACTGACAAATCCTATATAACTATAAACCGGGCCTGTGTATATGATGACTATAGAGGGCGACATCATCAACTTGTTTTGCAATGCAATCCCATATATGACATAATCACTGCCTGCATTCAGAGGATACATACAGTTTATATTCATTTGGTATTTGTCAGTATGTAGAAATCATGATGATATGTGACCTGCTACCACAAAATGAGTGTAAAGTCACAAGTTGGTAGTTTTGAACCATCCTATAGCTGCTGAGTCAATGTTCTTTGTTTGCCCCGCACCTGTAACAAGCCAGCAGTATGGCTTTGTGAATGGCCCATTGTGCCTACATTCACAAAGGACATACAGACATACAATCGTTTTGAACCGTGCGTGTGAAACAAAGAACACCAACGCAGCAACCAGAAGGTCTTGAAACTACTAACTTGCGACTTTACGCTCATTTCGTGGTTGCAGGTCACATAAGGTACCTACACCCCTACACCAGGGTACCATGTTTTACCTTGAGTTTGGTAGTGACATCAGTGTCTGCATGCAGTTGTGTCGCATGCGTGTCGACATACTGTCCTTGTACGCATGTGTATACGCTCTTCAGAATTACGTCACTAGCAAACTCGGGGTAAAACAAGGTGTAGTAGAAATAGGGATGACAAAAGTGTAAATCCCTTGAAAAGACATATGAATATGAAGTCTATACACTTACTTGCTATTCAGTGGTCTTTTTGCTAGAGGGTGTCCAGTATCCACTATCATCTGAATCGGTATCCTGAAAGGCAAAAATGTCCATTACTAATGGTATAAACACTGACTGGATTGTCACATTACTATGGTACATATAACACTGATTGGATTGTCACATGGTAACACTGACTGGATTGTCACATGGTAAGACTGACTGGATTGTCACATGGTAACACTGACTGGATTGTCACAATACTATAGTAACACTGACTGGATTGTCACATTACTATGGTAACACTGACTGGATTGTCACATTACTATGGTAAGACTGACTGGATTGTCACATTAATATGGTAACACTGACTGGATTGTCACATTACTATGGTAACACTGACTGGATTGTCACATTACTATGGTAACACTGACTGGATTGTCACATTAATATGGTAACACTGACTGGATTTTCACATTAATATGGTAACACTGATTGGATTGTCACATTACTATGGTAACACTGACTGGATTGTCACATTACTATGGTAACACTGACTGGATTGTTACATTACTATGGTAACACTGACTGGATTGTCACATTAATATGGTAAGACTGACTGGATTGTTACATTACTATGGTAAGACTGACTGGATTGTCACATTACTATGGTAACACTGACTGGATTGCACTGACTGGATTGTCACATTACTATGGTAACACTGACTGGATTGTCACATTACTATGGTAACACTGACTGGATTGTCACATTACTATGGTAACATTGACTGGATTGTCACATTACTATGGTAACACTGACTGGATTGTCATATTACTATGGTAACACTGACTGGATTGTCACATTACTATGGTAACACTGACAGGATTGTTACATTACTATGGTAAGACTGACTGGATTGTCAAATTACTATGGTAACATTGACTGGATTGTCACATTACTATGGTAACACTGACTGGATTGTCATATTACTATGGTAAGACTGACTGGATTATCACATTACTATGGTAACACTGACTGGATTGTTACATTACTATGGTAACACTGACTGGATTGTCACATTACTATGGTGACACTGACTGGATTGTCACATTACTATGGTAACACTGACTGGATTGTTACATTACTATGGTAACATTGACTGGATTGTCACATTACTATGGTAACACTGACTGGATTGTCACATTACTATGGTAAGACTGACTGGATTGTCACATTACTATGGTAAGACTGACTGGATTGTCACATTACTATGGTAGCACTGACTAAATTGTCACATTACTATGGTAACACTGACTGGATTGTCACATTACTATGGTAACACTGACTGGATTGTCACATTACTATGGTAACACTGATTGGATTGTCACATTACTATGGTAACACTGGCTGCATTGTCACATTACTATGGTAACACTGACTGGATTGTTGCATTACTATGGTAAGACTGACTGGATTGTCACATTACTATGGTAACATTGACTGGATTGTCACATTACTATGGTAACACTGACTGGATTGTCATATTACTCTGGTAACACTGACTGGATTTCGCAAATTTTCGGCCTTTTGAAACATACAATTTTACACAATAAATAGTGCAAAAATAGTCCACCAAATGGCTTCAATTAGGCCTTCATTTTACAACATTTTCTCACTTCTCAGGGGAACATCCCCCTCAGACACCCCCTGCGTGCGCAACTTTATTGGTACATAATTATAAAGCAATAATTCACACAATAAAAGTCAAAACTTGTCCACAAATGGCTTCAATTGGGCTGTTTTTCTCAAATTTTAGGCTTTTTCAAACTAAAATTTTACACAATAATAGTGACAAAATGGTCCACCAATTGGCTTCAAATGGGTCTACATTTTCCAAAAGTTTCTAACTTCTGAGGGTGCACATCCCCTCAGACACCCCCCTGCGTCGCGCAAGCACTCGTTACATTTTTTTTTCTTCAAAAATTGGGCCCCCCCCCCCTTTGACTGCTCTGGATCCGCCACTGTTTTCGAGTTAGGTGTGGGATTGTAACTTTTTATTTTTTTTTAGATAATCTATAACAAATTACCGAGTTGCAAAACTTTTCGTGATAAAGACTCAAACTGTGGTGATGCAACTGCAAATTTCTCTTTTGCAAACCTAATCATTCACCGAGTTACGCTGCATATTCACCTCATTTTTTTCAATCTTAGCGATTAAAGTCTGAAAATGAGCAAAAATACATTAAAAAATATCCAGGGACCTCAAAATAGTGAGCATCAGTTACTATGTCCACCTAACAACTACATCGCGTCAAACAAAAAAAAATCTTGCGTCTTCGCGTATCAACACGTCGCGTCAAACAAAAAAAATCTTTTCGCGTCATCTCGCGCATTGCGTATCAACACGCTGCCTCTAAAGCAAGTAGGGATAATAAACACAGTAAAATCAAAATGAGTGAGGAGAGTGCATGGGTGCCATGGGTTGGCGATATTATTTTAACAATCCGCGATGCGTATACTGACCATTAAACTTTGCGAACATGGCAAAAATACAAATTAATAGCCATTATAAATTTTTTGAGCATAGGACCTACTTATACTGACTTAAAAATTGTACATTTTATGTTTCACATTCACAAATGTTTTCACATTTTATGTTTCACATTAACAAATATTTAGCAAGTTGACTAGGAAGAAGTGACTGGGAAGAAATACTAGGGACAGATAAGAGGCAGAGCGGATAAGAGGGATGTGAGCTAAAGGGGGAACAGTGGAAAGAATGGGAGGATAGGGGACAACATGGGGGATCATAATATCTCATATTATCTAAAATATCAGATATTTGAGATATTATCCAAAATATGTGATTAGTTAGATATTATCTGAAATATCCGATATATCAGATATTTGGATATTTGGGACTTTAATTTTTTAATTTTCTTTTGCCTGGTAAGTGATGGATATTAAGATATTCAACTGGAATCACTCAATGTAATATTATAGATGTGTACAAAACAAATGCATTCAATTGTGATTCTTCGAGCTTCATCCTTCATATCGTCGGTCACAACACATAGTGACATACATACAGGACAAATGCAAAATATGTTTCAGAGAAAAACACGTTTGAAGGATATGCTACTAATAACATTGTCAGCACTCCAATATTATCTCTCAGTGAACTGATTACATTTAAAATTGAGGTTGAAGGATTAAACTATTAGACTAAACTTTTTAGTTAAAAAAAGGAATAATCTTTAGAGGATATATCTAGCTCCAAACTTATACGCCACTATGTGAAACGGAAGATTTGGGGTGAACGGCAGGTTTTTGAAGTGTAAGTCGTATGTACGCCACTATGTGAAATGGAGCATATCGGACTTTCGGTGTGTTCTTGTATCTTATGCCACATCATCCGTCATTATGTGAAATGAAAGATTTGGGTTTTTTGGGTCGTTTCTGAAGCATACGCCACATTATTGATGGATGATGTGTCTAAATTTTATCAAATCTGTTTCACATAGTGTCGTATGTTGATCGTAAGTCAATTTGTGAAACGGAAGATATTGGATTCTTACGGGATTGTTAATGTAAGTCAATTACGTTATTTATTGATTAAGTATAGCTGAGCTTTCTAACTTGGTGTACTTGAAGAACTTGATATTTAAAACCGTTGGGCCAAATTTCATAAAAAGGACCAAAATCACCATACGCCACTATGTGTTGTGACCGACGATATATTACGAGTGCAGTTCTCTACTCCCCATTCCAGAAATTTCAGATTAAAAAATATAATACTTCTGCCACACGAAACATAGCTAAATCTTAATCCTTAAGGGGGCTATCATTTTCTTCGGGAGGGGGTCATAAATTTTCCAAAAGTCGGCTTCAATAAAATTGTGACCCCCCATTCCGGCAAAAAAAAATTTATATAACCCCCTCCCTACCACCGATACACCTTACCCCCTGAACAGGCTAACATTGTATTGAAATCAGTCTTTTTGAATAAAATGAACACACTGTCTGTGCATCTTGTTACTGCCTAAATTTTGGTCATCAAAAATTTTATGACCCCCCCCCCTGCCATCTATTTTTATTTCCAAAAATGTATGCCCCCCCCGTATATTTGGGACCCCCACACTCACACTTTATAGCCCTCTTAGTTGTAACTGGCAATAGTTTTGCAATTTGAGGGGAAATAGCCATGTTTCAAACTTTAGTATTGATACCATCACGAGACACAAACAAGGGTAAAGTTACATGTACATGTAATATTATTATTTTTTAATAAGCTAATTGAATGCGGGCAATCTGGTGAAACTTAAGCACCTAGACGCAACAAATTTCCGGTGTATTATTTCAAACTTCAATGAGTTATATAGTGTTGATGGGGTAAAATTACATGTAATATTATTATTTTTAATAAGCTAATTGAATGGTGGAAATCTGGTGAAACTTTAGCACCTAAACGCAACAAATTTAGGGTGTATTATTTCAAACTTTGACGAGGTATAGTGTTGATAGGGTAAAATTACATGTAGCTACATGTAATATCATTACTTTGAATAAGCTTGGCGGCACAATCTGATGAAACCTTAGCATGTAAAACACAACAAATTTCCAAGTTTCAAATTTCCTGGTGGAAATCTGGTGAAACTTTAGCACCTAAACGCAACAAATTTCGGGTGTATTATTTCAAACTTTGACGAGGTATAGTGTTGATAGGGTAAAATTACATGTAGCTACATGTAATATCATTATTTTGAATAAGCTTGGCGGCACAATCTGATGAAACCTTAGCATGTAAAACACAACAAATTTCCAAGTTTCAAATTTCCAAATCACTCAGTGATGGTCATTGACAGAGGTGTATCATGCATGACCATGGTCATAAAGTCAAAGAACCCTTTTGCCAGGGCTGAAATTGCACCCCTAAAAGTATAACAAGTGCAACTTCCTAGAATTGGCATTATTTTGATCCCCCTTTTATAAGAAAGTATTAATTTTCTTGACTCTAAAACCAGGACTCTTGACAATAAATTTTGCTGATGCGTGCCACTTTCCCCAGTTCGATTTAACAAGTGATTCCCACTGTTGTTTTGGGTCCACACCAGCACCCCCCCCCCCCCCGGTACATGCATGGAGGCTGCCATTGGGGTGCTGGGATGCTAAAGGAGGTGCTAAAAGCGTTGTGTACAGTACACATTCACAATGTCAATGACCGTGAGCCTGATGACAACTTCTGAATAGACTGATTTCAAGTCATACATAGCAGGACATGTTATGCTTGAAATTTAGAGCAATTTCTCTGCATTTTCTTTCTATTTATGGATGGACCTTGGTCAATTTTATGTATTTAATAAAGTTAAGTTCATATTGATTGTACATGCACTAAAAAACGGGCTAAAAACATGAAAAATTCACACAAAAAGTACCTTTTCAACAGTTGAAAAAAATTTGCGCATAGCAGGCTCGGAACAGTCTAGGGTGGCTGCAGCAAATGGTACGTAATTTTAGTGCTTGAAAGCGTGAGCATCATGTGTGATGCACTTGGTAGATCGCAGCAGCATTCCAGGCCTATGCAATGGCAGGGTAATGGCGGCTTCCATAGTTTGATTAGTTTTATATAGGGCTGTCACTTCCCAATCGTATCAATTCCCTGCTAAAACCTTTCATAACAACTGGGAAAACACAAATTAAAAAGGTCGAAACTTTTAACCTTTTATGTCATGCTACATTTTGTTCAAAGGACCATATAATCACCCATTTATTGTGCAAGGTATACCTTTTTCTTATAATTTTCTTGTTTTAGATCCTATTCAGAATATGTATGTCTGATCATTAAAAAGTCCCTTTTTAATATGTGAATCTTTGGTCACACATGATACATACCCCCTGGTCAATGATCCCCCTTTGGATAATACTTGCAATATAAACTGGTGTGTGTTTCCTCCTGAATGACAGCAATAAATCAAAAAAGAGTGATTCTAATCAAGGGTATAATTTTCACAGAACAGATGGTAGCTGGAAAGATATATCTTACACTTCCCATAATGCATTCCTTCCTTCCTTCCATATACATGCTTACCTCAACAGTTTGAGTATCAACGCACAGGCTTTACGTGGACAGTTGTTTTTTTACCTGATTTGCTATTTTCTTAACCGCTCGGCCACGCTCCCCATTTCAATTTCCTGTACTGATTTGCTATCTACTGCAACATGGGTCGATAGTGACAAAATGTACCTCAATGAGCAGAGTTGCAAAATATGCTTATTTCTTGACTATCGACACATATTTAACCACACTATTTTTAAAATTAAAACAAAAGGAACCTGTACAAAGTAATGAGAGTATCATTTTCTGAAATGAGGTGATATATCATGTTGCAAAGGATTCTGGGAAGGGTACGATATCTTCTCTGTAATGGTGGTGCCTGGATTGGGCTATTCCAGTTGAAATCCATACACCCCCTATGGTAGACATGAACTTAATCTTCCACACATGGAGTGTGAATTTCAAATGGGATTTGCATTTCAAACTGCAATCTTCACCCCTGTGTAGGAGACTATAAGGCTATGTATTCTAGGGGGTGTATGGATTTCAACAAGAATGTCCCATTAGGGCAGGGTCTGGGTTGGACGTGGGTTAGGTTGCATATAAATACTGATGTTGTTAGGTGCGTGATCAGTCGCATCTCACCTTTATATGAGGACAAGACACCTGTTTCCAACTCATCGCTCCAATCATTGAGCATTTAAGTGGTATCATAACGGACCAAAGTATCCCAACTCTACAGCATTTTGTTTTGAATTTGTCTCTCTTTTGATTCTGGATCCAGAGGACACCAAGTCATCTAGAGCACCCATTTTGGTAAGTAAACATTTTGTTGTCATTTTGCAAAATTTATTTTGTATTTTCTCAACAAAGTAAAATTTAATATTGTATTCTATATGCAAGCAAGATACGGGTGTTAAGCCTTCTTAAAAGGTTTAAAAATAAGAATCAATTATTAATTTCTTGCCAAATCATCATAATGATGTTCCTTGTGTCACAGTATCAGACCAGCAGAAAGTGAGGGATGAGGCTATGGATGAACCACAAAATGCCCCTTTAATTTCCAATAATATCCATTGGCCCATTTTCTATTTCTCAGTTTATAACATTTTTATTTATTTAAGGGCTGGGGTATGAACGTTTGGACAGTATTTATTGTGGGACATTAGAGCACATCAGACATATCGAATTGCATTCTGAATACGAAGAATGTCATTCTGATATCAAATAATTTTGATTTTTTGAAATTGCAATTTAATACACATTTTATGGCAAATCATTAAAATTGATATTTTTGATATTTAACAGTACTTGAAGTAAACTTTATTAATCTGATGATTTATACTTAAAGGGTATGTAGGTGGGATGAAAAGCCGACGATCAATTGAAAATTTTGACCTTTGGTATTGAAGATATGGATTTTTTTCCCAAAACACCAAAAAAATTAGGTCTTTTTGGGAAAAAATCCATATCTTCAATATGAAAGGTCAAAATTTTCAATTGACCGTCGGCTTTTCCTCCTGCTACATACACTTTCAGAATATGTCATTAGATTTATATAATTTACTTCGAGGACTGTTATATAATTATCAAAAAATTGCAAAATATCAAATTTTTATAATTTGTCATAAAATTTGTATTATATTGTGATTTTCAAAAAATGAAAATTATTTGATATCAGAAAGACATGCTTCGTATTCAGAATGCAATTCAATAGGTCTGAGGTGCTCTCATGTCCCACAAAAAATACTGTCGAAATGCAATAAACGCTCATTTTAGATCCCTTAAGCAATTTCAGTTTTAATATGCAAACATAGATTTTAAATTGAAACATTAACATGTATGGATTAGTATAGCTTGATATAAAATGTAAGAGAAATTTGCAAGATCAGTTAGATATTTTGCAGCCCTCAAAAACATTTGCGTAACATGATGTAGACTAGTCACGGCACTTTACAGTCAAAACTTGACGTGGCCAATTTTGGTGCACCTTTAAAAACAGTGTAGTTTTGACAAGATTTAAGATTTAACTAAACCAGAATAACAATTAATTACATGGGTTAATTTGTTTGTAGTACATGAAAGCACAGATCCTGGAAATAAGATCTGTGATGAAAGCTAGGTATTTGTCTTCAGCAAATGGAGAAATGGTTATACCTACTCAGTACATATATGCTCATTGTAGCCTTTTCTCTTGGTCATAGGTAATTTGCATAACTTGTGCTATTTTCCAATCAGCATCACAATACATGATTGAGTTGCACAGCCTTAGCCAATCAACAGCCGAGTACACCATGTTGCTAAAAATCCTTCCCTGCCTCCAGATTGGGTGTGGCATGTAGTAGTGCAATAATGATGTAACTTTTCAGTGATTTTAAAAGAGAAGGATTTTACCGTTTCAATTTGTTTGTACTTATTTGTTGTTTGTTAATGTTTTAATTATATAATCAAAATTTCATTAATTGTTTCAAAGAAATTTATGTACACAATTTCACCTAAAATGTCAATTTCTTGCACATGACATGACATTATATATGAACAATATGACCTTTGTCATGTTTCGTTTTGGTGCACATATCTTTATATCTACGCCTAATTAGATTGACACTTAGATTTAGTAAGATGCTAAAATCTGGAAACAAATTAAGATGGCTAATGAAATTAAGAAACTATGGTTGTCTTTTTTTCTCACAGGAGTGCTATTCATCCTGGACACTTGAGGGTTACAACTTGGCTTTAGAGGGACTCACAAGAAGTAGATTCTGGTAAGTAGAGATCTTATGCATACATCTTGTGTGCAGTGTAATCATTGTGGAGGAGGGGTGTAAGGTGGGTTGAATCCTCTCCCCCCCACCACCACCCCCATGACAATTTTAACACTCCCTAACCTCCCCCATTGTGTAAAATTGAAAATTGGCACTGAAAACACAAACTTTCACCTATATTTTTGGGCAAAACTAGTGTAACATTGAAAATTGGCCTGGTATGCAAAATTTCACCTAATTTTGTACTAAAATAGTGTATTTAAAAACATTTTGCGCTTGGGACACAATTTTTACAATGACCACAATGCTTGGTAAGAAAAGTGACCAGGGGAAATCTACAAATGTGTCAGAATTTGTCATATGTTCTCCCTCAATTTTATAGTTTAAAAGGAACAGAAAACATAGCAATCAGCTATGTCACTTGGTATATACTTTCTCTGAGCCATGATGGTGTCAGTTACTCTATCAAATTGATTCATTAAATCAAAACAAGAATTAGATATCAGTATCAGTTAATATTGTCAGACGGATGTATGCCCGGCGGAAATTGGTCGGCGCAAGTTGCTAGAAGTAGCGGTAGGCGCTGACAGGAGTAGTGCTAGGTGTAATCTCTGCCAGGCGTATGTTGCAATGTGAACGCTGCTATGCAGTTTGACCTTTTTTGGTCAGAACTAAGAAAATACATTTCATGTGGTTGAAAAAGGTCACAGAAACACTGGAAGTGGTAGCCAATGTTTACACCAACCAAAAGGAATGCTTGTAGTGCAATTGATTTTAGTTTAGATGCACTTAAATCATGCAAATCGTGTTAAAGTTATCATATTTGGCAGATGAGTAGTACTTATACTGCTAATTAAGTTAGGCTATGGAGGCATTTTCACAGTACCCTAATTTTAGTAGAAAGAGGTCATTGAACTTTGCACAGAGGATCAAGTTCAAAATTACTCAGACCTGTTCAAATCTCACACCATCGTAATCCTCTGGTAATAAGGATTCAGGAAAAGTATACGGTACTTTGACATATCTACGATGTGATGATGTATGGTTATGAGGAACATTGTGATGTCATAGGTCCAATTTTGCTTTATGCCCAATATTTATCGGTCTCGCTAGTCTCGTCCAATATTTAAAAACTCATAGCTCGACCAATAAATATGGGCTCAATCAATCCAATTTTATATGAAAGTCGGGGCATTTTTCAATTTTGCTCCCTGTGGTGCCAAAATTAGACCTATGTTACATTTATGCTTGTAACTCCATAACTGTAATTCGTAGGTTGATCAAAGTATACTTTTTCAGAATCCTAATGACTAGAGGAACACATTGCTTATGTTTTTTAACCAAGTCCAAGCAATTTTGAACTTGACCTCTGTGTAAAGTTCAATGACCTTTTCCCACCAAATAAGGGTGCTGTTGAAATGCCTCCATAGCCTATAATGATCAGCCCTAAAGTACTGCATCTTTGCCAAATGCAGCAAACTTAACATGATTTGCACAAATGTTACAGAAATTTATAGGACTATTCGTGGAACTGGTTGGCGTAGTGCTAGGAGTAGGCTAGGTGTGGACATGCGGTAGGAGTAGGTAAAATATTGATAAAATTTTTATCAATGTCAGCGTAAGTTTACACCGGGTGTAATTCTAAATGTGAACACGACTAGTGACCTGTTCCAGCAAAATATACCTTGGTGGGTACATATAAAATGCATTTAAATTTAGGTTGTTCAATAGTTAATGCATACAAAATGAAAGCTATACAAAGTGTATCAAAATGGGGAGCCGGGATATATGTCATTTTAAAAACAAATTGTTAGAAATATAAAATCGCTAATAATTAGGTATTGTCATTCATATGGAGATTGATGTATTCATAGTTTTACTCACACAGGTACATAACATATTGAAAAATAATTCTGCAAAAATGAAAAGTTGGTGGTTCCAATCATTTTGATACAGTTTGTACAGATTTAAAGGGACTACAATGTGGTTGCACTGGTTGCCCCATGCCATGGTCATACCATGTGGGTGGGGAAGTCAGTATTTAAGTAAACCTTTAATAAATAAAAGATACAATGAAGGGATACACATGAAAAACATGAAAAAGTTACCAAGATGTTCTCGGACCACTACATGTAGTCTTGCCAACTACCACGACCACCTGCTGCCATGATAAAAAATATATAAAAAACAAATAAAGAAAACTTTTAAAAGCCCATCCTACCCAACCACCACCCTGCCGTTATCATCACCCCACCTTACTAATTGAAAAAAACACCCTATCCTATCCAACCACCACCCTTCAACTAATTTTTTTCACACCCTCAAGTCACTTCATCCCTACCCTACTCACCCTGCACCTTACCATTCCCTACCCCACCCCATCGTACCATCACACTATCCCCACACCATCCCTACCACTGCCCTACCCCACTTCCACACCCTATCATCACACACTTGCATCACCCCATCCCCATACCATCCCTACCACTATCCTACCACACATCCGGCCACACATCCACAACCAATAATCTAACCTCACCCAACTCCCTAACCCCATTCTACTCACTACCCCCACACCACCACTCCTACTCCTACACTACCCCACACTACCACTCCTACACTACCACACACCACTACTCCTACACTACCCCACACCACCATTCCTACTCCTACACTACCTCACACTGGGCAAAAACATATTGGGGTAAAAAATTCACAACTTTTGTCAGCAAAAATTATTTCTCCACACCACCATTATACTTTTAAAAATAATCTAAAAAAAACATAATGACATGCCTGTAAGCATGGTAAGTAACCATAAGAGTATCATAATGGCTTTTGACAATTAATAATTTTGTGATTGTAATATGTTTAAGCCTAGATAATAAGCTTTTGTAATTGTTTGTTATTTTGTACATGTATGTTTGTTTATGCACGGCCCCAAGGAAGAACAACTTTGGTTGAATTGGGCTTTCCGTGTTGAAATAAAGTCTAATAATACTCCTACACTACCCCATACTACCATTCCTACTCCCATACTACTCACTACCCCACACTGCCACTCCTACTCCTACACTACCCCACACCACCACTCCTACCCCTAGACTACCCCACACCACCATTCCTACTCCTACACTATCCCACACCACCACTCCTACTCCTACACTACTCCACACCACCATTCCTACTCATACACTATCCCACACCACCACTCTTACTCCTACACTATCCCACACCACCCATCCTACTCCTATTCCTATACTATACACACACCACCATTCCTACTACCTCAAACACCACCCCTACTCCTACACTACCTCACACTACCACTCCCAACTCCTACACCACCCCACACCACCACTTCCAACCCCACACCACCCCACATCACCACCCCACTCCCCACACCACCTCACACCACCATTCCCACTCATACACCACCCCACACCACAACCCCACTCCTACACCACCCCACACCAACAAACCACTCCTACACCACCCCCACACCACCACTCCTACTCCTACACTACCCCACACCACCATTCCTATTCCTACTCCAAACCCACACCACTGTGGTTACTCCTACACTACCCCACACCACCATTCCTACTCCTACACTACCCTCACCACCATTCCTACTCTACACCACCCCACACCACCACACTCCTACCCCACACCACCATTCCTATTCCTACTCCAAACCCACACCACTGCAGTTACTCCTACACTACCCCACACCACCATTCCTACTCCTACACTACCCCACACCAACAAACCTACTCCCACGCTAACCCACACCATCTTTCCAACTCCTACACTACCCCACACCACCATTCCTATTCCTACACTGCCCATACCATGCACTACTACATTACCCCACTCATAACCTGTACCCTAACCCTACCACACTATACCCAAACCGTACTCACCCTTCCCAATCCATAATCTAACCCTTCCCCACATATCCGATCTTACCCCATCCCTACCAACTACCCCACCCCACACTATCCCAACTATATATCATCCCTTACCCCACCCATACCCACTACACCATACCATACCACTCCCACATCACACCCTACCCAACCCACCCCTAAGGCATATTATCACCCTATCCCACCCTTACCCCCATCCCTAACCTTACCCACCCATCCCCAACCTCACCCTTACCACCCTCTCCTACCACACCCTACCCTATCCCACCCATACAATACAGGTCAAGAACCTCTAGCTGTGCTACCCCACCAAGTTACATCTTCAGACAATCTGGTTCATTCTTCCTCTGATACAAGGCGGTTCTCGAACCACAAGTCTCGCCTGCTTTCGCGATCGCCTGCTTTTACGATTACTTTTGGTAGAAGTAAATGAACCTGCAACAACCCATGGCGATTTGCCTGTTCAATTTGGCGCTTGATTGGACCAATATTGAATTTGACCTTTGATCCCTAAATTTTGGTGGGTCTCGGCTGGGCACAATTACCTGGCTGATGGTGACTGTACCCACCAAGTCTCATGCCCATCCGACAATTTTTACTAATTTGACCTCAGATGACCCCTACTGACCCCAAAATGACCTTCCAAAAATTGGGCTCTAAATGTTGACTGTACATGTCATGCCCATACAACAGTTCTTAGTCATTTGACTTCAGATGACCTCTGAGTGACCTCAGATGACCTTGCAATGACTGTCCAAAAATTTGGCTCTAAATGATGACTGTACCCACCAAGTTTCATGCCCCTGTGACAGTTTTTAGAAATTTGACCACAGATGACCCATGGGTGACCTCAGATGTCCCTGAAATGACCTTCCAAAAATTTGACTTTAAATGTTGACTGTAACCACCAGGTGTCATGCCCATGGATGACCTTCGATGATCCCAAAATGACCTTCCAAAAAATTGGCTCTAAATGTTGACTGTACCCACCAAGTTTCATGCCACAACAGTTTTTAGTAATTTGACCTCAGATGACCCCTGGGTGACCCCGAAATGCCCTTCCAAAAATTTGACTCTTAATGTTGAGAGTGACCACTTAGTGTCATTTTTAGTAATGTGACCTCAGATGACCCCTGAGTGACCTTGGATGACCCCGAAATGACTTTCCAAAAAACATGACTCTAAATGTTGACTGTACCCACCAAGTTTCATGCCCATATAACAGTTTCAAGTAATTTGACCTCAGATGACCCCTGGGTGACCTTGGATGACCTCAAAATGACCTTCCAAAAATTTGGCTCTAAATGTTGACTGTACCCACCAAGTTTCATGCCCATACGACAGTTTTAGTAATTTGACCTCAGATGACCACTGGGTGACCCTGAAATGCCCTTCCAAAAATGTGACTCTTAATGTTGACTGTAACCACTAAGTGTCATGCCCATACGACAGTTTTAGTAATTTGACCTCAGATGACCCCTGGGTGACCTTGGATGACCCTAAATTACCTTCCCAAACTTTGACTCTAAATGTTGACTGTACCCACCAAGTTTCATGCCCATATGACAGTTTTTAGTAATTTGACCTCAGATGACCCTTGGGTGACCTCGGATGAACCCGAAATAACCTTCCGAAAATTTTACTCCAAATGTTGACTGTACCCACCAAGTTTCATGCCCATACGACAGTTTTTAGTAATTTGACCTCAGATGACCCCTGGGTGACCTCGGATGACCCTGAAATAATCTTCCGAACATTTTACTCTAAATGTTGACTGTACCCACCAAGTTTCATGCCCATACGACAGTTTTAGTAATTTGACCTCAGATGACCCCTGGGTGACCTCGGATGACCCTGAAATAATCTTCCGAACATTTGACTCTAAATGTTGACTGTACCCACCAAGTTTCATGCCCATACGACAGTTTTTAGTAGTTTGACCTTAGATGACCCCTGGGTGACCCCGAAATGCCCTTCCAAAAATTTGACTCTTAATGTTGACTGTAACCACTACGTGTCATGCCCATACGACCGTTTCAAGTAATTTGACCTCAGATGACCCCTGGGTGACCTTGGATGACCCCTAAATTACCTTCCGAAACTTTGACTCTAAATGTTGACTGTACCCACCAAGTTTCATGCCCATATGACAGTTTTTAGTAATGTGACCTCAGATGACCCCTGTGTGACCTTGGATGACCCTGAAATTACCTTCCAAACTTTGACTCTAAATGTTGACTGTACCCACCAAGTTTCATGCCCATATGACAGTTTTTAGTAATTTGACCTCAGATGACCCTTGGGTGACCTCGGATGAACCTGAAATAACCTTCCGAAAATTTTACTCCAAATGTTGACTGTACCCACCAAGTTTCATGCCCATACGACAGTTTTTAGTAATTTGACCTCAGATGACCCCTGGGTGACCTCGGATGACCCCGAAATAATCTTCCGAACATTTTACTCTAAATGTTGACTGTACCCACCAAGTTTCATGCCCATACGACAGTTTTTAGTAATTTGACCTCAGATGACCCCTGGGTGACCTCGGATGACGCCTTGAAATAATCTTCGAACATTTGACTCTAAATGTTGACTGTACCCACCAAGTTTCATGCCCATACGACAGTTTTAGTAGTTTGACCTTAGATGACCCCTGGGTGACCTCGGATGACCCCGAAAGAATCTTCCGAACATTTTACTCTAAATGTTGATTGTACCCACCAAGTTTCATGCCCATACGACAGTTTTTAATAATTTGACCTTAGATGACCACTGGGTGACCTCGGATGACCCCGAAAAATTCTTCCGAACATTTGACTCTAAATGTTGATTGTACCCACCAAGTTTCATACCCATACGACAGTTTTTAGTAATTTGACCTTAGATGACCCCTGGGTGACCTCAGATGACCCCGAAATAACCTTCCGAAAATTTGACTCGATGTAGCACCCCAACAGAGACATTTTTGACATAAAACCTGTTTTAGACATTTTTTGAAAAATGCTTCCTTCACCCTAAAAAGATGGTTTTAAATGTTCAGTTTCCTATCCTTTTGTACATGAGAGACATTCTTCAAAGTCTTTTTTTGGCCTAATAACTTGGCCTACATGACCGAAATTGATATATATAATGCGCAATATAAAAACAATATTTTATTAAATTTTTGACCCCCCCCTCAACTTCGAGTGTGTGGGAGGGGGCCACATGGCGGGAGGGGCCACATGGGGGGGGTGCTAGTGTGCATGAAGACTACATTGTATGATAGACCATTTTTGACATAAAAACCTGTTTTAGACATTTTATAGAAAAAATGCTCATTCACCCTAAAAAGGTGGTTTTAAATGTTCAGTTTCCTATACTTTTGTACATGAGAGACATTCTTCAAAGTCTTTTTTTGGCCTAATGACTTGGCCTACATGACCGAAATTGATATATGTAATGCGCAATATAAAACAATATTTCATTAAATTTTGACCCCCTCAACTTCGAGAGTGTGTGGGAGGGGCCACATGGGGGGGTGCTAGTGTGCATGAAGACTACATTGTATGATAGACCATTTTTGACATAAAAACCTGTTTTAGACATTTTTTTGAAAAAATGCTTCCTTCACCCTAAAAAGGTGGTTTTAAATGTTCAGTTTCCTATACTTTTGTACATGAGAGACATTCTTCAAAGTCTTTTTTTGGCCTAATGACTTGGCCTACATAACCGAACTTGATATATGTAATGCGCAATATAAAAACAATATTTCATTAAATTTTTGACCCCCCCTCAACTTTGAGTGTGTGGGAGGGGCCACATGGGGGGGGGGGTACTAGTGTGCATCCTCTGGTCATACTACCCCTACCACATTATGTTGACTGTACCCACCAAGTTTCGTGCCCATACGACAGTTTTAGTCATTTGACCTCAGATGACCCCTGGATGACCTTGGGTGACCTTGACGCACTAACCAATACAAACTTGTTCTGTCTGGGGTGAAGATGCACCCACCCACCAAGTTTGAAGAACGTGCGACCCCTAGTCTCCGAGAAAATAGGTTTTTGCATTTTATGCATAAATTATGCAAATTAGGTACTTAATTACCATATTTTGGGCTGAAAATCGAATCGGGTTGAGATCCTCTGGTCATACTACCCCCTACCACGTTTCATCATCATAGGGCTTAGGGATCTTACGAATACAGCTCCACAAGGCGGATTTCTTCAGATTTCCAACCATATTTGTAGAATCGTTCCGCATAAATTATGCAAATTAACAACTAAATGTGCATACTTTTCGCCGAAAAACTAATCAGGTGATCAGCAGATGTGTATCATAGCAGCCACCAGGTTTCATTACCATGCGCCCGACGGATCTTGAGATAGTCTGTCCACAAACTCCGCTATCAATTTGCGCTTGATTTATGCATAAATTATGCAAATTAGCTATGTTAGTTTGCATATTTTTCCCGAAAACATACGGTTACGGAGCAAACTTGGATACCCTTCCTCCCACCAAGTAGCGTCGCCGTAAGTCTTACTGTTCCCTAGATACAGCTCCGGACGGACACACATACATACATACACACCCCCCCACTCACACCCCCCCACCCCCACACACCCGCCCACACGCACGGACAGACAGAAATAGTGATTACTAAGTCCCATCCTGAACAAAGTTCAGGCGAGACAAAAATGCTTTGATGACACTGACCTGTAGATAAGGTGACATTGTGACATCATACCAAACTAGTCCATTGGTAATTGTCATTGTTCTTTGCCCTGCAGTGTGCAGGCATGAGAATGGCGTTTTTGAAAATTGCCTGAAAAGCATGTCAATTCGGCCTTAAAAGGCCCAAAACAGGCTGGAAAAAATAGATATGCGTAAATTTGAATAACAAAACTGCCTGAATTCAGGCAAAAGCCTGAAAAAAATTCTCTGAATGCCTCAGTATGAGCTCATATCTTGGATTATTTTTAGTTGCTTTGAGGTATAAAGATAAAGGGAATAGGGCTATTGTCTAGATTTAAAACTACACTACCACACACCACCCATCCTACTCCTAAAATACACACACACCACCATTCCTATTTCTAAACTACCCCACGCCACCATTTCAACTCCTTCACTACCCCACACCACCACTCCTACTCCTACACTACCCCACACCACCACTCCTACTCCTACACCACCCCACACCACCATTCCTACTCCTACACTACCCCCACACCACCACTCATCCTACTCCACACTACCCCACACCACCATTTCAACTCCTTCACTACCCCACACCACCACTCCTACACTACCCCACACCACCACCCTACTCCTACACTACCCCACCCCCACCATTTCAACTCCTTCACTACCCCACAACACCACTCCTACTCCTACACTACCCCACACCACCACTCCTACTCCTACACAACCCCACACCACCATTCCTACTCATACACTACACCCACGCCACCATTCCTACTCATACACTACTCCATATCACCATTCTTACTCCTACACTACCCCACACTGGGCAAATAAATATTGGGGTCAACAATTCACAACTTTGTCAGCAAAAAATATTTCCCCACACCACCATTCCTACTCCTATACTACCCCCAACCACCATTCCTACTCCTACACTACCCACACCACCAATCCTACTCATACACTACCCCACACCACCATTCCTACTCATACACTACCCCACACCACCATTCCTACTCATACACTACCCCACACCACCACTCCTATTCCTACTCCAAACCCACACCACCGTGGTTACTCTTACACTACCCCACACCACCATTCCTGGTCTACACTACCCCACGCCACCACTACTACACTACCCCCACACCGCCATTCCTATTCCTACTCCAAACCCACACCACCGCAGCTACTCCTACACTACCCCACACCACCAATCCTACTCCTACACTACCCCACACCAGCATTGCTACTCCTTCACTACACCACCACACCACCATTACTACTCCTACACCACCCCACACCACCATCCTACTCCTACACTACCCCCAAATAACCATTCCTATACCTGCACTACCCCACACCACCATTCCACCACTCCTACACTACCCCACACCAACAAACCTACTCACACGATAACCCACACCATCATTCCAATACTACCCCACACCACCATTCTTACTCCTACACTACCCCATACCTCCACTCCTACTCCTACACTACCCAACACCACCCATCCTACTCCTACACTACCCCACACCACCAATCCTACTCCTACACTACCCCCCCCCAAATAACCATTCCTATTCCTACACTACCCCACACCAACAAACCTACTCACATGCTAACCCACACCATCATTCCAATACTACCCCAGACCACCATTCCTACTCCTACACTACCCCACACCTCCACTCCTACTCCTACACTACCCAACACCACCCATCCTACTCCTACACTACACCCACACCACCATTCCTACTCCAACACTACTCCATGCCACCATTACTACTCCTACACTACTCCATATCACCATTCTTACTCCTACACTACCCCACACTGGGCAAATAAATATTGGGGTCAACAATTCACAACTTTTGTCAGCAAAAAATATTTCCCCACACCACCATTCCTACTCCTATACTACCCCCAACCACCATTCCTACTCCTACACTACCCCACACCACCAATCCTACTCATACACTACAACACACCACCATTCCTACTCATACACTACCCCACACCACCATTCCTACTCATACACTACCCCACACCACCACTCCTATTCCTACTCCAAACCCACACCACCGTGGTTACTCCTGCACTACCCCACACCACCATTCCTACTCTACACTACCCCACGCCCACCACTCCTACACTACCCCCCCACACCGCCATTCCTATTCCTACTCCAAACCCACACCACCGCAGCTACTCCTACACTACCCCACACCACCAATCCTACTCCCTACACTACCCCACACCAGCCATTGCTACTCCTTCACTACACCACACCACCATTACTACTCCTACACTACCCCACACCACCATTCTTACTCCTACATTACCCCCAAATCACCATTCCTATACCTGCACTACCCACACCACCATTCCACCATTCCTACACTATCCCACACCAACAAACCTACTCACACGCTAACCCACACCATCATTCCAATACTACCCCAGACCACCATTCCTACTCCTACACTATCCCACACCAACAAACCTACTCACACGCTAACCCACACCATCATTCCAATACTACCCCAGACCACCATACCTACTCCTACACTACCCCACACCTCCACTCCTACTCCTACACTACCCAACACCACCAATCCTACTCCTACACTACCCCACACCAGCATTGCTACTCCTTCACTACACCACACCACCATTACTACTCCTACACTACCCCACACCACCATTCTTACTCCTACACTACCCCCAAATCACCATTCCTATACCTGCACTACCCACACCACCATTCCACCACTATCCCACACCAACAAACCTACTCACACGCTAACCCACACCATCATTCCAATACTACCCCAGACCACCATTCCTACTCCTACATTACCCCACACCACCACTCCTACTCCTACACTACCCCACACCACCATTCCTACTCCTACACTACCCAACACCACCCATCCTACTCCTACACTACACCCACACCACCATTCCTACTCCAACACTATTCCATGCCACCATTACTACTCCTACACTACTCCATATCACCATTCTTACTCCTATACTACCCCACACTGGGCAAATAAATATTGGGGTCAACAATTCACAACTTTTGTCAGCAAAAAATATTTCCCCACACCACCATTCCTACTCCTACACTACCCCACACCACCAATCCTACTCATACACTACCCCACACCACCATTCCTACTCATACACTACCCCACACCACCATTCCTACTCCTACACTACCCCACACCACCACTCCTATTCCTACTCCAAACCCACACCACCGTGGTTACTCCTACACTACCCCACACCACCATTCCTACTCTACACTACCCCACGCCACCACTCCTACACTACCCCCACACCGCCATTCCTATTCCTACTCCAAACCCACACCACCGCAGCTACTCCTACACTACCCCACACCACCAATCCTACTCCCAGACTACCCCACACCAGCATTGCTACTCCTTCACTACACCACACCACCATTACTACTCCTACACTACCCCACACCACCAATCCTACTCCTACACTACCCCCAAATAACCATTCCTATACCTGCACTACCCACACCACCATTCCACCATTCCTACACTATCCCACACCAACAAACCTACTCACACGCTAACCCACACCATCATTCCAATACTACCCCAGACCACCATTCCTACTCCTACACTACCCCACACCACCAATCCTACTCCTACACTACCCCCAAATAACCATTCCTATACCTGCACTACCCACACCACCATTCCTACTCCTACACTATCCCACACCAACAAACCTACTCACACGCTAACCCACACCATCATTCCAATACTACCCCAGACCACCATTCCTACTCCTACACTACCCCACACCACCACTCCTACTCCTACACTACCCCCAAATAACCATTCCTATACCTGCACTACCCACACCACCATTCCTACTCCTACACTACCCCACACCAACAAACCTACTCACACGCTAACCCACACCATCATTCCAATACTACCCCAGACCACCATTCCTACTCCTACACTACCCCACACCAACAAACCTACTCACACACTAACCCACACCATCATTCCAATACTACCCCACACCACCATTCCTACTCCTACACTACCCATACCATGCACTACTACACTACCCCACTCATAACCTGTACTCTAACCCTACCACACCATACCCAAACCCTACTCACCCTTCCAAATCAACAATCTAACCCTTCCCCACATATCCCATCTTACCCCATCCCTACCAACTACCCCACCTCACACTACCCCAACTATATATCATCCCTTATCCAACCCATTACACACTACACCATACCCTACCACTCCCACACCACACCCTACCCAACCCACCCCTAAACCCTATATTCAGCCTATCCCACCCTTACCCCATCCCTAACCTTAACCACCCATCCCCAACCTCACCCTTACTACCCTCTCCCACCACACCCTACCATATCCCACCCATACCATACACTCCACCCATAACCTAACCCAACCCCCACCCTTCCACACCCTCCCTACCATCTCTGAAGTTTCCTCACTGTAACCCATACATATCTCCAGCTAATCTGTAATTGCAAGGTTATTTACCTAGATATGCATAAATTATGCAAATGAGCTACTTAATAAGCATATTTTGTACTGATAATCTAATCAAGTCAAGAACCTCTGGCTGTGCTACCCCACCAAGTTACATCACTGCATGTAACCCATACAGATCTTCAGACAATCTGGTTAATTCTTCCTCTGATAAAATGCTTTGATGACACTGACCTGTAGATAAGGTGACATTGTGACATCATACCAAACTAGTCCATTGGTAATTGTCATTGTTCTTTGCCCTGCAGTGTGCAGGCATGAGAATGGCGTTTTTGAAAATTGCCTGAAAAGCATGTCAATTCGGCCTTAAAAGGCCCAAAACAGGCTGGAAAAAAAATAGATATGCGTAAATTTAAATAACAAAACTGCCTGAATTCAGGCAAACGCCTGAAAATTCTCTGAATGCCTGAGTGTGAGCTCATATCTTTGATTATTTTTAGTTGCTTTGAGGTATAAAGATGGCTTTACTTTTCGTCGTCTTCATTCCATAGTGGCGTATAGGTCACGAAACGTTACTATGACATGTAGCGAGGTATACACCACTATGACATACAAAGTTTTTCATTTTTGCCGATATTTCTTAATTATAAAATGTGTATACAAAGTGGGTATGGTCGATACGCCACTATGGAATACAAAAAATGTCACTTTGTAACTATACGCCACATTTAATTAATTAATTACTAATTAATTAGCTAATTATGACTGATGAGACTTAGAAAAAATGAAAGAGAACATCATTAAAAACATATGAGCCAATCTACGCCACTATGGAATACAGCCGACGTATTGTCTCGATTTAAAAGTGAACTAGTCGTATGCTGTTCTCTAAAGCATATCGAGAGACCTGTCCCTTAATTCCTTTTGTTCACCTCATCTATAGTAATTCATTAATTCTTCCTCCCATATAAAATTATAATACTAAGATGACACTGACTTGTAGTAATTTATTCATTTAATAAAATTATAAATTTGATATGATGAATCATACTTTGTTTCCTTTTGTTTTCATTCACAGCTGTGCACTAGAGGACAAGACTGTTTCAAGATTACTGAATATACCAAATCCAAAGCCAGCACTGAACATTCCAGTATTACTTCTAATGACTCGATTTCTTCTTTTCATGAATGTGGTTTATTTTTAAATGTACTATTGTGCATAAATAGAAACACAAGTATTTTGTAGTTTGTATCTTAAAGGCCGCTCTAAATATCTGGAAAACACATTAAGTTGGGAGCTGTATAAAGTTAGAAATTATAGAGGTAAACATTGACTTGATTATATTTTAAGCCTACTTAATTGGGTTGCCCTTGTAAGTTTGCCTGGTCAACTGGATGGGTCTTTAAGGAGGCTTTTATGTAACTTCTTCCCATTTTTTTCCATTTTTGATCTTTACACTATAGTCTGCTAAGTCACTAAATATCCACAGTATCATTTTAAAATTGAAACATAATCACAACAACAATTATTGTACTACATTGTTACATTTTTTATTTCTTCACTATTCTGCACCGTTACTAAATATCCACAATTTCATTTGAAAATTGAAATAATACATTCACAACAAGAACAATTGTTTTTCTACATTGTTAAAAGTTCTCCCTATTACAATGATCATGTACATCCAGCAAAGTCAGCTTAGGACACTGTTTACTGAACCATCCAAAGCAATATTTAAAAACCAAGTACATGTATTCCTTCTACTTGTGTGCATGACTTTTTTCACAAATGTCAACTGTGAAGGACCACTTGATAATGATAACCCAAGTTCTCTGGAAACTCACACTGTCATGATGACAGAGTTTGTCACTCAAGAACACCAGTTAGGCAAATTTGATATTTACGATTCATCTTCTTCAAAACAAAATGATAGAACCAAACCAACAAATTTTCCTTCATCATATGCTACTGAATATGGTGATATTGGTTCTGAAAGTACTAGAAGTAATTATGAAATCACAGCTCAAACTACCACAAGGAAGACTGACACATTGCATTTGGAAGCTTCTAATAGGCCTGCTAGACAACATGCAGCGTCCTCTCCCACTGTCCTGAGTGTAACCAATAAGCATACTACACAACAAATACCCTCATCTCCCACTGCCCAAAGTGTTACTGATGCATGTGACATTGATCAACCTCTAGTAGTTTCTACCGATTATATCCAACTCAAAGCATTTACTGGTCCAAACAAATGCAGTGTGTTGGTTACTACTGAAAGTAGTACATCTCTTTCTGTGAAGATGCTACATGTAGATTCAAGTCTGAACAATGTGTACTCTTATTTCTATATAGAAATGTTAGGAAATGAAACCCAACAGTCTGCCGGTCGATATGCTTTGGTTTCAGATGACTTTGTCCCTTGCATGATAGCTATCAGTGGAAGCCAATTCATATTTCACTTCCAGAACACTGAAATGTTGATTGAGATACAAGCTGATGATGTAAATATGTCAAGTTTATCTGATAAGGTTACAATGTGTGGGTTGACTTTATATAAAAATCTTGTTGAGCAAATCACACAATACAAGGAATACAGAATCAGAGATCACTGGGGATACAGACCAGTAGTAGACTTTATCTACTTCAATGTAACTACTCCCATAATCAAGTGTGAATGTGAGTGCCTTCTGTCTTGCACATGTACATTAGGTTATCGAGAATGGAGGGATTTGTGCATTACAGACAGTACTAATAAGATCAGTGCAGATTTAATAGTCTATGAACCAACTGTCTTGGGTCTAAAATTTGCTAACACCGGTTTTAATGACATTCAGTCGCACGCATTAGCAGATCTCAACACACTGAAACATTTAATCTTAGACCATAACAACATTCATGTACTCCCCTTGACTGTATTTCAGAATTTATCTCAATTAGAAGTACTTAACTTAGGTTACAACTATTTGACTAAGTTGACACCTGGCTTATTTCATTCATCAGTTAGTTTGAAGTATCTTGACTTGAGCCACAATGACATTTACATCCTACCAAGGGATGTGTTCAGCTTACTAAATGAATCTTTTTACCTTGACCTAAGTTACAATAACCTCAATACATTACCAAATGGAATATTCATGTCACTAAGGAAAATAGATCAGACTATTGACCTGAGTTATAATAACTTAACCACATTACCGGATGGAATATTCACATCACTATATAAAATTTCAGATGGTACCCTGGATCTGAGTCATAATGCCTTGAATTCATTACCAGATGGAATATTCACATCATTACAGAACATATCACATGGTACCTTTGATCTGAGTAATAATAACTTGACCATATTACCAAATGGAATATTCACATCACTACAGACAATAACAAGAGGTATCCTTGACCTGAGTCATAATAACATGACCATATTACCAGATGGAATATTCACATCACTGCAGTATTTATATGATGGTAACCTTAAGCTGAGCCATAACACCTTGACCACATTGCCATATGAAATATTCAAATCACTACGGAACATTCAAGGTACCTTTGACATGAGCCATAACAACTTGACCACATTACCAGATGGAATATTCACATCACTACAGGGAATTTACTCTGGTAAACTTGACCTGAGCCATAACAACTTGACCAAATTATCAGATGGAATATTCACATCACTACAGAAAATATCCTTTGGTACCCTTGACCTTAGTCAAAATACCTTAACCATATTACCAGATGGAATATTCACATCACTAAAGACAATATCCGTTGGTGCCCTTGACCTGAGTCATAATACCTTGACCATATTACCAGATGGAATATTCACCTCACTAAATGAGACATTCCACTGCACTGTAGACCTATCCTACAATGATTTAACCACATTGCCTAATAGAATATTCTCCAGGATGGAAGGACTACTGACCCTTGACTTAAGTCATAATGACTTGGTTATGTTACCAGATGACATATTCTCTTCAATGGAAGAACTATTGACCCTTGATCTTAGTCACAATAACTTGTCTACATTGCCAGATGATTGTTTTAAGAATTTGTACGAGCTAGAATCACTCAACCTAAGATGTAATCCGTTGACACATTATACATTTCTGCATTTCCAATCACTGACTGCATTAAAAGTGCTTGACATAAGCAAGAACACAATTGTTCAAATTTCAACAGACTTATTTCATTCAACTGTAAACTTGTTAAGTTTAGATCTGTTTGGAAACAGTTTAGAGACAATTCCTTTTGGTGCATTTAAAAATCTTAGTACATTGACATATTTGAATATAAGTAGAAATGTTGTTTTAACCCTACCTTCATTTAGAACACTAGGTGAGTTGATAGTGTTAGATCTTAGTGACAACAGACTTCAAAACTTCACATCAGAAACATTTCGTGGACTGGAGAAGTTACAATCTCTCTTTCTTTCCAATAACCATATATTACAACTACCAACACATGTATTTGATCACTTACATGAGTTAGTATTTCTCAACATATCTCACAATATTATTCAAGAAATTGATTCTAAGGCTTTCCAAAACAAACTTAAAACTATTGACCTTAGAGGAAATGACATGCTTAAAATAACTCATCAATCATTCAACATTTTCAGAAATTCAACTGTGATATTAGTTGACCAATATTCATCCTGTTGCTTTATTGAAGATGCACAATGCATTTCTCAAGAACCACGTCCAGAATATTTAACTTGCAACAGAATGCTACCAGATGTATCTATAAGGGTTTCAATATGGATTATTGGACTATTTGCATTAACATGCAATGGAATTGCTTATTACCTGCGCTCACATAAAAGACAAGCAAACAAAGTTCAAACATTACTCATATCACAGCTGTCATTATCGGACCTTCTCATGGGCATCAACATGCTCATTTTAGTCATTGCTGATTTGTACTACAGTGAGTTCTTTCCTTCATATGCCTTTCAGTGGCGACAAGGATTTGCTTGTAAACTAGTAGGATTTTCATCAATATTATCTAGTGAAGGATCTGTATTTTTCATTACTTTAATCAGTATTGATCGTTTACTAGCAATAAAATACACATTTGGCAGCCATTTCGACTTACAACAAAAATGGCTCGAATTTGTGTTGCCCTTGCTTGGTTAGCAGCTATATTAATGAGTGGTCTTTCTATTGGCTTAGCAAGTGAAGAAGGTGATGTATTTAGCATTTCTGAAGTATGCATTGGTATCCCCATAATTCGTAGACACCTGACTAAATTGATCAATGATAGCATTCAAATTAATACGACTGATTTTAATACTAGAACAGAGCTGGTGCTGATAATAGGTTCACAATGGGCATCAATGTATGCTCCAAAAGTTATCATAGATCAACAATATCATGAACAAAATGTCACTTACACAACTGCTGAAATTACTGGAAGTCAAATTTCCCCTATCATTTCCATTGTGATATTTATTGGGTTTAACCTATTGTGTTTTATGGTGGTAGCAGCATGTTACATACAAATATTTCGAACTGCAAGAAATACATCAAAACAGGCAGCACGAACTCAAACCCATGACGAAGAAATACGTATGGCTCGAAAGATGTCTGCCCTTGTGTTTACAGATTTCTTTTGTTGGGTGCCATTGTGTGTAACATGCATCCTTGCACAGTGTAACCTTATTAAGATTCCCCCAGAAATGTATGTATGGATAATAGGGTTCATCCTGCCTATCAATTCATCAATAAATCCAGTTTTGTATGTAATTTATGGGGAGATATCAGTTTATTGGCAGAGAAGGAAGGATGCTAGAAATGCAACCCAACAAATTGAGTTGCAAAGTCGCTAGATCAAAAGTCTCACATAAGTTTCGCCTGTTAGTTCAAGTTACAAACTCAAATTGAATTCCATTCAGATCTTAAAACATGACAGTTTTTCTGTTGATTTACAAACAAAATTTCAAAAGTACATTTGCTTTCCTTTTTAATAATCTCTCCAATGTAAATTAAATTTTAAATTAAATTTAGTCAGTGGGAGTGGTCTATACGTAGACACATAAGGCCCCAACTTTTTTCATGGTATTTTGATAAAAAAAGTCTGATTTTCGCTGATTTTTTCTGGAAAAAACTAATGAAATGAAAAAAAATTCCGCATTTCTTTTTTTCATCAATCTGTCTAAAACAACATCTTGTAACAAGCACAGTAATTCATTAATTATTAATTACTGGTAATTGAAAAAATGCATTTTGCATTAATTTTCAACTTCTCATCAGGTTTGAGACAAAGCTGCTTTTTTAATTATTAGCCTTGCATGTAGTTATTGTTAGCCTTACTAGCCTGACATGAAGTTTCTACTTTTGAAACAATTTTAACTGACATTGTTTATACATGTGTCAGTACAAGTTACATCATTATTATGTTAGACTCATACCAGAGAGAATAGAAACATTAAAAGACAAACCGAAACCAGAATGTGATTAAGTTATGTGCTTGCTTTGTATTGTGTGCCTTTGTCAATAAACAATTGGGCTGTGACAGTGAAAACTCCCAATCGAGCAAGAGCAGCATGTATAATGCTATGGGATATGTGCCATGTTGGATTGTCATTCATGGGGACAATTATGTTACTGCCTTGCAATAGCAGCATGTATAATGCTATGGGATGTGTGCCACATTGGGTTGTCATCTGTCAGGATGTCTATGTAGGTCAGACTGGGTCTTCCAGGTTTCCACCTCCCATCCTTGAGTATCCAATGAATCATTGTGATTACCACATACAGACAAATCCCATATAACTATAAACCATTCCTGTTGTATATGACTATAGAGAGCGGCATCAGTGTCATCTTTCAGGGTGGGTCTTCCCGGTTTCCGCCTCCCATGCTTGAGTATCCAATGAATCATTGTGATTACCACATACAGACAAATCCCATATAACTATAAACCATTCCTGTTGTATATGACTATAGAGAGTGGCATCAGTGTCATCTTTCAGGGTGGGTCTTCCAGGTTTCCACCTCCCATGCTTGGGTATCCAATGAATCATTGTGATCACCACATACTGACAAATCCTATATAACTATAAACCGTTCCTGTTGTATATGACTATAGAGTGCAACATCAGTGTCATCTTTCAGGGTGGGTCTTTCCCCGGGGTCTTTCAGGTTTCCACCTCCCATGCTTGAGCATCCAATGAATCATTGTGATCACATTCACCACATACTGACAAATCTAATATAACTATAAACCGGTCCCCTTGTATGATGACTATAGAGAGTGACATCATCAGCTTCTTTTGCAATGCAATCCCATATATGGCATAATCACTGCCTGCATTCAGTGAACCACATAGAGCACTTCAGAAGATAAATATACGGTTTATATTCATTTGGTGTTTGTCAGTATGTAGAAATCATGATGATATGTGACCTGCTACCACAAAATGAGAGTAAAGTCACAAGTTGGTAGTTTCGAGACATCCTATAGCTGCTGAGTTGATGTTCTTTGTTTGCAGCGTACCTGTACAAGCCAGCAGTATGTCCTTTGTGAATGACCCATTGTGTCCCCATTCACAAAGGACATTCAGACATACTATTGGCTTAAACAGGTGTGTGTGAAACAAAGAACACCAACACAGCAGCCAGGACATCTCAAAATTACCAACTTGGGCATAGTACGCTCATTTTGTGAGTTACAGATCACATGGTACCTATGCCCCTAATACCGGGGTACCATGTTTCCCCTTGAGTTTGGTAGTGACATCACATGTCTGCTGCTTCCAGTCCAGTGTCATCTTTCAGGATGTCTATGTAGGTCAGGGTGGGTCTTCCAGGTTTCCACCTCCCATGCTACAATGTACCACAAAATGAAGTGTAAAGTCAAAAGTTGGTAGTTTTGAGATGTCCTGGCTTCTGAGTTAATGTTCTTTGTTTGCCACGCACCTGTATAATCCAGTAGTATGTCCTTCATGAATGGCCCATTGTCCCCCATTCACAAAGGACATGCAGACATACTATTGGCTTTAACACTTTACAGGTATGTGTGTGAAACAAAGAACACCAAGACAGCAGCCAGGACATGTCAAAACTACCAACTTGCGACTTAACGCTTGTGTGGTAGCAGGTCACATATGATACCTACACCCCTATACCGGGGTACCATGTTTCACCTGAGTTTGGTAGTGACATCAGTGTCTATAGGCGGTTGCACCGCATGCATGCCAACAAATTAACCTTGTAGCATGTGTATACGCTCTTCAGAATCAGGATAGACTCAACTGCAACGTAAGTTTAAATACGCACCTACGTCACTAGCAAACTAAAGGTGAAAGAAGGTGTAGTAGAAATATGGATGACAAAAGTGTTTATTCATCATATGTCTTCCCTTTTTTCTCAAAGGACTTTTAAGGGAATTTAGACATATGGTGAACTTGAAGTCCAAATACTTACTCGCTATTCAGTGGTCTTTTTTATGCTAGAGGGCACCCAGTCACCATTATCATCTGAATTGGTATCCTGAAAAGCAAAAATGTATACATTACTATGGTAACGCTGACTGGATAGTCACATTACTATGGTAACATTGATTGGATCGTCACATTACTATGGTAACACTGACTGGATTGTCACATTACTATGGTAACACTGACTGGATTGTCACATTACTATGGTAACACTGACTGGATTGTCACATTACTATGGTAACACTGACTGGGTTGTCACATTACTATGGTAACACTGACTGGATAGTCACATTACTATGGTAACACTGTGGATTGTCACATTTCTATGGTAACACTAACTGGATTGTCACATTACTATGGTAACACTGACTGGATTGTCACATTACTATGGTAACACTGACTGGATTGTCACATTACTATGGTAACACTGACTGGATTGTCACATTACTATGGTAACACTGACTGGATTGTCATATTACTATGGTAACACTGACTGGATTGTCACATTACTATGGTAACACTGACTGGATTGTCACATTACTATGGTAACACTGACTGGATTGTCACATTACTATGGTAACACTGACTGGATTGTCACATTATTATGGTAACACTGACTGGATTGTCACAAGCCTGTGATATGTCCTTAATGAGTGGCCTATTGTGCCTCCATTCAAAAAGGACATACAGACATAATATTGGCTTAAATAGGAGCATATGAAACAGAACACCAAATCAGCAGCTAGGACATCTTGAAACTACTACTCATTTTGATAGCAGGTCACATATGTTACCTACACCATCTTCTATACCAGGGTACCATGTTTCACCTGAGTTTGGTAGTGACATCTGTGTGTTTATGCGGTTGTGCCCCATGCATGCCGACAAACTGCCCTTGTATGCATGTGTACTGTACTGTATACGCTGTTCAGAATTAGGCATGCGCACAAGACTCAACTGTGATGTGAGCAAAGTACACACCCACATCACTGCCAAGCTTGCGGTGAAACAAGGTGTAGTAAAAACAGAGATGACAAAAGTGTAAATCCCTTGGAGAAAAAAAGGGAAAGACATGATGAATTTGAAGTAAATACTTACTTGTTATTCAGTGGTCTTCTCTGTGTGCCAGAGAATAGGGTGCCCAGTCACCACTATATCATCTGATTCAGTATCCTGAAGGGTAAAAATGTGTACAATTTTTAAGTTTTACTATTTTTGATTATTTAAAAGGTACTCTGAGAACATGTGCCAAAAATCTATAGGACCCCTTTTTTTTTTTCCAAAAATCTCTTGTCCCCTTTCAACCTGCCAAAAGCATGCTTTCCCCCTCTCTTTTGCCCTGCCAAACTTTTGTAACTGCATTTGTTAAAATTGTTTAGAAATGCTTGCACATAGAAATAAATACAAGAGTTCTCGTTATATGGATTGTATATCATTGGGTTAAATTATTCCAGTTGAAATCCATACATCCTCCATTCATGTAACCCCATTTGAATTTCCCTGTGTGGAAGATTAAGGTCATATCTTCCATGGGGGTGTAAGGATTTCCACTGGAATAGCTCATTATTTTTTGTGTCTATCTTTGGTAAATTAATAAAATGTACATAATTTGAGTGGTGTCCTTGAACTGTAATGGATTTCCACAGCTTTCTGTTCTCCATTGGTGTCGCTGAAGTCTGCTGCTTCCAGTCCAGTGTCATCTTTCAGGATGTCTATGTACACAATGTAGGTCAGAGTGGGTCTTCCAGGTTTCCACCTCCCATGCATGAGTATCCAATGAATCATTGTGATCACCACATACTGACAAATCCCATATAACTATAAACCGTTCCTGTTGTATATGACTATGGAGGGCAGCATCAGTGTCATCTTTCAGGGTGGGTCTTCCAGGTTTCCACCTCCCATACTTGGGTATCCAATGAATCATTGTGATTGCCACATACTGGCAAATCCTATATGTAGCTATAAACCGTTCCTGTTGTATATGATGACTATAGCACCATCTCTAGCACTCACCATGCCCAAAGCAAAATTCTAAAACTGTTTGACTTTGACCCTAAAATTTCTATTGTGGCCCCATTGATTTCAAAAGGGAACATTAGAAATCAAACTATTCAATGGCTCTAATCAATGCCATCATTATATAAAATATAATATATCTATACCAACTATCCATCTCTGGTTTTTGCTGTGTGAGCCCTACACACAAACAAGTTGTTTTAATTTGTATTGTTTTTCCCTCATATTCTTACCTCATAGAGATCACTACACTCAGATGTGTGAATCGTACTTGGCTGCTGGCTTCCTATTTGGTACAAAGTATCACAAACAGCTATTAGTAGACCTATATTCGCCGTAGAAGTGACATAATTAATCGGATTAACTACCATAGCTGTACATGTAGAGGAATACAATTTTGAATATATCATCCTCACGTGGTACCTATGAATTGAACCATAGATGTCAAAGAAAGGCTGATCACTCGCACCTGTAAGATTAGTATCTATTGTATTATATCTATGTTTGCTGATACACAGGTGATTTAAGTGCAATCTGCTTGTAGTGCAGGGCAATCTACTCAAAATTTGTATTTCTCTACTGCTATGGTAGTTAATCCGATTATTATGTCACTTCTATGGTTTCTTATAGTCCAATTGAGGGCTGTTATGAAATACATAATAGCAAATGTGTTTGTTTGTTTGTTTAAACGGTCGCTCCATATGGAGACACGCTTGGGTCCTGGTGGGACCGTTGAAAATCTGTTACTCCAGTCTGCTTGGGGAAAAGCTGAATGCATTTCTAGATTTAAAAATATTTGAAACTGATCTGATAGCACTCCCCTCCCACCTAGGGGGTTAATTTTTTATTTCATGGATTTATTTTAGCAAAATATGCGAAAATTGTCCAAAAAAATAGTGTAATTTTGGGTTTCTTTTTTTATCAAATTTGGTTTAAAGTCAGATAGTTTTTTTGGAGTCCCATGCAGTCACACATTCCTCACCCAAACCAAAGTTGAGACCGTCTGGGAGCCTCCCTCAATCCCCAATACTGATGACTATAAGTAAGGCCCTCAAAAGGAGTGATAGCTCTTTGGAACTAGTGACAACAAGCTCATATAAACACCATACCTAGCCCTAGATTACTGATGGTATAAAAATCTCAGCTTTTTGGAATAAGTTGGGAGATGAGGCTGTGGATCATGTATGCACTGCATTGTGATATCCTACTCCTACTTTATATCCCACTAGGGGTGTGATTTTCAGGTAATTTTGTGCCTGGGAACCCGGCGCATTTTTCGGGTGGGTAACCGTAGCAAATGGACAATATTCCCAATATTCCCAACATGGCAATAGCTCCCCATTTCACCTCTGGGTAGAGAGAGGCAAGTGAAGTAAAGTCAGGAATGAGGTATATTGGGATATATGACATTGACAGACAGTCAAATAATATATACAGGTATGTAAGCTGCCATTTTCCTGCCAATTGTGATCCTGGAACACTACAATGTACCATGATTTCTATCTGCGCTCAAGTCATGAAAATTACCCATAAAACCGCGGCTTGCTGCATCCACGGTTACGGTTAGACTATTTCAAGCCTGCTACAGCGCAATTTTTTTTAAATTATACATGTTCAACCCTGCACCTTTCAGTTTCATACCTACATGTAGGTATCCCAGGCAAACCTTAGTTAACACATTTGCTAGTCAGTCAAATTTGCCAACAATGTCAATGCATATTTTACATAGAAATTTAAAACAACTGGGCGAAGAAGGAAACCTACATAAATATGTTTTCTATGCTTCACTTGACCCAAATATATGATTTTTTATGGTGATAAGACAATCGCACATGGAATTTTAGAGGGATTTTGATAGCAGTTCCATTAAAAAAAGCTGCAATCATGAGACTAAGATCTAGAAACAGTGAGTGCGCATGCGCGAAAGTGTGTAGTTACATCCCCACATCGCTGCTATAAACTGGGCTGAATTTCCACCTTTCACCCAATAAAACTCTCTTTAATATCGTACCGAGTGTTTGTATTAAGGGCTGGGGTATGAACGTTTGGACAGTATTTATTTTGGGACATTGGAGCACATCAGACATATCGAATTGCATTCTGAATACGAAGAATGTCATTCTGATATCAAATAATTTTGATTTTTGAAATTGCAATTTAATACACATTTTATGGCAAATCATTAAAAATTGATATTTTTGATATTTAACAGTACTTGAAGTAAACTTTATAAATCTGATGATTTATACTTAAAGTGTATGTAGGTGGGATGAAAAGCCGACGATCAATTGAAAATTTTGACCTTTTCGTATTGAAGATATGGATTTTTTTTCCCAAAACACAAAAAAAATTAGGTCTTTTGGGAAAAAATCCATATCTTCAATATGAAAGGTCAAAATTTTCAATTGACCGTCGGCTTTTCCTCCCTGCTACATACACTTTAAGAATATATCATTAGATTTATATAATTTACTTCGAGGACTGTTATATATCAAAAATTTGAAAAATATCAAATTTTTATAATTTGTCATAAAATTTGTATTATATTGTGATTTTAAAAAATGAAAATTATTTGATATCAGAAAGACATGCTTCAGATTCAGAATGCAATTGATAGGTCTGAGGTGCTCTCATGTCCCATAAAAAATACTGTCGAAACGCAATACACGCTCATTTTGGATCCCTTAATATTATACGACTTTTGGTTGAATTTTGGAGGCTTGCTCCTGCGGATTGGTGAGTGTCATCACTGTGCAGTTTTCTTCACCTCTTGTTGATATTCTCCATCTTGTCAACATAGCGGCCATCATGGAGTAGAATTCATGCGGGGTGTCGTCGAGCGTGAGTAAATTGCCGGGTTTGTGACAGGTGACCTATTTTGTCCTGTGTTATAAACTTCCTCTACTAGAATGGAAGTGTACATTCTGCTTCTATTAACTGTGATGGGGATGACTGTTAATTTATATGCTGTTAGTGTTACACCATGCAAAGAAGTTATGGATCCTGAATCAATTGACTTTATTATGAGTAATAACACCGATCCCGAGCATGACGATACGCTTTCGTGTTTTGATCTTTGGCATGTCAGCTGGGGTTCGTTGATTCACTGTACCACCAACAAGGGCTTTGTTTACAAATATTTTCCTGCCATCCCGTTGCTCCTTAGAAACCGAACTGGTATCAAAGAACATTCTGGAAGTAAGCTTAAACTGTGTTTAATTTACATCTGTATGCTTGTTGTTATGCAATCAGGGGACACAGAGCTCAACCCAGGCCCCTTGCCCACTGATAGTTTACAAGATTCTGCTGACAGTCCAATGTTTCCTTGTGCTATTTGCCACCACCCATGTACATGGGAAGACCATGCAGTACAATGCGACGAGTGTGATGAATGGTACCACGCCAAATGCATGAACATGAACACGCTAGTATATACGAGGCACTTGGTAACAGTAAAGTTTCATGGATATGTTGCAGCTGCCATATGCCCAACTTTTCTAGCACATTTAGTACTCGGACCTGATTAATTTATCCAATAGTTTTAGTAGCCTGACTGACAATGCTGACATGCCATCTCCATTAGCATCTTCATCACCCTACCACCCACGCACACGCCAACCCATTGGTTCGACAAGCTCAACTACAAGTAGTAGTGAGAAAAGGGAACCTATGCCTATAAGCAGAAGAAACCTACCAATAGAAATCATCTTAAAGTAGTTGTTATCAACTTCCAAGGTATACGTAGCAAGAAAGATGATTTACACGCATTCTTAGACATTCATCAACCTGACATTATTATTGGGACAGAGACTCACATTAATGAGACTATCCTTGACAGTGAAATCTTCCCACCACACTACAACCTTATGCTTAAAGATAGAAATACCTCCGGCGGTGGAGTAGTGATTGCTCTCAAAGGAGATTTGGTAGCTTCCCATAGACCAGATCTTGATACTGAACTCTGAGATACTGTGGGCCCAACTTGAGGTAGTTGGCTCCAAACCATTGCTCATAGGTGTCTTTTACAGACCACAAGTCACCGAATTGCATGAACTTGACTATCTCATGCAACTGCGGCAATCTCTTGATAAAATTGACCATACTTAGAGACAGCAGATATGGCTTGCAGGCGATTTCAATCTGTCCGGCATCCATTGGCCGACCCAATCTGCTATCCCGGAGGTTACAAACCTGGACTATCAAGGAGTTGATTGGTATGGTTGATGATCTAGGATTGGAACAAATGGTTGATGCACCAACAAGGAAAGGAAACATATTAGATCTATTCTTTACAACTCATCCATCTCTGGTTGAAAAGTCCATAGTTTTACCAGGAATGTCAGATCATGATGGTATACCAAGTATTGTTTTGACCACCAAGCCACGCAAGATCAAACAACAGCCAAGAAAGATCTACCTGTATAGAAAAACAAACACCAGCAGCATGAAAGAAGATCTTACCATGCTCAGCAACAGGGTTGTTGACCAATGCCAGGATGCAAATTGTTCAACAGAAAGCCTGTGGAATGAACTCAAAACTGGTATAACAAACTCTATGGAAAACCATGTTCCTACCAAGATGATATCCAATCGCAATTCTTCACCATGGATGACCCAGGAGATTAAGCGTGCCCATAAGAGAAAGCAAAGAGCATACAACCGCTTTAGAAAGACCAGAGACCCTGTTGATGAAGAGAACTTCAAGAAACTTCGCCAGGACATAAACAAAATGACAAGGAAAACCAGGAGGCGTTATGTGAGACTTACTTGTGAAGCGTCATCAAAAGATTTTTGAGGCTTAATAAAAAGTTTGAAGCAGGAATCCTTTGGCATTTGTACTTTGAAAGACAAAGGGAACTGATCTCTGATAACATTCAGAAGGCAGAAGTATGAACGAGCAGTTCCAAAAGGTCTTCACTCGTGAGGATAACAGCAGCATGCCCAGAATTGATGGAGACCCATTTCCACCCATGCCTGAGATCACAATTTCCACAGCAGGAGTGGCAAAATTATTGAGTGAACTAAAACCTAAAAAGCCTCTGGCCCTGACAATCTCCCAGCTAGAGTACTCAAGGAGTATGCGATGAGATCGCTCCAGCATTAACTGGTATCTTCCAAAGATCGCTTGATTCTGGTGTGCTTCCAGTAGACTGGCTCCGAGCCAACATAAGTCCTGTCTTCAAAAAGAGCTAAAAAGGGTGATAAAACCAAGGCTGCTAACTACCGCCCAGTTTCGCTAACGTCCATATGTTGCAAAACATTCGAGCACATCCTCCACGCCAACATGATGGATCACCTGGATCAACACCACATCCTCTGTGAAGAGCAACATGGTTTTCGTAGGAAGCACAGTTGTGAATCCCAGCTCATCCAAACAATCCACGACCTGTCGGAGGCCTTGGACAACAAACAAGAGACAGATGTTATCATCATGGACTTCTCCAAGGCCTTCGACAAAGTTGCGCACAATAGACTTTTGCAAAAAATTCATCATTATGGCATACGTGGGAATGTTCATAGGTGGATTTCATCATTCCTCACCCAGCGTAAGCAACGTGTTTTAGTTGGTGGTGATAGCTCACAATGGGTTGATGTAGTTTCAGGCGTGCCGCAGGGGACAGTCTTGGGCCCCTGCTATTCCTACTCTTTATCAATGACTTGCCAAAAACATCAAATCGTCTGTTCGCCTTTTTCGCAGATGACTGCGTTTTGTATAATTCCATCAAAGGACCTTCAGATGCTGATCAACTTCAGCAAGACTTAGACAAGCTCGGCCAGTGGGAGTCAGCATGGCAGATGGAATTTAATTCTGCAAAATGTTTTGTAATGAAAGTGACACATGCTAAGAATATACTGCCCTACATTTTTTTGTACACATACCACCTTGGTGATTCCATCCTTCAAGAAACCAACAGTCACACTTACTTGGGTGTTGAGATCAAAAATGATCTCAAGTGGAACCTCCATGTAAACAAAGTCAAATCTGCAGCCAGCAGAAGTCTAGGCTTCTTGAGAAGGAACATTTCATCATGCTCACGAAGAACAAAAGCCAATGCCTTCAACTCGCTCGTCAGACCCCACCTTGAATATAGCTCTACCGTGTGGGATCCGTACACCCAGGAACAAATTTCTCAACTTGACAAAATACAACGCAGGGGAGCTAGATTCGTCTTCAACGACTACTCATACACAAGCAGCCCATCAGAGATGATCTCCAAGCTGAACTGGGAGCCGCTGGCAATGAGAAGAAAAGAGAGACGACTGCTGGTATTACATCAAGCTTTGCATGGTCACCTGTCCATCCCGGTAAACAAAATCCTGCGCTCAACGACACGTCCGTCCCGCTACACCAACGAGTTTACATTCACGAGAATACAAGCCAGAAAAGATTGCTTCAAGTACTCTTTCTTCCCGTGGACAGTGGTGGACTGGAACAGTCTTCCATATAACATAATCTCAACAGACAAGAAAGCAACCTTCAAATCCAAACTTCACAAGCACCTAAGAGAGTAATTAAATAGCATTGCGCACTCACAACCCTGTCCGCTTAGTTCTACCATTGCCAAGCAACCAAGGAGTGTTGGACAGTATCAAATCAGATTCAGATTCACCCCCGAAATGCCGTTTTGGGGAATTTTGCTAGCTGAATCTTTTTGATGAAAGTCAATCTTTGACAAGATGTAACTTTGCTATGGAAAGTGTTAAAAAAAAAAAAAAAAGGTTTTAAGTTTTGGCTTTGTTTACTTAGGGCTTTAATTTGATATATAAAATGTTGCAGTTTGATGGCAAATTTGAATTTTCCTAGCATACCTACTACATGTCACTGACGT
The DNA here is from genome assembly GCF_039555335.1 of Amphiura filiformis. Classification (NCBI taxonomy): domain Eukaryota; kingdom Metazoa; phylum Echinodermata; class Ophiuroidea; order Amphilepidida; family Amphiuridae; genus Amphiura; species Amphiura filiformis. The sequence continues at coordinate 37,358,763 of NC_092638.1, read as the reverse complement.
ACATGACGTAGGGCCGGGCCATGCCCATGAATCATTCAGGATGCTGGATGTGTCGGGCTAATATCATCATGAGGTTTTTTTAACTTGCAAGCTTGATCGAGGCACAAAAGAGTGCAGTACCGCTCAGTAGTACCGACGTATTCAGACCCTGTCAGGATCAAACAAAATTCAGACTACCACTTTTAATTTTAAGCTTACCTAATTTTGCAAAAAAAGTTTACGGTGGTTAAAACCAGCATGTAACCACTGGAGATCGCTAAATACAGCCTGTATGCCATTAAGCTAAGTTTATACTGAATTAGCGAGTAAGAATTTTGAGCCAATGAAACAACAGGCTTTTGCTGGCTTCAATATTGATTGGTCAAAATTTAGTCGCTCATCAGTAAGCGACAGATCATAGAACTCACCTTGCATCGTGGATTCGTGATTATTTGCATAGGTCAGCAAAGTGAGTTCGAAAGTTGATTGCAGATGCAAGGTTGACGTGAGTGTACATATGTAGAAACTAGGAAGTAGCAAACAAATTCTCAAAATTTTGCAGATTATCTTTTAATTTTGTTTGCAATAGTCGATATAACACTTCCAGAATGTCAGGAGATCCAGCCAAGTTCGTTGTGAAGGCTAAGAACCGTGGATTTGAAGGCCTTGATCAAGGTAAAAAAATTTAAACTAAAAATAAACTGGCTGAAGTTGAACATCAACATGCTGAAATCACGGGGGGGTCCCTCACATATAATGGAGCTACTCATGCTTGTTAATCAATCCCAAAACAGGACCCTAAGTGGCGTAATCAGTGCCGGTTAATGTGCACCCTAAACGGCATAACTCGACATATTTCAAACCCTTAAGAGTTAAGGGGTACTAGTACTACACCCCTTGCTCGAGAAACACTAGCCACGAATTTGCTCACGGATGCGCTCGCATTCGTGGCTAGTGTCCTTTCAGTATCTAATTTCGGGGTAAACATATTACGTAAGACCACATAAATTATAATGACAATACAACATGATAAACATACCCGAAATAACACCCTTCTATCTAACTTCACTTACCATTCTGTTACTATACGTTGTTGGTGGCATAATTCCCAGATAGTATGTCCCATTTAAAGTGTACTCACATGAATATTTCGGCACATTTGTGATAAAAATCGCTCCCTTCTTTTCCGGTGATCGCATGTTCAATGGATACAACACGTGAATAGCAGGACTCGTCAGCTCAGGCCCATGCCAACTCGACCACAAAGTAATTCGCCCCTGTATAAACCCACTTAGGTTTTTATGTGTAGATGCCATGTTAATTAGAAGACGCAATGTGCTGTGGCTGTGCAATGATTATGCCCCCCCCCCCCGGGAAAATTTCCGAACGACCCGCCAAAAATCGGCCCCCCCTCGGCCTGAAAAGTCACTTGTCCCCACTCGGCCAACCAAACAATTGCTTCTCCCCCCTCCGTGCCAAAAATTCCCTCTACTTTGTACTCTTTTAAAACAGATCAATCAAAATTCCTTTTTGTTATTGTCAATTTATGTTACTAAACTCGCCACAAAATTAGTTCTGTGAAAGTCACTCACATAGGGCGTGGTACATGTATACAGTCACTTACGGAGCACAGCCAATTACATTGTTTGTCTTTATTGCTATGATGTACCGTCTACCAGGCAGGGTGCGATCTAAAAAGTCACTCACATAGGGCGTGGTGTAAAGTCACTTACGGAGCACAGCCAATTAACTTGTTTGTCTTTATTGCTATGATGTACCGTCTACCAGGCAGGGTGCGATCTAAAAAGTCACTCACATAGGGCGTGGTGTAAAGTCACTTACGGAGCACAGCCAATTAACTTGTTTGTCTTTATTGCTATGATGTACCGTCTACCAGGGTGCAGTCTAAAGTCACCTACATAGGGCGTGGTGTATTAAAATCACTTACGGAGCACAGCCAATTAATTTGTTTGTCTTTATTGCTATGATACACCGTCATAAGTCACCTACAGCACCCTGAAATGAATAGGGCGTGGTGTAAAGTCACTTACGGGACACGGCCAAATTTGTGGGAGATGCAGATAGAGGAGAGAGCCAGACATGATGGAGGCTTGAGAAAGGGGAGGGGGGAGGACAGAAACAGTAGTGCAGCGTGCTCATCACATGGGGGGAGGGGGGCACCGACCATGATGGGGGGGGGCACCGGATCTGATTGTCGGGGCAGACCCCATCCCCCACACAACACCTAAAATGGGGACGGAGAGGCGGGAATGGGGACGAGAAGATGGTGAGAAAAGAGAAAAGGACGGGGCGTAAAAATAGGGACGATACTGACCGTGGCCCCCCCCCCCTCGTATGCTGGATGCGCGCCTGGGTACCGTACAGGTCCAGAGCCAGCCATCGGTACAGGTGTATACGATGGCGGAAATTGGGACTCGAGTTCGGGTTCGAAAAACGTCTGAGAACTGGATCGAGGGAGGGATTTTGAAGGCCGGGTTTGAAGGGAGAGAGAGAGACAGAAATAGAGTGAGAGAGGGATGGAGAAAGTCACCCAGGTTAAGTCAAATTTTATTTAAGCCTCATGCATTAAAAAATGTCTGTGTGTTGACCACTTTTCTTCAGATCTTCAATCATCAGAGATCCCAACATTAACACTATACAAGTTTGCACAAAGCACATGATCTGATCGTTATAATGGCTTTATAAATGTCACTTTTTAAAACAAAAAAACTTTTAATCAGTGGGTCACTGTTGTGGGCGGGGCTAAAAGTAATAGCCAATTATCTTTTCCCATTTGCTTTTGGTAAGTGATCAAAATCGATTCCCAGTTTCCCACGCTATTTAGAATGTGCACGGCTAGACATCTCGGCACCTTGCCATGGTATATTTCCTGGGAAAATCCGCTTATTTTCAATATTTGCGGTGAGCTTTTGCGAGTTGAGCGGTGAACATAAAGCGATGGTTTGGTACTACAGTCATGGTACAATTAGGGACGCACCATTAGATTCTCAGGGGGTAGGAAGTTGGGTCGGGGAAAGAAATTTTGTTGCCGCTGAACTAGACGGCGAAGTTTGTGAAGCGGCGGCAAGGTTTTTTTTAATTTCATGCATTTATACACAGTTGGGGGGGGGAAGTATTTTTTTTCTTTTTAGTGTTGGTGGGGAAAGGTTTTTTTTTTGGTCATGTAGTGGGTGAAGTTTTTCAAAAACTTCCTACCCCACCCTGAGAATCTAATGGTGCGTCCCTTACAATCATCATGGTCATGTTGACGCATTGTTTTATCTACGGTGAGGTAAGGGACGCACCATTAGATTCTCGGGGGTAGGAAGTTGGGGTAGTGGAATGTTTTTCAAGTTTTTTTTTTTAATTTCATGCATTTATACACAGTTAGGTGGGGGAAGTTTTGGGTTGTTTTAGTATTGGTAGGGATTTTTTTTGCTCAAAATTTCATACCCTCCCCCTCCCGAGAATTCTAATGGTGCGTCCATATTTTTGCCAATAATGTAGTTTCTGATGAGGAGCATTGTAGACACCCAGTTGGTCGTGAGCAATTATTTTTTATTTTGAACATAATTGGATAAAATTACTTGAGTCGCAAGGGTTTTACACGGTCGGTCGGGTTACCAGAAATTTTTATTAGGCTTTATATAATGATGAAAAATGAGCAAATTCACGAAAAACATTGCTATTTAAAAGCTATATTAGGTTATTTTTCTTCACTAACTGTGACATTTTTTTTTCACCCTTGACATCAAATTTATTTTTTTTGCCAGTGGAGCAATTTTTTTGTTGCTCAGATGGCATTACATTTTTTTTTTTAAATATACCAAGCACCCCTTGATATCTAATGGTGCGCTCCTTACACATAAAAACGTGGTTTTATACAGGGACCGAATTTGTGTGTGGTCGAGTTGCCTTGGACCGAAAATGCCCTGGACTGGTTCATCGATCGGCAAACATAACAGGTGTTATCTGAATGAGGTAATCTCATACCTACTAAGTGACTGTCCAGTCATAAATCACCAGAATTTACGTGTAATACGATAATCTGATAGGTTGAGATTATTTTCCACGATGTGACAGCTACAATAAGCGGCACTGTAAGCAGCGCTGAATTAGGCTCCAGATATCATCTTATTTTTGAGGATCGTATGTAACAAAGATGTCAAAAGGTAGGGTTTAACTCAATTAAGCTTATAATGGCACGCTTATGAAAGTTTGTTGTGAACCATCCAGCATTTTATCAATGTTTACATGCCGGCGCAACTTTGTGTACCGGAAGCCCCACGAAATCATATAGCTCCGGTCTCTAACGCAAATCAAAGATTTGCGTTAGAGAATATGCTCGAACAATACACCCCTGGCCAATTTTGCGCTTATTTTGTCATTTTTCTCAAAAATTATAGCACATTGGTGACAAGTAAGATATGTATATTATAGGGGCAAGGACTGCAACTACTGTACAGAAAAATTCAGCAACTCAAAGCAAGTAGTTATTGATTTATTGATCAAACATTGGTTTTCCCTCATTTTTGACTGTAACTCCACAATCGTTGTCTGTGCTGAAATTAAATTTCCAGTGCAGAAGTTGTAGTCCTTGCCCCTATAATATACATATCTTACTTGTTCCCAATATGCTATAATTTTTAAGAAAAATGCAAAAATAGGCCCAAAATTGTGCAGGGGTGTAGTACCCCCTTAATGGCGTGATTAACCAAAATCACCTCTAAATGGCGTTTTAACCGAAACTGTACCCTAAATGGCGTATTATCCAATATTTTGTGTAAATGAACGATCATGTTACTCATTTTAATCTTTTATGTCTGGAATGGCTTTATTTCAGTATTTTTCTCTTCAAAAGTTTGTAACGCTATACACTGAAAGTCAACAAGATTAATACCGTATTCTTTCACAAGACTGTATACTAGTATATATCTAAGTCGGACAATACAAAGGAATATCAAAACATACTTTGCTCTCAAATAACCGGGGCCACTTTTTTATACTGGACCCATTCAGTTAAAATGTGTTTGTTCCAATTTGATTTTTGTGGGTCCAATTGCACTTTGGCCATCTGACATTAGAAACACCCGGAAATGTATTTTTAGTACTGGTGTGCACGATAGATATTGAAGTATGCCGAATTCGACACCCAAAACTTACTAAAGGTGAGCCAAATTACTGGGTAAAAGACGACTTACCGCGATCGACCTGCTTCATAAAGAACTACAATTACTACCTAATAACATGCACTACCGGTACTAATCATCTAATTATTTGGTTATTTTGTTATTTTTGCTCAGTAAGGAAATAACCATGTTTTGTTGACATTTATTGTAACATAATATTTGCACGATCCAAATTTTTTTTTTGCAAGTCAACCTCTTCTACAGTTTCTCTCGTATCGCTGATCAAATTTAATGTGCATGAAATAGCAATGGGGTGTACCCACACTACATGTATGCATCATGTTGCAGCGATTTTAGTAATTGTATGTAATTTATGAATGAAAAGTTATTTAAAAAATATGCTGGGAGGCGGGTTATCGCACAATGGCGATGGGAATTTTTCAACTGAAGGGCCAGAAATAACACCCTAAATGGCGATGATCGATGCTCAAAATGGATACCCTTTATGTTGAAATACTGGGAAATCAACCCCTTATTTGCAAAAACGTCGTCGACGCCTGATGGCCAAAATCCAACCCTTTTTCGACGTTTTTATTAACGCGGATGCATAGGCTCCATGATATGTGAGTGACCCCCCCAGGGCTGAAATACTATTTTAAATAGTGGTTGTAGTAATTAGTTACCCTGAGTAAGGATAAACACTTGTGCTGAACGTAAAATTGGTCACTTATCGCTCACTGTTCAAAATGTGACATCTACGCCACAAATGCGATCCCCAACCCTTTGGTTATCTTTGGACGAATTTCACTGCAGACTTGTAGTGACTCGACTCGAAATGACTCGACTCGACTCGACTCGAGTTTTGGTGACTCGATGACTCGACTCGAGGCAAGGCGACTCGACGACTCGACTCGACTCGAGGGTTGATGACTCGACTCGACTCGAAATTTGATGACTCGACTCAATGACTCGAGGCTTGTGACTCGAGTCAGTATGGCTGAATCGACTTTTTAAAAATGACTCGAAAATATAAATTATACCTTAATATTTCTAATAATATCTGCATGTATTCTTCCACATATCTCAGTGTGTGAATGATTCTTATATTTTACAAAGTGGGCTCTTACTATACCAGCTGGGAGCCTCTCTCACATCCCTACATAGTACATACATGTACTTGGTGCATGGAGGTATATTGAAAAGTAGTCTAGCTCCAAACCCTTCCACCTATACAACATTAATTATAGAACTACCAAGTTGAGCATAATTTCAGGACTTGATCAAAACTGTACCCATTAATTGTGTCTGTTACTGTTATGCAAATGAGCAACTGAACTTCCCCATTCATAAAACACACAAGTGAATAGGTCAACTTTCAAGTGGTGTTCAATCAATAAACAGTGATGCCAACGCCGCGCCTTAGGCGCACAATTGGGCTACTTGGCGATCACTTGCCGCTACTCAAAAAAGCATGCCGCTACTTGTCTAAAATTGGGCTACTTTTGCCAGTCTCAGGCAGCGGCACTAATTTGATGTATTTTCCTTTCAATTTAGCCGATTTATAAAGGTTTTGAGTCTTTGAAGCTCCAAATTGAAATTACAATGGGTTTTGTGACCATTTATTGATCGGTCAGTAACTTCCCAGTAAGTACCGGAAGTTTCAAAGTCAAGTGCTTTTCCGCCCAATTGGGTGTTTTGCGTTCTAAATTGGGTAAATCCGCCCAAATATCCGGTATTAGGCGCTTTTTGAAGCTTAAAAATTGGGCTACTTGAGAATCCTTTATCATGACCTGGCGAGTCAATGCGCCCGCGCCTTGACACTGAAAAGTTTTGGCAACACTGTCAATAAAGTGTCATCAGTCAATCATCACACATCATTGCTGTGCAGTGCAGTGTAACTGTTTGTGCACATCAGAATCAGAAAGCAAGATGATGAAAGATGAACCTGGGATTGTGGAATTTGGCTACAAAAGTTATAAGAAAGGGCCAAACAAACATGAAGCAATCTGCAAAGTGTGCAACAGTAGTGCCTCAAACCCAATTGGTGTGACATCCAACTTTAATAGACACTCACACTACAGAACCAAACATCCAACTTTGTAAGTTAATTCTTTCTTTGATTACTGTGTACCTTTTGATGTAACTGGTTAATAATTAATATATAATTATTTCATTTTGGATTACCTACACTTAAAAAGTACATGTCAATGCCTACATGTTTGCCTTTTATGTAGCTATATTACAAACATTATTACATCAAACAACAAACAATTTACATGGTAACATGAATGGTCTGAGATTCAATCAATCAACATTGTTATACATTTGTACATCATCTTAAAACACATCAATGTTAAAAAAATTGATCAAAGATTATTATTGATCATTGTCAGAAGTGTTTTGAGTTGATTGTCAAAAGTGGTCATCACTCATAAGTACATGTAGGTCAATTGTAGTAGTACACATACTTCAGTTCTTGTTGTTTTACACAATATTGTAAGTAATTGATTTTACATGGTGGTATTTATTCAGTAACCTGTAAACAATTTAACACAGGCGTGAGAATTTGCAGGATTTTTTCTGAATTCAAATTTTGTGCTCAAATTTGTTAATTTTCAGGCTGTTTTGAGCTATTTTTGCCCATTCTCATGCCTGTTAATATATAACAATTAATTTTGTGAGGACTTTTTTCATTTGCAAATTGTCAAAATCCACCATTTTCTTGGAGACTTAATTTCACAAATCACCATTGTGCTAAATTTTGATATTGATTTAATGATTTTAATAAGTAAGCTTATTTAATTTCAATCTGACTTTCATAATACAATTACCTTTTTAATTTCACCTGTGCTCATTTTTGTTAGGCCTCACGCAGTCTCTTGTGAATTTAGCCCACTCATGAAATTAAAATCCTTGCGAAAATAAATCCTTTTAGTTCATGGTTTGAAAGTAGGCCCTATGACATTATGGTCTATGCTGGGGGTCTGATGAGTCCCACAGAAAATCTTAGCTTTTTTCTCAAGTCTGTTGTAACTAAGGCTGGCATTTTCGATCGGGTAAGCGGGTACCCGCCGAGATTACATTACCGGTAGGAAATACCCTCCCGGTACCAGAAAAAAAAAAAAAAAAAGTTTAAGTTTTTTATTTTTCGGTTTCATTGTGTCCCTGGACCTAGACCTAAATGCTAGGATCATTCATGGTTGACCTAAAAAAAAAATAAAAAAAATTTCAAGATATTTTGTATTTTTAATATGAAAATTGATAATTTGTATTCATGTCATAGTCTATTAATGATTTCAAAATGCATTGAATTTGAATGCATTTTGAAATCATTAATAGACTATGACATGAATACAAATTATCAATTTTCATATTAAAAATACAAAATATCTTGAAATTTTTTATTTTTTATTTTTTTTTAGGTCAACCATGAATGATCCTGGCATTTAGGTCTAGGTCCAGAGACACTACAAAACCGAAAAATAAAAAACTTAAAAAAAAAATTTTTTTTTTTTTTTTTTGCAATTTGGTGCCAGTTACCCACTCGAAAATTATGGCGGGTACCCGGTACAAAATTACCCGAAAATGCCAGGCCTAGTTGTAACCATGGTAACAGTTGTGTGCAGTGTGTTATTTGAGTGTATATCCTCACTATCCTGGCACTACAGTGTAATGTTTTGCAAATACCGGTACTTCTAATTTATTTGTGTGTTAAAAATGTACATGAATGCTACACACATGTCACTGTAACAGCCTGTGCACACACCCCTACATGTATGCTACATGTCTCATTCACACAATGACTGATCACTTTATTCCCCATCCAAATACACTCCTCTACATGCTGCACACATGAAGAACTACATTGCAATATGTGACTGACTGGTGTGAGCATTTCCACCAGCCACATGTACTTCTTGTGCCCAGGCTTGGGCTTGTGCATCTGAGTCAAATGAATATTAGAGAGGTTCTTACCATATACAGAAATTTGGGATGTATATGAATTTTGAAATATTAATAAAACATGGATATAATTATCCAGATGTGCATAATAAGACTCGAAAGCTAAATCATTGCTAAATATATGTTGAAATTAGTATTGCACAGTCTGGCTGTCCATACTGTACATAGACATAGTTTTTTCACTTGCATCCCAAAATATGCCACCTTTAGGCTAGGTTCACTATGACCACCAATATTTGATCTCTTTTTATACTTGATTAATTAATTTGTTTATACCCATAATAGGACCCATACAAGTACTTGAAGTCCCAATTTCCATACCACTACTGGACCAGTACCGTACTCGAGTCCCAATTTCCGTACCTATACTGCGTACCCGTACTCCATGGCTCCGTGCCTGTACTCAAGCACCCTATTTTGGAATGGACCCGTACTGAATACTCATGGCTAGGGATCCGTACCCGTATCCTTACCCATGACCTGATATCCGTATCCATGGCCTGGGACCCGCACCCGTAAGTACTGTGGTCCGGGACACGCACCTGCACCCATACTCATGGCGGGTCCTAATGGCAATACTACAAGTATGACTGATTACTGATTTCCACAATGCACTGGATTCATAAATTAATATTATGTACTCTCACTGGGATTTTAATTTCAAAAAAGTACAAATTCATGCAAATTGGGCTATCAAGTTGACAGCTGGTATCATGAGCATATAAAGCGTGAAGTGACTCGAAATGACTCGACAAAATATATCCGACTCGACTCGACTCGACTCAACAGAATGGCCTGACTCGACTCGACTCGACTCGACTGAAAACTTCAAATGACTCGACTCGACTCGGACTCGAAGCCTTCATGACTCGACTCGACTCGAGACTCGAGGGCTCGATGACTCGACTCGACTCGGACTCGACTTTCAGTGACTCGACTACAAGTCTGCGAATTTGTAGAAATCTCCGCGGAGTCTCTGTGTCTGAAATTCCCCAGTACAAACATCGAAAATGTCGCATTTCTCAGTCCCGGTGATGATACTATAGGCCTATCCACATCGCTGTTTTCAGACATGATATGCATATCTCTGACCCCTTGGCCCTAGTGTAAGTTCAAAAACGTGGCGTTGATTTCAACCAATCCGATCCACCGATTGTGATACTGACGTCATATCTGAGGTGAACAGGAGGCAGGAGATACCATTTTGGTCAACTGAACTCAATAACGGGTAATAGTAGGATTTCAATTTGTAGTTTTGAGGAATGACAAACTTTGTGTTTTTGGAAACTTAGATGTTGTTTCAACTGATGATGTAGGATCGCAAGGTGAGTGAATTCGTGAAGAGATTTGCTTGTTTTAGTGATAGTAGGATACGGGATGTAGGCTAGTCCTCTGTGTTTGACCTGCTCCGATGTCTCAATTCACGCGGAATTATTCGTACCTGCTAACCAGACAGCAATACGCAGTATTGCTGTATGGAACCAGACATAGTAATTAGTACAAATCATACCTACATAGCCGCTTTCGCCAAACGTTTGACAAACATTTAGCGATCAAAACGTTTGCCAACGTTATGGCGTTACGAAAATGTTTGACAAACGTTTGTGCTCGGCAATTGTTTGACAAATGTTTGGCGAAAACGGCTGTGTAGAATATTTTCTCAATTTGAATTTGATCCTTTCTAGACCTGTATAACTGATTGTACCGTAAAATTTGCGTCAATTATGATGTCATAGGGCCACGTTTTGTAGACTCTGAATCTGATTGCCAATTATTAGATCAGGGCAGGGCTGTCAACTCTCACGCATTGGCCGTGAGTCTCACACATTTGGTCACGGTCTCACGCCAAGGTAGTATAATCTCACTCCTAGGTAGGTATGATCATCAAATTTTCAAGTAGGATATTTCACATGGAAATTGTTTTATTTGGAAAGGTGATTGTTTAACTTAAAGGAGTATTTCGTGATCCTAGCATCCTCAATGTATGTAATTTTTCATAAGATATCCTTGAAAAAAACCTATTCCCATTGAAATTTCAGTTGATTCCGATTTTGCGTTCCTGAGTTATGCATGATTATGTGTATTACACTGCTTCATAGACAATGCATTGTTAATCTGCAAGAAATATTTTGTACATAAACATTATGTAGCCAGAGGTTTCCAGTGATATAAAAATCTCAACTTTTTTTGAGAAAAGTGTGGGGATGAGGCTGTGGATCACGAAATGCCCTTTTAAAAAATGAGGGGTCAACCATGTCTGTAGGAGGACAAAAATTAGCCAAGTTATGGGCAAATGTCTTTTTCCAAATTCTGTGACCATCATCGACTGTACATATGAATTACTGTACAAAAAAGCAAGTAATGCAGCATTCAGCACAGCGATCCATTTGACACAAAAGCAATTTTATTTGCAGAGATGTCACAGGCTGACCCAAAAAATCCTGAACTTGATGGCGTAGCGAGCGAAGGTCTCAGCGAACACGGCCGGGGGTCCGGGCTAAAAAAAAAATTGACAGTTTTTGACTTTCTACGTAGTTTCTGGTGTCCAAATTTCAAATTTTTGTACTTTCCTATGGGGATTACACAGTTAAGCTATTTCTGTGGTCACAAGTTGGGTGTTTAAGGAGCCCTCTATGATAGGCAATGTTGGCATACCTATCCTAGGTAGTAAATCTCACGCAAAATGCTGGAAAATGAGTAAAATCTCACGCATCATCAAAAAAAATGTGTTGTCCCTACTTCCTCCACCCCCCCCCTCCCCTTGCTTTTCAGATTCTCAAGCGCCATGGCTCAAATAATCATGGGTAAAAATAAACATTGTAGTCGATAAATCCCAGCACGGCTCTGTCTCACGCCAAGCAATTCCAAAAAGTTGACAGCCCTGTTACATGTACATGTACATAGAGTAGTCCGAGGTGCTCTGACGATAACACTCCGTCCGATCGCCATGCAATCTACGTTTATGTACGTGTATATTTACGTGTAAAATGCATATACAATGATCCACCCAAAAATAAAAATCATCGTATAGATCCCTGTACTAATACAATATAGTAAAATTTTACAAATTTCGAACGTTTGAGGACTTGTTCTCAAGATGTAGGAAGTGCCATATAGGGTGTCTCCAGTGTTTTCATTACCGTAAAACGGGGTGGGTTTGGACGATTTTGATGTATTGTCGTAAATATTTTTATAATGATCAGTAGAAATCTGAGTTTCATGTTGACTTTGGCAAGTACCGATAGAGGACAGTTCATGCGAGTTTATTTTATTTTCTGATAATTTTTGGGGCGCAAAGTCCAAAGTCACCCCAACCTGAAGAGAAGAGCAATGGAGAGGGTGGAAGTTGATGTGAGGTGGGTAGGAGCACAGAGGATGCTGTTGGGGTAGGGCATGGTCACTGTGGTGTATTTTAAACAAAGTGTCAAATTTTGTGGTATTCGTTTATTATGTCCAAAGTCAACCCGGAAAGGAAGCCAAACCCTGGTGTGACATTGGACACAGGCTGCTTTTAAATTCTTAATAGTGGGTAGATATCATGACTATCCAGGTAGGTTCTTGGTTCATCTGTGTTCCATATAATCCAACCAACAGGCTTGAGTTTCCACTCTTATGTTCCGTGGAGTTCAAAGTTTGACCACCACAAAATCCTATATTTTATGGGCCCCCGCTAAAAAGTTATGAAAAACATATATGTATATTTTTAAACACATTATAGTGGGAAACTTTAGTCATTTGTCCATATATTACCACATTAACATATAAAAATATTCTTAGAAATGTTAAAAGGTAAAACAGCCTACATGAAATAATAGTTTTTCCTATGCGTGTCCAAAGTCACCCCACCGTCCAAAGTCATCCCGTTTTACGGTACCGGTATATTAAGGGGGTATAATACTCTCTATAGAAAATTTTGCTTCTACCTTTAAAAGCATGTAATGTAAGCTACATTTTATTGATACCGATGCCACCAATAAAACGAGAAGATTTGCCCCTTCATTTTGCATACCACTTTGTCCAATTTTCTTTTCTAATTTCTTCACAAAATGCAAAAAATTGCAAAAAAATGCAATGGGTGTAGTACCCCCTTAAAATGTTGCAAAATATTAATATTGACAATTTAATTAACAACCTGTTTGACCTCTCCATAAGTCTATTCATACATGTCATGGCTCGCTGTTTTCATCATATTCATGTATTGTGTGGTGAAAAATCCCGCTAGTTTGCAATAATTTGTAGAGCAAATATTTCCTCATTCCGACGGCTAAGTGTGCATGTGAATGCACATTAAACCGTGACGTTGCATACACAGCACTTCTTGGAACTCCTGGTCGGAGCTGAGCCAGGAGTTCCAATTATTGGAATTGGTGTACAGCCCTTCCTTCCTGTATACGTGTTTACCTCAAGTGTTTGAATGTCAATGCACAGGCTGTACGTACACAGTTTACCTATGTACGATCCTGGAACCGAGTATTGATTACAGATATCAGAACCAGGGATGGTTCCCAGGCTTCTCTTTTTGAATCTAGAGCCTCTGACACAGTTAACATCTGTATCTGGGTCTCCAGCAAAACGGTAGATCCGCATCCCACTAGAGTTTGGACGAGTCGCAGAGCTAGATGACAAAGTTTTGCTTTCCCTCCCTTAAGGTTAAATACAATTGATTTTCAAGGATTGATTCCAGAGGGGCGTAAGTTAATAATGGAAACAGCCATGCTGAAAAGAATGAACTCACGCGTACAATAGTGTATCAATCTGAACTAGGGCCACGGACAAACCACGGCTCGTGAGTCATCCTATAGCCTATGTTGCAGGGATAGGGAAGGGGCGACCATGATAGGACCATATGGGCTGATGGGGGAGGTGATTGTGGGCAGCCGTTTTCGGCAATTTTCCTTTGGATTTTCTAAATTTTCCATTTTTAAAATTATCCTGGATGATATCTGTCGTGAAATAAATCAATGCTCCTATAGGCTATATGCCTACAATGTAGTATGCCTATTTATACCCTGATTATGCAATATCATGCCTACAACAATAACTACAACAACAGTAACAAAACCAACAACCAATATTTTGTTAATCTAATTTGTAAAAATATATTCATAGGCCGCGCCTATTAGACTAGTATAGCCTAAAAATTCATGAATTATATAATGGAAAAAAAACGTGCAAAAACAATCAATCGCTGCAGTCAGAAAGAAAGAAACGAACAATAAAAAAGAAAAAAGTGAGAGAAAAATAAAATAAAATAGATGGAATGGACCACATAGGGACTCGAACACGTACCATTACCAAAGTTTTCCAGCTCAAAACTATATAGTCGAACGTGAGTCCGGTGCGCTAACCGATTGAGCTACTGAGTGATCTGTGAAATCGATTGATCTCAAACTGACTATTATGGAATAGTGCATGCAGGCTCTTATGATAAACAATCTCATCACCGCTGTACATGTAAATGTCGGAGGTATCGATGGCGAAAAACCTCGATTTTTGCAAAAGTAGCTTAAATTTGGAGTGAAATTCAAATGGTAAAGGAATCGACATACTTTTGAGAAATAATGTAGGCAGTTAGAAATCAAAATTAACGTTCCACAATCCAGATATCGATAACGTAACATAACAGTGTTTTGTGGTACAAGATTCTCGAAAATTGTTCCCAAAAACGGGCTAATAAAATTTAAGAGGTACTGTATTTGGTTCTTCCCCATGGCAACATTATTTCTTTGGTCGATTTGTAGTACAATACAAAAAAGGAGAAAACAATCACTCGGCTTTTATGGTTTTATACGGAGCGAATATTTGAAAAAAACTGCATGGAACGTGGTTTTGATCTTGTGAACATGGTGCGTAAAAATGATTTAAACGAAGGATTTTCAAACGGATTCTAAAAATGTGTATAAACACACAAAAATAATGTAAAGATACATCCATGCACCAACATTTGACTCACTGCGATATTTGATTGCTGAGAAAACACGGTTTTAGAGAACAACTTTATACGTCTTTTATACGTTTTTTATACGTTTCTTCGTGTAACCTTAACAAGATGACGGCTATCTTGAATTGGTCAAGTTTGGTTTGATGATGGCCTCTGGGAGATCATTCCAATATTAAATGGGGAATGATTGATGGGTAGAACTAGTTTCTAGTACTGTAGATTTTAGACTTGGCATGGACCCGGTGATATGAATACTGGTGAGATCTCTGGTGGGTTCTGGATTGAATTTTGAGTTCATGTTCCATGTCCACAAGTTCATGGGTGATCTTATAAAGCATTATAGAGCCAGGCTATGATGCGTATAGTTTCAAGCAGGGGCCATCCGAGTTCTTGAAGCATGGCTGTCACGCTAGCTGTCCTAGTTGTTACAACACATTATGGCTACAAATCTCTGTATACCTTCAAGCTTTTTCTTTTCTCCTTCAGTAAATGGAGCCCAACGGCAAACACCGTACGTATTCCAGCTTTGGGCGAACCAGAGATTGGTAAAGGCATGATTTCACATTCCTGCTACAAGACTTGACATTTTTTCTGATGATATCAGTGGTCTGCTTGGCATTAATGGTGGTGATCTTATTTATGTGAGATGACCAGGTGCAATCACTGCTGAAGATAAGCCGTAGATTTGCATCAAACTGCGATGTAATGCGATGCAATACCGGCAATCGGGGGCTTTGTAAAATTGTATTCCCTGTTGCCCAACACTAAAACATACATGTACGGACGCACAAAAATTTTGTGGGACGCACATTTCCCGGCCAGGTTTTACAGTTGTGCGTCCGATCGGAGGCAGAGTTTTTTGAAGGCTAGCGGGAGCCATGATGACGCTCAAGATGGTACATTATATGGTGATGGATAACATGTTCAAGACACTTGCACACAACAGACTAGCCGCAGTCTGTGGCCCTCACGGACTTAGCGAAACCGACCGAGCGTGTAGCGCGAGACGTTCAATCGAGCGCGTCAGCGAACCTCTCTGGATAGTATACTAATAGCAACAGAGCCCGAAAGTTGCTGACGCAACTTCTCTGGATAGTATACTAATAGCAACAGAGCCCAAAAGTAGTGCTAACAACAGACATGAGCGATATGGGATGATAATTACTTGCATCACTTTAAGTGCTTTTTTTAAACACAGGAGACACATTAACAGTAGTCCAATCATCTGGGAGTTCACCAGTTGATATAAAAAGAGCTACACATGTAACTCCACGCTCAGTATTCATTCTCTCTGGAAATTGAGTGCGCCAAATGAAACATTTTCTTGACAAATTGGCCCAATTTTGGCTCGGTAATTCCCCAAATTGACTAATTGTAATACAGCATTGCAAATTTGTGTGCGCCAAAAATAATTTTCACTGGGCCAAAATTGAGACATACGGCCTCTGAGTAAACACTGTCCACGCTGCATTCTTTAAGGATTCTATTTGGAATGTTGTCTGGCCCACAGGCCATGGAAGGATTGAGATCATGCAGAAGTTTCTCTATGCCAGCTGCCATGATTTCAAGTGGTTCAATGTCAGGAAAAATTTGTTGCAGCCGGGAAGGTTTGAAGTATTTTCGCGGGTAAAGACAGATTAGAAAAATGAGTTCAAAAATTTGCTTTGCCAACATGTTTGGAGACAGTTTCTGTACCATTTTTCAATGGATGCACACCAACATTGTCTGTCCCCTTTGATTTTACATACTTCCAAAATTTCTTTGGGTTTTGCTGGAGGAGGTCTACAAGCATAGCGGATATACTCATTGTGGGCTTTATTCAGGATCTACTTTATTAAATACGCTTTCCGGGCGCTTTTGAAGAGTTTGGAATCTTCAGGATTTTTTAATTTACATTATTTATTTATTGTACAGTATTTGGAGCTTTCTGCTTTGGCAACGAAGGGCAGAAGAAAACCAAGGCAGATTAAACCTTGTGGAAGAGTAAGGATGTATTTTTCAGTTAGCTGCATTTAGGAATCTCTCACAGGTGGATCCAACTTTAAAACAGATCTTGACTTCTAATTTACCTTTTTTATATAAGAAAAATTTGCGACGAGCAGGTTTGGCTGTTGAACAACCGTTATTAACATGGATCTTCACCATACTATGATCACTTAGGCCGGGTTATACCTTAGTGTACTCAACAATGGTGGGATTAGAAACAAGGAACAGATCCAGGATGCTATCTTTCCGGGTTGGCTCGGTAACAAGTTGATCGAGCAGTAAAATTGCTACCAGTTTTAACAGACTGATCAGGCCAATTTATGTCTTTGAGGTTAAAATCACCTCCTAGCCATATTTCACAGTTACATTTAGTTTTCTGGTGGAGTTTGGAGAGAGACAAATTCAGCAAATCAATTGGTTCATGCGAGGTGTCGGGGTTGTAGAATGCCCCAACATACACTTTTTTCTTTGGGCCACATATTCAACATAAACCCAAATCTATTCAGATTCAGAATTCAAATCATCAAGAAGATGACAGGAAAGGTTTTTGACCAGGGGTGAAATTAAGTGGGAGACGGGAGCCGTTTGGCCCCCAGAAACTCTGAAATGGCCCCTGGTTCCATCTCAATTTTAGTTGACCAGGGGACACTTTCCTCACAAAACTGGCCCCCTGGATAGTGAACCAAAAATATCAAATTACAAGCAAATAGTGCTTATTTAACTCATCCAGCACATCTTTATTTTTATTGGCCCCTTGGTAATTAAATCTTGGTGAACCAGGGGCCACTTTTTTGCCAAAGTAGCCCCTGGTTCAAGCTCTCTTATTTTCACCCTTGTTTTTGACGGCTATCATCCAAGACCCCTCCATAACCATCAAGATGATCTTTTCTAAAGGATGGAACTGTTTATTAGCCAAGTTTCGATGCCAATAACAATGTCTGGCTTTTGTTCATGAGGAATTGACAGGAACTCAATTGTTCAAATTGTCCAAAATAAATTTCGGCAACATTAAACTTCACAAAAAATTGTTTTAATGCGTTTGAAAATTGGTGATGATTGAGTGACTGAAGTAGTTAACAGTTCTAAATATAGGTATGGCATATGTGACTTGTTCTAACAAAACCAGGAACAAGACGCATTTTTGACATTTCATAATTTGAATAAAAATGTAAGCACGGGACAATATTAAGCTCTAAAATAATACCAAAATTGCTAGCATCAATACTTTTCAAGATAAGGATAATTTTGTAAATGATACCCTGATATTTTTTGCCAAATTGTTATTCTTAGTAATGGGCTAATTATAATTAGTTTCCTGCTTTACACAGGATTGAATAGGGATTAGCTTAGTTTAACTGTCAATTATTGAAAATTCCACTTAGTCCCAAGGTCAAATACCATGAAATTAAGAATTCCAAAATTTGGGGTTTTTTTTATGGGAATGTCATCTTTAAAGGCCTGTAACTCACAAACATGCCTGGCGAATCACTACCCATATCTTCGGACGACCTATCTGGGAGGGCAAGGATATTTTGGCAAGCCGATTAGGGAGCAAGCAAGTTTTGGCAGCCGAAGAGCCTGAGAGGGGGGGGCAAGCATTTTTTGGCAGGTCATGCCTCTTTAACTTCCATGTTTTGGCATTTGCCCCCCCTCCCCTCTTCCAAGACAGATAATTATTGCACAGACATTGTCATCTCCATATCCGACATTGTACTTGTCAATGAAAAGCAGTCCAATTTGATCAACTTTCTAACAAACAGGATTGCAGCCCCACATGGGTCGAAATAGAACATTCCCTCGAAGTTTGAAGTAAAATAACTTTCCCTGACAACAGTGGAGTGTTTTGGACTCCCCTATAGGCATAAATGGATCATTCCCCAAACCCAAGGATATTCAATTTCTGACCCTGATCACCTCACTCAACTCATCTACCAGCACTGCCCAATTTTAACAGGTTCACTATTCTCAGGCGTCTCACCATGCACACACTTACTGTGTGCCAGATGCATTTGTACATGTACAGGTAGGTAGAAAGAAAATCCTTGCATTTTGCATGCTCTTTTGATAATAATTTTATTTCATCCATTCAATTTCTGTGATTCAGAATTTCATCAAAATTTGTGTTATCAAGTTTAAGACTCATTGTGAAGCTCTACCAAAAGAAGTTGAGATAATGGTTGTGGTTTATTGTATCTTCTTCTTTTGCTTTACAAAACTTTTTAAAGACAAAGCACTTGCTTTTAATATTATAATATTGAATCTCAAAGCATCACCATGTCACAAAATAATCGTATGTAGGCCTATACTGTTCAGAATGTATGTGAGAATATTCAAATATTGGATTGGGTGTCATATAGCATGCTCACTCTTGATTGGTCTATCCTGAATTCTTGTAGATATGTTGATGAAATATTGTTTGTAACACTGGTATTACTGAAGTTTAAATTATAAAAGATGCATGTATAAGTCCTACTTTGTATGGTTTATAGTTTGAGTATTAAATCATGTTGTATAGCCATATGGTCATGTTTTTTGAGGTGGGACCCAATTGTGTCACATCTTGCTATTGGTCAAAAATCAACTCCTTTTTGTATTTCTGATTATATTTCAAAAGTTTTCACCCAAACTAGTAAAAGTATACATTTTTAGAAAGCATATATTGTCATGATTGCAAATCTGGAAAGTTTGAGTGGATATACAGGGTGTACCAAAAAATGTACAGGGTGATTCCATTGAAAAATACTGAAAAATTAAATTCCTTTACCACTCCAATATTTCTACATAGTATATTAAATTGAAAAATGAACTTGATATTTGGAATGTACACAGTTAGTCCTTTCATTATATATATAGTTTGTACTATATTTAGTAAGCCCATTGTGTTATACAGGGTGTGAAAAAAGTTGTAAATTAAATTTTTTAATTTATGTAAAATTTCCCAAAGTGTCATTAAATTTGGAAAATATATTCAAAATAGTTTACAGAATTGCTATAATATCAAATTCAAATATCCAATTCCTATATAGGGTGTTCCAAAAATCAATATACAGTGAATAATTAGTAACAAAGGTACATGTACATGAGGCGATACATGCACACTTAGCCTACATCAATAAACTATTTAACAATAACCAAAGATCAGTATCTCATCAGAATAAATCCTTTGACTGTAATAATCTCCTTTGAGAAGATTTATTTTATATTTCAAAGATAAAACAATATTGAAATTTATTTCATATGCATGCATGCAAAATTAAAGCCCATTGTATTGTATGACACCCATTCCACTGCATTAATTAAAAGCTTGTTAAATCCTTAATTACTATGTTTATTAAGATTAACTAGGCAATTATAGTTATAGAAAGTTAAAAAATAAGATTAACATTATGCAAATGCATTTTTACTTCTCCTAGGCAACAAAGTGCATAAATTTTATTAATGAACATCAACTTCCCATTGTAATTACACAGAGCTCCTCCACTTCCGGCTCCTCCACTTCCGGCACCACCCCTGACTAATTAACTTAATTAAGCTGTTGTAATTAATTAATACATTTGTTTAATTGTATTTGTTATTAATTCATTAGATTAATAATTTATCTTCAAAATAAGACCAAAACCATTTGTTCATGATGAATTTTAGCAAAAATATAGGAATAAGTAGACAAAATGATTTAGCAAAATGTGACAGCACCACCTTTTTTAGGGTCCCAGTATAAAAAGCATGACCATATATGTTTAAGCCCAGCCCAGATGAGTATTTCTGTGCTTTGAAATTTTACGCCATCAGCAGCAAAGAGCAGCCACCAAGCATATTTGCCAACCCGGATTACCAAGGGTCTATACAGCACCTAAAATAAACCAGCCACACACAAATTGCATTCTAGTCTCCTTGTCTCCATCATTTTACCCTACATCTGTACATGTAGGCCTATAGCACAGTTGCATAGGAGAGTTGTACCATATAAAAGCCCAGCCAGTATGCTGGGTGAGGTTATGCAAATGACCCAGTCAAATGTTATGATGATTGAGTGATTTGAGTCCATTTCTGACAAAAGTATGTGGAAAACTTGTTGCTATGCCAACTATAAAGTAAGGCCATGAACTTTTTACGTGTTTTATACTTCTTGGATGAAACCAAACAGTTTATTTTCTGATGGCCTTTAATAACTAAAAAGTTGTTTGTCTCTGATCACTCCAGGAGATTTGTTTTACTAGATTAGGCATGTGGACTTTTAGAGAAATTAGTCCCAAACATTCAGTGATTAGGGATGCACCATTAGACTTCAAGGGGGCTAGGAAGTTTTGAAAAAAAAACTTTCCCCACCAACACTAAAAAAAAAAAAAAAAAAAAAAAAAAAAACCTTCCCCCCCTAACTGTGTATAAATGCATGAAATTAAAAAAAAAACTTGCGGCAAAAAAAAAAATACCCCCGACCCCAACCTCCTAACCCCCCCCCTGATGTCTAATGGTGCGTCCCTTACAAAAAATTAAAATAAGTTTGAGCTTACATTCTAAGTTATGTGTTGTTTGTCTTTCAAACATATATTGATTGATCAATGCAATCATGATTGATGCATACATCATGCATAACATTACTCTAAAACCGTCGCGTCGGGGTACGACAAAGTACCCCACTGCAAGTATGTTAATTTTCCATTTGTAATTGCTAACCGTGTATTTTGAATGGGGCTGTCCGCCCTGTATCTTCGCCAGCCTCGTATGTCACGTGTTGCGCTTCCTATGCTGCCTGTCTCGTCCAGAGGATTTTGATTGATGAAGAAGGTTTTGATTTTTTTCTTCTTTTTTTTTTTCTTTCCTTTTTCCCAGACTTGCCAACTGTCCCTCATTTTGAGGGACTGTCCCTCATTTGGGGTTTACCAAAGTGAAAAAGAGGGACAGTCCTGTTTTCTGAAAATTTCAGTGATACAATAGCAAATTTAAATGCAAGAACAGCAGAAAATGATGCAAATTTCACTTTAAAATTTTGCTATAGCATTCTTTTAGTCTATTGTGATAAATTCAGACCTGCAAAACCTTCTCTGAATTCTGAAAGTATTGCACACCTCAAGTAACTGCTTTGTGTACACACAAGGTTTTGGTCTCAATGGCCCTCTTTCTGACTTCGATAGGTTGGCAGGTCTGTTTTCCCCTTCAATTTAAAATTAGCATTGTTAGTAGTTTGCAATCTTTTCCAACAGTGCTCGAAGAAAGGAGGCGGCCTTTTTTCTTTTCTTTTTTTTATCAAATGTGAGATTTTGAGGGACTAACCCTCTAGATTTACCACAAAAAGACATGAATGAAAGTGATCCTTGAAGTTTTACTAGCATGCCCTTTTTGAAAAATCTGAAGAAAAACTATGTGATAAATTCCAGAAATTGAGACGGGAGGGGACGATAACCAAAACATTATATTTTTTCTGCCCTAATCTATAGTTGGCATATTAAACCTGAAGTCTTAAGAAAGTGTCACAAATAGTGGACCTGTGTAACATTCAAATCTTCAAATTTTACATTTTAGTTTGGCCCCATAAAATTGCAAGGTCACCCTGTTCAACCATTGAACTGGTGTGGGCCAAATTCAACTAGCATGATTTTATGCAACTGTCAAAGGGATTCTTGATCCTACCCTCCTTAAGACTTCACCATTTGGCTGGTGAAAATGCAACTTCAGTGAACAAAACCATATCTATAGTGAATCTTGACCCAATGAGTTTTCAGATGCTTCTTCTTCAACCAAACAAGTAATCTAATCTTCTCCCTCGTATAGATTGTTATGCTTTTACATAGAACCAGCACTCACAGATCAGGTGAATCTTGAACTAATATTTTTGGCCAGAAGGTGAAACTTTGCCTAAAAATAATTTTTGAAGGGTGAATCAAGGTGAATGGCTTGAGGAGGGTAGGTTCAAGACTCCCTTTGATGGGTGCATTAGGGCACAGTCCCACAGTAACAGTATGGGGTCAATGTGTTTTATTTATCTACCATACTGTATTTTCACCAATATCACTGTTTCAAAGATAAGCTGGCATTTAAAAATGCTAAAAATATTTATACGGGAACAAATTTCAATATTTGCCTAAAAAAGGCGTAGGAAAACAGAACTACAGTAGGAAAATGTTCAAATATGCACAATTTCATGCACGCTGCACTCGCATAAAATCACATGATAAGAGAATAAAGGTTATTAAATTGGATCCCTAAAATTCTGGCATGTGTAAAGGAGACAGAGACTTTCTGGCATGGGCGGTGTGAGTGACTTTGACAGACTATTTTGAGAATTAATCTGCCACCTCTTACAATTATTGCACAGCTTCTAGCATGCTCTCATGCAGTGGCAGTGCCACGGGTGGCATGGGGGACATACCCCTTGCCCCCTGCCCCCCCCCCCCCAGTAGAAACCCAACATAACGAAAAATTCCACTTTTTTGCGGCATTTTGATCCCCCCCCCTCCCAAAAAAATTCTTGGCACCGGCACTGCTCTCATACCCCCTTGAGGCACAGGTCTGGGGTCATAGAAAATACAGGTATGTCAGTGGGCATGTTTGGAAGGGGGAGATGCTTCCTAGTCTGGACACTTTGCATGTCCATTTTGTTTCATCCAAGAGGGTTATTCTCACTGTGGTGTGATGATGGATTCATCTAATGAAGCAGAGGTTTAGAATGTCAAAGGTCATGTGCCAAATGTCAGAAGTATACCAGGGATACAAAGTCATTCCTGTGATTTCCAAATTCCTTTGTCATGTTTGTAGACAGGGCACATTGGCTACATATAGGCCTGTGTATGTCTGTGTTGTTTCATCCAAGCAGTGTATTCTTTGTATACCAGTGCTGTACTGTGATTGGGAAGAGAAGCAGAGGTTAGGGGTGGTGCAATAATTATGTGATCCCTGAGGTGGTGAACTATAGGGGGGCAAAGATTTTTTGGCAGGCCAAAAGGGGGGCAAGCATTTTTGGCAGGTCGAAAGGGGGATCAAGCGATTTTGGCAGGTCAAAAACGGGGGGGAGTAATTTTGGGCATTGTTTCTATATTATGCCCTAAAAAGGTGTAGAAAAACATTGGGAACACGTTCAAATCTGCAAAATTTCCTGCTCGCTGCACTTGCATTATAAGATAAGACAATTAAACGTTTTAAATTTGGGTTCCCCAAAATCTTAGTGTGGAAAGGTTTTTTGGCACGTCAAAAGGGGGGGGCAAAGATTTTTTGGCACGGCCAAGTGAGGGCAGGCGATTTTTGGCAGACCATTTTGAGAATTCACCACTAGGGTTGGGATTTTCGGGTAATTTTGTGCTCGGGTACCCGTTTATTTTTCGGGCGGGTACCCGGGTACCCGAAATTGCAACAAAAAAAAGACAATTACAAAAAATAAACCAATGGAGATATGTGAAGGTCTACGTCCAGGGACACTACAAAACCGGAAAAAAAAGCAGTTTTTTTTTTTAAATTTCGGTACCAGGCATGGAATTTCCTGCCGGTACTAGGTTACCCGGCGGGACTTCGAATTCCCGGGACTCAGTCCCTACCTTATTCACCACCCGGTGTTACACATAATTGTTGTGTTAGAATGTCAAAGTATAGAAGAAAAATATTTAAAATGTCCTTCATTATTCATTTCTTGCAGACAAGGAAGGCACATGGCAAGGTCCATTCTGTTTCATCCAAGCAGCAGATTGCCAGTATGGTATGATTGATGATTGGGAGGAGAAAGCAAGCCAAGGATGGGAGAGAGAGATACAACTGACACGGGATGCAATAGCAGCAGCAAACCGTATGGAGCCCAAACCCAAATTCTTTGTGATGTGTGGAGACTTGGTCAATGCATTCCCAGGTAACTTGATAAAGTATAATGCCCATGTCATACTACTGTCATACTTACAGTAGCAAACCGTATTTATTCTTGGTAAATCTTGGTATTGTCCCAGTCAATGTCGTGTTGGTTTTGCCACACATGCTCAGCGACGGCTGATTTTTGTGTGTTACCAGAGTTGGTGTCTCTTTGGTGTTCACTAGTTCTCTTCTTCAGAGATTTTGGACATGAACACCAAGTGGTCTGAAAGGAAGTTCATGGAAGCTTGGCATATCCATTCCACTCCAGACAATTTCAATAAAGACAAAGGAGTGGACATTCCTCCTGAATGGAATAGATTATTAAAAAGGACCTCTGACCAAGTTAATTAGCTTGTTTGTTTCTCCACACAGGAAGTTCTCTTAAATTGACATATTGACACTTCCTGTCTATCATTTTGACATCCCTCCTCTTGACATTTTATGTCAATCACTTTGACATGTCCCATTGACAGTTCCCCCTAGTGTATATAAGGCGCATTATCATGTTTATTTAGTTGCTCTGAAGATGGCACTCGCTAGAGTTCCGAAAGCTCAGCCCTCTCAAAAGGACTTCTCTAGGGAAAGATCAAATCTTACTAATGCCAGAGGTTGTCTCTTTTGGTTCCTATCCTTTACATTACAATATGGCAAATTAACTACCGTATTTCGTCAAATAAACACCCCCGGGGGCGTTACATTTTCCCAAGGGGGGGGGGGGGCGTTTATTCAAGGTCAATTTTAGAACGATAATTCCCGTTAATATCATTAGGTAAACTAAAAACACACGCTAAAATGACGAACTATGAACTAGAAACACTGACTTCTGGCTCACATCCGGGTTTCTGATCCAAATTTTCGCCAATTATTGACGCTATTCTCGACCATGTGCGCAACTTGGTAAGCTTACTACACAAGATAGCATGGAAATATCGGCATTTTGAAACATCTTGGTTGAAAAAAAGTGGTGGGGGTGTTTATTTGAGGGGGGGCGACTATTTGACGAAATACGGTATATCCACACATTCATGGTTATTTGGGGTCTTTATAGAGAGTTATGCTGTAAAAGGGGAAATTTTTGTGTTTGATTAAAGTTTGTGCTTGGCCAATTTTGAAAATGTATAATCTTATATGTGACACGATCAAGGGAAATGAGTCGGATGTCGCTAATATTGATTTTGAGATGTTGGCAAAGAAAGTGTTAAAATTCTTTTGTGTTATATTGTTTTCAGCCATTGATAAATTGATGCAACTTCGCGAAGAAAAGTTGTATCAACGTGTGGTTTTCAGTTTCTGAAAGCTCTATGTCCTCTTTAGAAACATATGTAAAACTCATTTTCGAACAGGGTCGACATGTGACTCGTTCCCCTTGATCATGTCACATATGTGTATGTCCCAACTTATAGAATCAGCCAAATTTGTTGTCATTGTACTTGTAGGTCAACAGCAATTTTGACAAAATGTCGTAATCACAGAACTCCACATTTAAGTGATATAAGTGGGGGTTTCTTAAAATGGACAGAAACCCTTCCCGGCAGTTCTAATTTCCTTTCAGCATTTTGGATAAATAATAACAAGTTGAAAATTTGTTGAAATTTCCTTTGTTGACTTAAACACAAAAGGAATATTTGTGCATTATTATCATGTACTTGGAACGTGAGAGATGCGAAAAAAGAAGTAGCACAAACATTTCCATTTTTTACAGTAGCCCTTTTTTTATTATATTTTTGTGCAGGTGAAGCAAAGAGGGAAGAACAAGAGAGATCTTTTCTAGAGGAATTTGCAAAGATAGACCCAAGCATCCCACTCGTATGCGTGTGCGGCAACCATGACTTGGGCAACACCCCAACGAGAGATACTGTCCAAGACTTTCGGGATAAATTTGGCGATGATTATTTTTCATTTTGGGCGGGCGGAGTAAGGTTCCTGGTGTTGAATTCACAATATTATGAGGATCCTAGTCTAGTGATGGAGCTGAAGAAGAAGCAGGATACGTGGCTGGATAAAGAACTGGCTGGTACGTATGTTAAAACTAGAAGCATTGATGAATTTGTGGCCCATCTTGTCACCCAATTAACTGTAATGGTTCTAAATTCCCTATATTTTTGTCAATTTCCAAATTGTATGAATCTAAGTGATTTCGTTAATACTAAGTATGTGTAGGTCATAGTTCAAGATCGAAATCGACCATCATGCATTTAAAAAGAATGTGAAATTCTACTCTTCTGTCTTTCATCAGTTGTTAAATCTCTGATGGTGGCAGGCAAATATCACTCTTGATGGTGTCAGGGTAGTGAAGTGGCCTTCTGCCTCTATTTGGTTTCCCATCAGGAGGAGGTCCAGGAGACAGGCTGGTCAATTTGACGAATGCAGTGACCAGCAAAACAAAAGCGACATTATCTGATTAGTGATGACAGAGGGGATGTTTACAATGCAACATGATCTCATATTTCCAACATCGCTTATTACACACATGCAGGAGACCGAGGGATGGCTTCCAACCCTAAACCGCTGGTGGGAATGTGATGGTTTAACCAGGCCCAATCATTGGTTCTGCTAGGGTCAGGCAATCAACCAGTGGTTGGGTTTTGATGCCATCCCTAATTGCAAAATATTCTGAATTTCAGAACTGGTGTGTGTTGTGTTTAAAAGAAGTTTTTAAAATTGTTGTTCAATCTGATATTATTCCTCAGCTGCCCAGAGCTCAGGCTGCAAACATCTGGTGGTCATCCAGCATATACCATGGTTTCTAAAAGATGGAGAAGAGGAAGATGACTACTTCAACATCAACAGAGATGTCCGGATACCAATGTTAGATAAATTACACAAAGCAGGTAGGTGAAGAAGTTTATATGTGAAAATTACAGGGGTGTGCCTCAAGGCTCAGTATGAGGTCCATTTAAGGAAGGTGAATACTTCAACATCAACAGAGATTATGATTTCATTTAGTATTATACTCTAAAAAATACTTGACCAATTCTTCTAGTTGTATTACAAACAAAGAAGGAAGAGATCTTCTTTGTAATAAAACTAGTTATAAAGGCTTGATCAATCTTTTGGTTTGGGCCCTTAAATATTGAATACCAATCTATGCTTATATTTTCAGGTGTGCAATACATATTCTGCGGACACTACCATCGTAACGCAGGGGGCGACTATAAAGGTATGCAGCTCATCGTCACATCAGCATTAGGATGCCCGCTAGGAGAGGCCAAATCAGGACTACGGGTTGTCAAGGTAACAGAAGAAGCAATAACTCATCAATATTATGCTGTTAAAGACATTCCACATAAGGTGGAGTTATGATGGTAATTTAGTTATTAATATTTTTTCCAATATACCTTATTTATCAGTACTCAGCTTTAACAAAAATGTGATCTGTGGAAAGAGTGGTGTGGATAACTTGATTTTGTACGGCACTTTTTAATAATGTATTATTACATTAAAAATTGGCAAACTAAAAGGAATTCATTATCAAAAATCGTCACCTGGAAACTGAAAAGAAAGGGGTTGTGCAATAATTATGAGACCTGTGGGGAGGGTAAAATTGGGGAGAACAAGAATTTCTTGGCCAGCCAAAAGGGGAAGCAAGCAATTGGCAAGCCAAGGCAGAGGGCAAGTGATTTTTGGCACACATTCGTGGAGCGCCTTTCAAATAAAACGCTCTAAAAAGGCTTAGAAAAACAGTACTGAAACGCTTGTACATGGATATACAGTAATATAGATCATTAATAAGGTTTGCAATTGGGATAAAAAAATTGAAATAAATATGCAGGGGGAGCAAAGATATTTTGGCTCACAACTTGGAATTTTTTACCCCCGCGGACTCATAATTTTTACACATCCCCTAACCTAATTCTGCCCATCTATAGCATGTTAAGTTCTGGTCAAAGTTCTGATCAGAATATTTAAACAACCCAACTATCTGATACCAGTTCAATGTACAGTACATATGTCTTTTGACTGTGTTCGCAAGTACTCATACTGTTTGATTTGAGCTTTACTGATGTCTTGACAAAGAATATGTACATATTATATGACCAGCACATATAAACCTAGAACATGTCAGCAGCCTTTGAAAGGTACCTGTAGACCATAAAATAATTTCAAATTTCTGAAAAAGTATTTAAAAGGCGAGGCACTGCATACATGTACATGCATATCGTGAAATTGCCGATCGCATGCTGATCGCATGTTCAAAAATACGGGTACTTAATTGTGTTTTCAGCATTTATGGCACAGGTTGATAGAAAAAAAATGGTGGAGCCATTTATTAGAGACTTTAATATGAGAATATGTACAGTACAATGTTTACAGCTTTCAAAACTGTAGAAATTCTGACATGCTCCTGGTTTCCTGGAACAGATCACCTATAAAATATTTTACTATGACTATTTGTAAAAAAATGACAAGAAAAATTATATTTTTGTGTAGCAGAAAAGAGTACTAGGTAGTTTAATGTGACACTGATTAGGCTTTGCATCAGGGTAGCCTCAGAATGCCAAAGTATTATCATTAATGTATACATTGTACTACCCCTGCTATAGCCTAGTAGAAAGTGAAATTATTTCAAAAAACACAATTTTGACCCAAATTATTGTAGCTGAATGAGGTCATTGTCATTTTATGATTCTTATACACTCGGTGAATTTGGTGTAGCATTATTCCATATCACTTAGTTTTGTTATTTCCATTTTGAGTGCCATAAAATGAACTATAGTCACATCCCTATTATGTAAATGAACTTGCTACCATAAAAACTTGATAGTTGTGCTTGCTATCGATTGCTTTTGAAAACATCAAATTGTACCAACGTTTGGCACTTTACCAAATGAGTTAATGGGGTTGAGACACACATTTGCAGGTTTGCTTGTTCATGTGTATCGATATTTTCCTCAAAACCCATTGCACTTTCGTGGATAGGCCTTTTCATGTTTGCATGTTTTAAAAGCGGGGGTGCATGATTCCAAAATGTGAAATTTTATCTTGAGTAATCCATTGACATCTAATATTTTGACATCAACCCCCAAAATTGGACACTTTGGGGGTAATTTTTTGGAACATATTTACTCAACAGAGGTGGACCTGGCCACCTGGACTTTGTGAATTTTCTACTACATTTTTGTCAAAATGGGAGGTGGGTCACACACCCCTGGGTACTGGCCTCATCTTGATTATGTGTTAGCCTTAAAGATGAAAAACGACAATGTAGTTTAAACCTTGGTATCAAAATATCATTCAATTATAATTGCATGCACTTCAGCTTCATTCGCTGCCATTTGGGTCACAATTGTCTTTGACATCAGTAGTACTCCAAATTTGAATCTAAAAAGCAATATTATTATATTAAGCCAATAACTCAATATTAGAAAGCAACTTTGACTAAATGCCAATATCTGTGTCAATCTTATAATGTAAAATATTGAAATGTACATTTAACAGTACAGCTACAGCTTATTCTTAAGCTTACGGGTATTTGTTTTCATAGCTTGAACAAATTTCTGATGAAGAAGTGGCTAACAGATATACTCAACTTTGATGGCAAGATGGTAAGGAATGAGGGTTTAATAATTTCCTTGATCTTGTCAGTTTCTCTGTTTACTTAAGATGCAGTTGAAATACAACCACAATTTACAACAATTACTAAAAAGGAAACTAAACGGAAATAAGTTCTGCCCAACACCTTTTCTGACTGCCTGGTATTTGTGGATTGCTATATCGGAACGGCAGTATGTCAGGGATTGAGTTTTGAAAATAACCGGCGTCCTACAAATCGCAATTCTGAAAATGTTAAGGTCAGCTGTCAGTGTTATTAAATTGCACTCGGTAAGTAGTTTAGGAATTGAGGTGTGCTATAAATCGCACTCCGACATTGGATTTATGGTGTGCGATCGCACTCACACCTTAAAACTCAATCTGCCATGGATAACATAAGCTACCTTTCCCTTTTTTAACGTCTCACAAAATATTTTGTTGTGTACCTTGTCAAGTAGTAACAAATATTTAATGTTGCAACATCATGATGTTAGTGTTAGCAGATATTGTGGTGGCAATTTAAGGTCATCCTAATGACAAGACCATATGGCATCAAGAGTCAGGTGTGTTGTCCGTATATATTCTTAAGGCTTTTGGTTAAAATTTGGTCTCATTTGAAGAGTTTAAATGCTATTGCAACCAAACTTGGATCATATCTGCCTTATGGGTGCAGTCATGTATTGGTGGTATTAAGGTCACAACTAAGTTCAAAGGTCATTTGAGGTCAACTTGTAATTAGGCTGAAAATGACAAAACACAAAATTGCCTCTCCTGCAAAATTACGAAAATGAACTTAACAACCCTCTTGCATCCAGCCAACGAAATATTAAGTAATTAATAATTTAAAGTCACTTCATACCTTTTTTCATACATGAAACTCAGTATCAATTGTGAAGGTCCAATAACAAATCTGCTCATTTTAAAGGTTGCCATGGCAGTCAAACAGAAAATGAAAAGAATGTCATTGGTGGAGTATAATTAGTCTATACCAGGTGAAAGTGTCTAACACAATTTACATGTACCATATCTCCAAACTTGTTGGGTCCTGAGTTCATTCGCCACATGAATTCATCTAAGTATGATGGGAAAAGATCTCTAGATGTCCCATGCTGTCCTCTTAACTTCTTTTCAGACAGTTTCCACAGTCCTTCAATTGTCTGTGTGTGAATCCACGGTTAGAATAGATCCACAAAGTACTGTTGATGAACTACAACATCATGCATGTACACCCCACCAATCAGCTGGTGAACTTGGTTATATGCTCTTCAGGCATCACTTTCCTGGAAGCATCCAACGGCAAAAATAATCGGTTCCAACAATTTCGACGGCCAACTATCCAAAGGTCAAAAATTTCCCATGTGGTACTTTCTGTGGAAGATTAAACTCTCGTTGATCTCCACTATGATCGGTTGACCATTGCCATCAAAGCCTCCTAATTGGGGCCAGTTCTGGATCATATGCTGGGAGCAAATATCCTGTAAAAACATACACCAATCCACCCATTGTGTCATCTGCATCGATGCCTGTTTGTTGCTTCTTATAAGTCTGTGGTAGGTCATTGCATGTTTAAAATTTTTATGACCCCAAAGGTCAAAGTTTAGCGCGTCGGCCATGGGGATCTTTTTTGGGCATCACGAATCAATAATCATCCCGATGTAAGGTATAGTTATGAGGATATTGTTCCACTTTTAATATAAGCTGTTCAATTTGTTCATCTGTCAAGTTCGCCATGATGTCTTTGACTTCTTCACACTTGCTTGGGCAATATTGTTTCCCGATAAAGTGATCACGTAGGAAAATAACACAACCTGATTGGACAAGCACAAAAAATCACCAGCTAAAATCATTTCCAGTGGAACAAATTTCTATTGGAACTTCTTCTATCGTAATTCCTGTCGGAGGCAAAAAATTGACTCGTTAGCGTTTTCTGCTGAACAAGTGCAACAAAATCACTGTGACTATCCACCACGCTTGAGGGCAATACAGGCGACCACATAAAATTTTTCCTTTCTTAGTGGAAAATTTCAACTCATACAATATCAATGTTGTTATTTTCAAATTGTTTTCAAAAAAAACTCTTTCACTGCTATCTTAACACCTCCGCCATGACGATTGCAATCATGCCGTGAAAAAAATATAGAGAGGAATCCACTATTTCAGCATTGGCTATATTCTCGCCTAGAAAAGTTTAATTGACGGCAGGAAGGTGAGAATTTTCTGAATCCAAAAGAGAATTAAACTCCTGGATTTTGTTTACTGTGCTGCAAGCGTTTTTATGATGTATATGGCACCAGTGCCAGCTTTTAGTGCTTTCCAGTTGATTCTTATTTAGCTTGCTTTGATCTTGGTCTACACGTAGACACATAATAATAATGAGTTGGTTCCCTGGGAGTTGATCATCGTATGCAGTTGAGGGGGTTGAGCAGGTTCACTTTCTTTTGGACTACAGTGTAGGTCTACCTTAATGATTTGCTTTAAATGTCTGTATTATGACCAGTTTCCTCACTATCAGCATCACTGTCACTGTCTGAATCAAGTTTGGCTGGATGGTATTTCTTCCGCTGCTTCATGCTTTCATCTTCTGTTTCTAGATTGGAAATTATAAATCCATATTATGTTATCACAAGTTATTGTTACAGGTAACTTGCCACTCCTTGTTCTTCTTTAATCCACAATAAAGATATCACACCAACGAAATCTTCCTCTTTGAAAGTAACAACCGTGTAATCTCCCATCTGAAATAGTTGTTATAGCTTAAAGCGTCTGTGTCTATCATCTGTGTCGAATTGCAGTGCTTTTGTCTTAACCGTTTTTGATCATCTTCATACATGCATTACATTGTTCACTTTGTGTACGCCCATTGAGTCGCAAGATGTGGTGAATGCACTTTGACTTCTTGTATACACTTTGCACAGGAAAAGTGAATGGCTATCATCATCTTTATCTCGCAACATGAAGGGTTACTAAGTATGTAGCAATTATTGGGCTTCTAAGTTTCTGTAGTGGGAATTTTAGTCAATTTCAGTATTACTTCATACCTTTCAATTTCGCTCAGTCTTTTGTCAATTTGGACGATTGGCCGTTTCCCTGATCTCACCAGCTTCTTCATGTACTGAAGGAAGTTTTCAAAGGTAAATGTGGCACATGGGTTTAGAACACCAAATTGATGCGCCTCATCCACTAAGTGTACCATGCTGTGCACATTATAAGGACGAAATTACTGTCCGTACACTATGTCATCATTGAAATTGTTCTGGCCTGCACCGTTATCACAGTGAAGCTGCAGATGTTTCTCTTGCAAACCATATTTGATGAAGAAATGGTGCAGATAGACTACATTCTTTCATCAATCAGGTAGTTGCCCTGCTTTGCCCCTTAAACAGTTCACCCAAAAATACCACACTTTCCAGGCGTTTTTAAATAGGATAGTGGATTTGTTGGGCGAAGTCGAAGCTATAGTGCATGGTATTAACTGCCTGTGTTGGTCTATGCCCCAATGTTGCCTCACAAGTCACAGCTATCTCTGCAGATTCTCTAACTTAACTGGTGATACACGTCACACTCGTCCTTCACATGGTTAAGGTGCTCCAGGTACAATGGCCATCTTGTGTTGCAGTTATCAGAGGAATATTTCCACAAATAGCACTCAACCTTGCGGGGCTATTTTTCGTGGCAAACAAATCTCAGAGCATTTTGGTCCTTATGGCTTAAGTTCTGTTGAGCTGTCTGATCTGAATTAACAGCATTTACTCTCTCATGCAAGATGACAAGTCTTTGGTATAAATACCTTGCGATTAAGAGTTAAAAGTCTTTGAATTTCTTAAGGTATTCCTTTTTCATGGACTTGATACAAGTCTCATGATGCCAAGTTTCATGCATGATGATGCATGTTCTATACATCTCATCATTACCCGGTCTATCCTGCAAAGCTGGCCCGACAGTAGTAGATGAGGCAGATGAAGCACTCTGAGCACCGGGCGCAACAGATTCTGTCTTATTCTTGGACGCGTTTTTCTTGGAAAAGATATTTGATTTCCTTCTTGGGATGTTGCAATTTCTTCGAAGTCTTCTTCTTTGTGCTTGTCTTCTTCTTTTTGCCAATGTCCACAACCTCTACAACTACCATACAGCTATCTTCCTGAAAAACAGCTACTAGGGGGGCATTTGATGGAGTACCTGATGACAAAGTTTCATTGGACACAGGGGGATCACCGCTTGCTGCTTGTAGTCAACCAAGAGGTACTTAACATCTCCATAATCCTCTCTATGAAATCTGATTAGATTACGTAAACCAGTACAAAGACGCATGACCCGTCTACGCTTGCTGGATATTTGTTGCAGGGTAAACAGTGGATTCTTGTGGTATGAGGGACACATGGGCCTACCTACTTTACCTGCAGTCGATGTTGGAGATTGCACGTCATCAGCCGAGCATTTTGGGTAATGGATATATATAATCAGCATAATAAACAGTTGATTGACAAGTTTCACATGAATATTTTGAGTCATACAGGTTACCTAACACAGAAATTTCAGGATTGAATATACTTTCATCATCACAGTGGCACTTACACTATGGACATGATGAACAGAGTTGTAGCCATTTGTCTAAACAATCTCTACAAAATATTTCACTACAGGAATCGTCTTGCACAGGATGTAGTAACTCCATGGACACCTCCACTTCAAGAAGCTCGTAGCCTTGTATTTCGCACATCACACGCTCTACTGGGTTTCCCCAGCTCTGTCCAGGAGCGCATCTTGCAGCTGTCAGCATATCCAGGTTGTTGGAACGAAAAACATTGATGAGAGACATCTTTACAGACTCAAAGTTCAAACAGTGGTCGGGTCCCCCGTCTGTGTACAGAAACACGATGGTCTTGGGGTTTCTTCTTATCTCTTGGCTCAAAGTGACTGCATGACAGAAAGGTGAAGAGGGTTGAAACACTTCAGAAAAACAGCCACTAGGGGTGCATTTGATGGAGTACCTGATGACAAAGTTTCAAAGGACACAGGGGGATCACCGCTTGCTGCTTGTAGTCAACCAAGAAGTACTTAACCACATCTCCATAATCCTCTCTATGAAGTCTGATTAGATTACTAAAGTAGTATGAAGACGTGTGACCCGTCTTCGCTTGCTGGATTTTTGTTGTAGGGTAAACAGTGGATTCTTGTGGTACGAGGGACCCATGGGCCTACCTATATTTACCCGCACTCAATATGTTGGAGATTGCACGTCATGACCTGAGCATTTTGAGTAATGGATATAAATTATCATAATAAACAGTTGGTTGACAAGTTTGACATGAATATTCTAAGTCATACAGGTTACCTAACACAGAAATTTCAGGATTAAATATTCTTTCATCATCACAGTGGCACTTACACTATGGACATGATGAACAGAGTTGTAGCCATTTGTCTAAACAATCTCTACAAAATATTTCACTACAGGAATCGTCTTGCACAGGATGTAGTAACTCCATGGACACCTCCAGTTCAAGAAGCTCATAGCCTTGTATTTTGCACATCACACGCTCTACTGGGTTTACCCAGCTCTGTCCAGAGCACATCT
This sequence comes from Amphiura filiformis, assembly GCF_039555335.1. Taxonomy (NCBI): domain Eukaryota; kingdom Metazoa; phylum Echinodermata; class Ophiuroidea; order Amphilepidida; family Amphiuridae; genus Amphiura; species Amphiura filiformis. The sequence continues at coordinate 37,322,828 of NC_092638.1, read as the reverse complement.
TGCAGCTATAAGCATATCCAGGTTGTTGGAACGAAAAACACTGATGAGAGACATCTTTACAGACTCAAAGTTCAAACGGTGGTCGGGTCCCCCGTCTGTGTACAGAAACACAATGGGCTTGGGGTTTCTTATCTCTTGGCTCAAAGCGACTGCATAATGGAAATAGGTGAAGAGGGTTGAAACACCGCATCAATGTTAGAGATGGCGCGTCATCTCCATAGTATTATGGGTAATGGATATATATAATCAGCATAATAAACGGTTTATTGACAAGTTTCACATGAATATTTTTAGTCATACAGGTTACCTAACACAGAAATTTCAGGATTGAATATTCTTTCATCATCACAGTGGCACTTGAACAGTGGACATGATGAACATACTTGTAGCCATTTTTTAAAACAAACACTACAAAATATTTCGCTACAGGAATCGAGTTGCACAGGATGTAGTAACTCCATGGACACCTCCACTTCAAGAAGCTCATAGCCTTGTATTTCGCACATCACACGCTCTACTGGGTTTCCCCAGCTCTGTCCAGGAGCGCATCTTGCAGCTGTCAGCATATCCAGGTTGTTGGAACGAAAAACACTGATGAGAGACATCTTTACAGACTCAAAGTTCAAACAGTGGTCAGGTCCCCAGTCTGTGTACAGAAACACAATGGGCTTGGGGTTTCTTCTTATCTCTTGGCTCAAAGCTACTGCATGACGGAAAGGTGAAGAGGGTGAAACATTTCAGAAAAACAGCCACTAGGGGGGGGGCATTTGATGGAATACCTGATGACAAAGTTTCAAAGGACACAGGGGGATCACCGCTTGCTGTTTGTAGTCAAGCTGTACTTAACCACATCTCCATAATCCTCTCTATGAAGTCTGATTTTAGATTACGTAAACCAGTACGAAGAGGTGTGATCCGTCTGTGCTTGCTGGATTTTTGTTGCAGGGTAAACAGTGGATTCTTGTGGTACGAGGGACCCATGGGCCTACCTACTTTACCCGCACTCGATGTTGGAGATTGCACATCATCACCAGAGCATTTTGGGTAATGGATATATATAATAAACTGTAAAAAAAAACTAAAAAAAAAACTATAAACTATATAATAAATTGACAAGATTCACATGAATATTTTAAGTCATATAGGTTACCTAACACAGAAATTTCAGGATTAATATACTTTCATCATCACAGTGGCACTTACGCAATGGACATGATAAACATACTTGCAGCCATTTTTTCAAAACAATGTCTACAAAATATTTCATTACAGCAATCAACTTGCACAGGATGTAGTAACACCATGGACACCTCCAGTTCAAGAAGCTCATAGCCTTGTATTTCGCACATCACACACTCTACTGGGTTTACCCACCTCTGTCCAGGAGCACATCTTGCAGCTATCAGCATATCCAGGTTGTTGGAACGAAAAACACTGGTGAGACACATCTTTACAGACTCAAAGTTCAAACGGTGTTCGGGTCCCCTGTCTGTGTACTGTGTATTTGTCTAAAGTAGAAGGAAGACAGTATTTTGCCTGATATAAGATTGTTGTTGGTATGACCAATGCCTCAATTACAGGTAGTAGACTGAATAATACATATTCTTGTGCTGTATTTGATGCGCCACTTGACTGGAGCCATTGAAGTCAATTTGCTCCCTGCACTTCCATACCTCCTGTAGAGCTGGGAGCCCCATGGCACATGGCTTCTTGAAGACAAGTGAACCAGGCCAGCCACCTACATAGTACTGGGTTTCATTTAACTTTTTCGGGTGCATCCATCACTTGTGGTGCTTTCATATAAATATTATCGAACTTCTATAAGGTCATGTGTCTTATGGTGGGGCACATTTGCGTTACAAGCACTGATTTTGATCATTTGTCCTCCTTTTCACTAAAATTTATACATGACTAAAACTATACATCTCACACCAGCAAAACTATACATTTTTGGAAAGCTTATGTTCCAAGGAATCCAAATATGCAAATTTGAAGTTGGTATACAGGGTGCGTAAGAAAATATATAGGGTGATATCATGAAAAAATTTAATTTTACTAGTAAATTGATTATTTACTGCATTTGCTACTGATATGGAATACCTCAAATGAAATCTAATTTTGTGACAGGCGACACTATGCGCTTTAATAAAATGTATACTTTTGCTATGTTATGATTGACCAAAGTGGTGATACAGGGTGCGAAAATATACGTAACTTCATGCACAAAATGTTGATAACATTTTTGAAAATATTTTCTTTAGAGTGTATCCTACATTTATTTTAACTGCATATTTAGATTCCTGGGGTAAAAAGCTTTCCAAAAATGTATAATTTTCCTATCTTAGGGTGTATAATTCTCAAGATACAATTGAAAGCCAAAACGCATGTTGTGACTGAAAATTTTGGCATTTGTGTGTAAGTGAATAGTAAAAAATTGTGGTTCTTGTGACTTGCAGTTCTCAGTGAATACTTGTAAACATGATTAGATGAAATTAATAGCTGAATATGAATAATGAATAAACAAGCTTGCATTTGAGGTATGATTTGCATGTATAGCACACAATTTGACAATGATATAATTAAAATTCAAAAAGATATCATGTCTTCAAAGCATTTGCCATAGAGATTGTACATGCTCCTCTACCACTTATCCTCTACCACTTATCCACCAGGTTTATCTTCGTTAACATTTTAATATTTTTCACTAATTAAACGAATTCCAAATTGTGAAACATATTTGAAAATTAGAATAATCAAGCCCAAACTTGATGCAATTGGACCAAGAATAACTTTGTGACAACAAGTTAAATCAGAAAGGGGAGAGAAAAATGTAACGCCACCAGGTATTTTGTGGTCCCACCATAAGACACATGACCATAAGGGGTTGAGGATCAGATGCCTGTCGTTCCCAAGTTTTACACAGATTATTATAGACACGATGGTCAAGATTGATCACATGACTACCACCTGCATCTAAACTACATAGGTTATCAGGAAAGGTACTAAGATTAAAGTCATTAAACACATTAGAGTTATTGTCACAGGAGAAAATTCTGCCGTATGGCGTTTTCCATGTTACTACATTTGAAAAAATTGTCCACACAAAGTCCACTCCACACATACACAAACTCCTTCATTTTGCAGTATCTGGTTTAGCCAAGAGGTTACGTTGTAATGTAGTTGTGCTCTGGTTCTATAGGGTCACAAGATTGGTTCCAGCATCTGATAGATCAGAGTTTTTCTGTACTTGTGCTCTAGTTCTAACTAGGGTCGCAAGATTGGTTTCAGCATCTGATAGATCAGAGTTTTTCTGTACTTGTGCTCTAGTTCTAACTAGGGTCACAAGATTGGCTCCAGCATCTGATAGATCAGAGTTTTTCTGTACTTGTGCTCTGGTTCTATAGGGTCACAAGATTGGCTCCAGCATCTGATAGATCAGAGTTTTTCTGTACTTGTGCTCTAGTTTTAACTAGGGTCACAAGATTGGTTCCAGCATCTGATAGATCAGAGTTTTTCTGTACTTGTGCTCTAGTTCTAACTAGGGTCATAAGAGTGGTTCCAGCATCTTATAGATCAGAGTTTTTCTGTACTTGTGCTCTAGTTCTAACTAGAGTCGCAAGAGTGGTTCCAGCATCGGATAGATCAGAGTTTTTCTGTACTTGTGCTCTAGTTCTAACTAGGGTCGCAAGATCGGTTTCAGCATCTGATAGATCAGAGTTTTTCTGTACTTGTGCTCTAGTTCTAAGTAGGGTCACAAGATTGGTTCCAGCATCTGATAGATCAGAGTTTTTCTGTACTTGTGCTCTAGTTCTAACTAGGGTCACAAGATTGGTTCCAGCATCTGATAGATCAGAGTTTTTCTGTACTTGTGCTCTAGTTCTATCTAGGGTCGCAAGATTAGTTCCAGCATGCGATAGATCAGCGTTTTTCTGTACTTGTGCTCTAGTTCCAACTAGGGTCACAAGATTGGCTCCAGCATCTGATAGATCAGAGTTTTTCTGTACTTGTGCTCTAGTTCTAACTAGGGTCACAAGAGTGGTTCCAGCATCTGATAGATCAGAGTTTTTCTGTACTTGTGCTCTAGTTCTAACTAGGGTCGCAAGATTGGTTCCAGCATCTGATAGATCAGAGTTTTTCTGTACTTGTGCTCTAGTTCTCATTGGCTTCAAAAGATTGGTGTCACCTGCAACAATATTGCCCTGGTCATAAATAACTAGTCTTTGTCTTTGTCTTGTCTTGTCTTGTCTTGTATCTTTATTCAATGGACATCAACAATGACCAAGGCAATCTGGAATGATATAACGGTGAAAGAAACAATGAACTAACTGTAACATGCTGTAAAATAACATACAATCCTCTAGTTGTGCTTCACCCTCCTCTTGTCATCACTCTCTTCACTTGTGTATTCCACTAAAATTATGATCTTCGCCTTATACACTTCTCTTCCTCCAATAACAGGACTTACAGCATTTTGATGGGTGGCTGTTAGGTAACGAAAGAAATATGTGTTACACTACAACCCTTATTTTTACTTCTACAGTGATTTTACACTACAGCAACTTTAGATTTTTCCTTTATTTGCAAGCTGTGCATAGGGATGCATTGTGTGGGGTCAGCGGATCTCTGTTTCTCGTCCATATAATAGCGCAAAAGCACGTTTTCCTCTTGTTGGCGTGTCTGCGTTTTTTTTTTCGCGACGGCAATTGGCCCGGCACGTCTCGCTTTTTAGGCGCCTTTTTAGTTTCCTCCGACGTTGCGGACGTTTGTGCTCTTTTTTTCTCCGGCCGTTCGTTGTTCGGTTTCTCATTGTTCGACCTCTCGTTGCTCGGTCTCTGCGGGGGATGCGTCCGGACCATTTGTTTTTTTAAGCCATCCGTGCTGTATGCCACGTAGTAGCATTTTAAACATCCATATTCACCCGGACTTAACGAGATCAGGAGTTCCTTATCGGCGTCGTGATACGCTAATATGTGATCTTCCACTTCTTGGAAAGGTTCATGAGTAGCGGAAGTGCAAGCTGTCATAGGTCACGAAGCACAGATTTTATCGGCACAGCTTGCTATAGTTGCTACCCATGTGGTAGGTAACAGATAATATCTACGATGTGAACAGTTTGTCTTTTTGATGCGACCTACACCTGAAAGGGTTGATATCTTGTAAATTCGGTCTGCAATATCATCTAACGCCGCATTGTTTAGTAAGTCAAGTTCAGTCCATAATGCAAATATTGTACGAGCTGTCCCAAGGAATATATCATGCATAGAATAGAATAGAATAGAATAGAATAGAATAGAATAGATTTATTAGTGGAGGCGCACTCCAAACACAATCTTACATGGCAGTGTAACCAAGCTCAACATGACCGAAAAAATGTATGAACCATATCACTTGCAGCAAAACTGCAGCCACAAAAAGGGCGCAAACTGACAAGGTTACACAACCTTGAAGTGATATAGAAAATACATTAGTACAATTGAGCAGAATTACACTGAATTGCATAAAATTGGTGACAAAAACACAAACAAGCAAAACAAAAAGGATAAAAACTGAAAGTTATGAACCACCACAAGGGTGGCAATTGTCTCGATGACAAGGCCAATGTTCAGATTGTGGACGAGTTGAACAGTACTTTACAGTTTTACATCTAGCACAAAAACGGAGACCAAACTTGTTTGACGAATCTGCCGAGCAAGTAGGCAGAGCACAAAAATGCAATGAGTCATTGGCGTCCGGAATTCCAGGAGTAACCATAGAAGCGCATGGCAAAGATGGTGTCAAAAGTTCAGAATTGGTTGCATATGTTGAAATTGATGATGAATTACTTGAAATTGGAGTTGATCGAAGTCCCACTCCTTTGCAAACTCTCTAAATTCTTGACTTGAGAATTGAGGACCATTATCACTTATGACTTGAACAGGTGTTCCATGTCTGGAAAATATAGATTTCACTATATTTATTACAGCTCTGCTTGTAGTACTGGTAAGTGTGGAGATCTCAATATACTGAGAATGATAGTCTACCACTGCTAAGTAGTCTTTTCTGTTTACAGTGAAGAGATCCATTCCAACTTTTTCCCATGGAACTTGTGGTATTTCATGTGATTTCAGTGGTTCTGCCTGTTGCTTCTTTCTGTTACTCATGCATGTTGAACATGTTTGTAGCATGTCATCTATATCAGCATTCAAACAAGGCCAAAAAATAACTTCTCTAGCACGGCGCTTACATTTTTCCATGCCCAAATGACCCTTGTGAATTTGTTGCAACAGCTCTCTTTGCAGACTTGTAGGTATTACTAATCTATTACCCTTTAAGATCAGATTTTCTACCACTGACAATTCATCTCTGTAGTTCCAGAAATCTCTGTGTGATCTCGTCTATCCGTTTTTTGCCTGCTGTGTCTGCCGTCTCTGGTTTCTAGTGGATCTGGTGGAAGGGTTGGAGGTGTGGGAGGTGTAGCTGCTTTCTTTCGTTTCTTTAGCGATTTCTTGCTTCTTCTGCTTCTTTTCTTGCTAGCTTTTTTGCCTTTATCCTTGTCTTTGTCACCGGAGTTATTCTGTTTATTTTCTTCATCTTCTGCCTCTCTGGCAGCTAATTCAGCAGCAGTCCTTGCGGATCTCCAACTTGAGTAGCTATTGACTCCAACCCTTCAGTAGGCTGTGTACTCTGGTGTTTACTATGAACACATATCAGGATGGATTACGCAGAACACAAAGATCTAATATTCTTATTAGATAACACTGGTTTATTTACTACTGGAGGTCGCCATCTTGTGCTACTCCGATTATGGGCGCACATCACTATATGATTATTATGATATCAATACAGGAAGTACACCTGGTAAAACCAACATTGAATAATATAATGTCCATATCATCCACTCTTCTGATATAAATTTACCCTCAACAAAATGAAATTTTATTGGGAAGGTGACCTACACCTGAAAGGGTTGGTATCTTGTAAATTCGGTCTGCAATATCATCTAACGCCACCATGTTTAGTAAGTCAAGTTCAGTCCATAATGCAATATTGTATGATGAGCTGTCCCAAGGAATATATTGTGCATGGGATCAATGGCATTACTGACATTAATCCATATTTAATCTCATATTCTCTTCCAAATTCCAAAATGGAAACATGACATGCATAGGCAGATATGCCAGAGTAAAAACTCCGGACATACCTGCCTCAATGCGGGACTTGATCCTCTTTACCCAGATATCGGGTAATCCCTGAGGGACATCGGCACGTGCCAGTAACCCGTCAGAGATAGCGATTTTATCCAATTTTTTTTTTTAATTGGTAAGGGGCCTTGCCTCCCAATGAAACGGACGTTTTATAAAGAGTTCTACTTTCTTCATTCTCCTCGGAGTCAGTTTCCTCCTCCGACATAACTTCTTTTGTCAACATCTTGCTGTATCTGGTCGTTCAGGCTGTCAAACGTGTTCTGCCGCCTTGTTAACTTCTGTAAGGAAAAAGGAAATGATAAGTTTAGAAAGAAAATATTGAATATCTGTGGTTAAAAACAACAGTTGAAACGATGTGAGCATGCACGCTCCTTCTAAACTTCAATTTCTAAGTGTTTAAAGTTAACTCCGTCTAGTCTCTGTGTACCGCAAGGTAAGAATGAAAGTGGTTGCACAGATAGGTCTGCCCATCCGAGAGAGATTTGCGGTTCATCCAAGACATGACAAACAAAAGCATTGTCAATATGAACCCTCCTATCATGTTCATTTTGGCACCAATTAATGGTTCATACCAAAATAAGTGACCAACATTCCTACTACCTTGCTTCTATCATAACGTAAGCGTGCCTTCGACAAATTGAGAAAATGTGCACGCGAAAGTCTAGGGAAACTTGAACAACTTGAAAGTTTAGCTAAAAATTGTACTGAGAAAAGTGGATTTTTCCAGGCTTTTTGTTTAAATATGAAAGAAAGTCACAATTTTACATCTAAAAAGTTACTGCAAGGGTAAGTTTTGAATCACCCACCTAGTTTACACCTTCAGGTGTTCTAGTTACTGACCAAGTTTAGAGGTGAACAAGTGTATCTTGACCAAGATATGACTGAAAATGTGCCCGTTTGACGTAACATTGACGCGGTGTCAATGTCCATTTATGACCAAAAGGTTACTGAGTAAGTGAGAAAAGATAGGGTGAGACCATATCATGGTTCAGCAATAACAATTGATTTAAAGGTAACTGATTGCTGTATGATGCATTAACCTTGTGGGCTTTTTGTGACGAATGAAACTGTGAAAGAGCCTTTGATTTTATTGGTCGAAATTCAAAAAAATGAAAAAACGGGTCCTAGATATTTTAATCTAGTTTTTTTAAATTAATAAAAAAAAATGTTTGGCCCAAGAATTTTTTTGTTACGATGCACGAAAAAGAAGTGGGCCAAAAACCGTTATATTTGGGATTTTGGGCCAAAAGTGCCATTTTGGCCCAAATTTGACCTCACAGATGAACTTATCAAGTCTTTGCCATTCTAAATATGTATACTTTTATATACTTTGGACCAACAATTTAGAAGTTATGAGGCTCGAAAGTTTCCATATATCCAGGGTTCAGACCAACCTTAAACATTACAACTTGTACTGCAAATAGATAGGGCAATGCATATCAGCTGATCTAAGTATCAAACTATATCCCATACCCCTATAAATCCTTGATTTGTTGATAGCAATCATACATACATGTATGTCTTGTTTGGTTCTTCTTCACCAAATCCACTGTCCCGGATGCCAGCATGACCTTCCGATGCATCGTTAATAAGGCAGGTGGAGTCAAGCCATTTGCCTTTCCTCATCGTATGCGTCCCTGTTCTCCGTCACTCTCCTCCTTGCTGGTGTAAGGCACTTCATGGAATCCTTCCACCTTCATAAATGTGAATGTTCTTTCTGAGATTTACTTACCAATCCTGATGCCATGGTTGGGATGGTCGCAGAGGTTTATTTTCCATGGCGATGATGTAGCTCTGTTTGCCAGTGTCAGATCTCCTGTGCATAGTATGACATTGATGTCTAGGTCTGTAACGTAATAGTCACAAGTAACATGGTGATAGTTATTGAGGTATTAAGAAAGGATTATCTACAGAACCATTGTTGCTGTACACAATCGGTTTGTTAATATTGAGGTTCATGAAGAGACTCAAAATATTCTATTTTTTAATTAATTTTGCTTCAAGATTAATGTTTGACTCTCCCTTTCAATCATACACCCAAAACCTTTTTAACCTCCATCCTCCTGTTCAGATATCCAACAGTATTATGACCCCTGCATATCCCCCATCTCACACGTGGATCTCACCATGGTATTTCTGAACATTCCCATAATGATTGGTTAAACTTAACCCTGTACTTGGGAAGACCAAGTACCTAGGAAACTGGTGTTCATTGTACAAGTCTCTGAAAAAAAACCACTGAATCCTCTCATTGTGGGCTTTGTACACAAGAGTGACGTCATCTGCTTCTTTGGTGCTCATACCAATCAGTAAGTTCTTTACGTCATTCGCAAAGTCCAGCAAACTTGCAAACTCTACAATTTGCTAATTGTAATTCACTACTTGTAATGAACATAAAAAAACGCCCAGGTTGTCACACTCAGTAGCCATCTGAATATTTATCTTGAAGATGCAAACACACACACTCCTATTACATAGGTTCTTGCACCATATTCAAAGAAGAGGGGGGGAAGAAAACACCATGTTGTACCAAATAATGATGGATGACCGTGATCTTCATGTGTTCATTGTTGGTTTTACAATATCCAATGTGCTGACTGGGAATGTTAGTACTTGGTATCTGCATGTTCATCTGATGTGCTCAAAGGGTGTTCAGCATCTCCATAGTTGGTGATGTCAGCTTGGATGGTTTGAATGGTGTCATGTATGTGGGACTTGAGTTCTTCCATGGCAGAGATTTGAATCTGCGTCGCTGTGCGCTCCAGGGTGAGCGGTCTATTGGTGATGCTTTGCATGAGATCTTGGTGCTGGCAGTGTCTTGCTTTTGTCTGCATCAGTCGATCCATCTTCTTTGATAGGGTATTTAAGGATGATGTCAAGTGGACCATTTTGTGTTTTATGGCCTGTATCTCAGCGTGTTGTCTTGTACCCCTGGCATCCATTGAGGATGCTGAGGTGGTGGACCGGGGTATGCGACTGTTTATGCTGGTCGTTTCCCCCTACCCTGCACCTATGGCTGCGTGGAAGACTGGATCTGTTAATTTCTTATAAAATGTTTTGTTCTAATGAAACGATAATGTCCAGCAGATTTGTTACCTAAGTAGCAATCCACGCTGATTTTCCAGTTTACAAGTTGTAACATTTTCTGGATGGCACCAGCCCTTTTGTTCTGCCGTATGGCAATAAATGTCTTTAATTATTTTGTTTTTTTTACATTTTGTGTTTTATTTTGTTGCTGTTGTTGATAGAGTGATATCCGAGCCCACTAGTTACGAAAACTCGCTGGTTCAGATAATCACGGAACTAAAAACAACTTACCAATACATGCGTGAGTCGTGTTTGAAAAAATATAAGTACACCATCCTTCTTTCTTTGAAATATGCCTTTTCCAATTCTCTTCCTTCACTAACTGGGATGTTCTTTCCAACATACTGAAGGAGGAAGTCTCCTTTCTTAAACATTTGTGTGGCAAACACTCCACTTCCTATAATTAAGTTCAAAGTATTATAGTTGTTTATTGTAGGAGGGTCTTCTAGTACTTGGTTGGACAAGGAGGATGTGGACATGTGGTCGAGGACTAGGGATGAGAGGCACAGGTGGAATGAGAAGTAAGGAATGGCACCTACCCTCCGCATCTTCATGATTAATTCCTGAAAATTTGACACCATTTGTAACTTCTTGACAAACTTGTGACAATTCTTTTTGTTCATCCTTGAAATAGTGGTATTGTATTCAGTCTATGTTTGTAGACATACACAGGTGATTAGTGCAATCTGCTTGTAGTGCAGGGCAATATATTCAAAAATTTTATTAATCTATTGCTATGATATTATTACGTCACATCGAATAGAGGACTGTATTTAATTCCGCATTTTCACTGACATTAATAATGAATTTCCCTCAGTTCCCTAATAAAGTTCCCTCAGCAAAAACAAACATGTTTTTAAAAACATAATATTTTGCTACCATTCAATGTTGGGTTATATAAAGGTCATGAAAACGTTAGGCCTATATATTTTGGCTACATTTGTCAAGGAAAATCAAATATGAAATATCTAAAAGACAGGACATTTTTTTTATAGCTATTTCAGATACTCACCCAACAAACACAAAAAAAACATTTTTGAAAATTGGATGTAAAACATTCTAATATTCGAATTTTGCAAAATTGTTTGCCTAAAAAGTTTACAATAACATTTATAATTTTTTTTTTAAATAAGTGTCATATGCTCACCTTCTATGTCTGTCTTGAAGCCGTTGATATCTATTTGCCAACATTAAGGACAGTATCGTTTCTCTCAGGGCTGCATCATACTGATATTCCTTCAGAGCAGTAAATGACTGCATTACCTGGGTTGACACCAAAATAAAACAACAACAATCAAGTGTGTGATATAATTCTTACATACATGTGTTGTTTAAAAGAAAAAGGTACAGTGTTTATGTGAAAAATGCCATGAAAATGGCACCTATGGCTGGGAGGGCACCTGCAGTATTATACTTGATATTGCTTGATCCGGACGGTGAACACCCTCTTGAATTGTTGCCATGTTCCCGTCATATTGAAGCTCAGCCTCTATTGTTGTTTTTTCTTAATTAACCTGGCATTTTCAGAAATGTCAGAACTTGTATCCTGGTCTTAAAAAAATCAGTGCCTATCTTGTCTACATTTCTTGCCTGTAATTTGATCAAGTTTATTGTAGGAGGGTCTTCTACTCGTACTTGGTTGGACGAGGAGGACGTGGTTGAGGACTAGGGATGAGAGGCACAGTTGGAATGAGAGGCTAAGGCAGTAGTGGTGGCTGTGGGAGAGGTTATTATGATAGGAAAGCAACCGAGGTGCTAGAAGAGCTATGCAGTAAGAATCGGTGGGGGACACCAGGATTCAGTCTTCTGCCCTCAAGAGGGCCCAATGATGTGCACCAACTTTTTATAATTTGCACATCCACCCATTTGAAAGGCTATCATTGGATGACATTGGTAGATGCCGGTAGATGTGCAAGTATGAATACAACATCCAAGCGTATAATGCCATATAAACTTCAGGTTTAAGAAATTTTGAAGTTTTGAATGATGTTCTATTCATTTTAACTTGATGGAAAATTTTGGTATTTGGTACAATGTCATTAAATACTTGGATAAGAATCCCCAATTAAAAGTCGTCTGATAGCAGCGGTTGAATACACATGCTCTAAAAGATAGATAAAAGACAGATTTGCAATATGCCTACAGACCTTTTGTTCATGACACACACACACAGAATATTCTACACATGTACATGTACTCCCTGGCAAGCAAGTGTGTATTCTAAACAGAAATGACAAATAGAAGAAAACCGAAAGTGCAATTTATAATCATATACTACATTAAATTTAAACTGTTCCCACAATCGGCACATTCAACCACCAGGGTATTTTGGATTAAGAAAAATATCAAACAAATTCCATATATGCCTCTTGCAAACTAATCAAATCAGTTAATTTTTTTGTTTGGTTGATCCTTGCTGGATGAAGGTCTCTATGTGATCTATGGTCTCCAGAAATGCAATCTATCCCGACAAATGATACATTCAAATCGATCTACTGAACATCAACCTGAAATTCTGTAAACCCATTATGCTAAGTTTTTGCACATTTTAGCATAACATCCCCAACTCCAGCGCCAAGGGGCATAAATGTTAAAGTATAAAAGTTCTTCAGTAAATAGTTTAGGGCTCTATGCTAGCCACACTGACAGAATTGGAGCAATATAACTTGGGCACACAAGCCATGTATGTCAAATATTACAATATGTCATGTCAGTTATTATGTGCCACTGGAACAAAGTGCTAAACCAAAGGCTGGCTTTATTTACAGAAATAATTACTGACTGATTTGTACATACCTATTAAAAGTCCAGCACAGTATGCCATTCTTATCGGGAATGCATTTGGATTCTTATAAACCCTGTGTTCCTGGAAGCCATGGAGTGCAAGGTGGCGGAACTCTTTCCTTGGCCCTCCATAGTCTGCCCCACGCTCCACATGAAAGACCACCCTTGGGATGCCCACCAACTCCCTCACAGTGTCTTCCACTAGACTTGTTCTTCCAATGAATAAAGTGGTCGATTCACCCTCATGGTAAAGTGGAGGGACCGCCCTTTCATAAAAAATGTTCTATATGTTTCTAAAACCTCCTCTCTTGTCGATTTGTCACTGAAATGATAAACAGCCAGTATGCCATTCTTTTCAGGAATGCATTTGGATTCTTATAAACCCTGTGTTCCTGGAAGCCATGGAGTGCCAGGCGGAGGAACTCTTTCCTTGGCCCTCCATAGTCGGCCCCACGCTCCACATGAAAGACCACCCTGAGGGTTATGTTGGTTGGGATGCCCACCAACTCCCTCACAGTGTCTTCCACTATACTTGTTCTTCCAATGAATAAAGTGGTCGATTCACCCTCATGGTAATTTTCTAAGTGCAGGGACCGCCCTTTCATAAAAAATGTTCTATATGTTTCTAAAACCTCCTCTCTTGTCGATTTGTCACTGAAATGATAAACAGAGGAACAGTTAAAATAAATGCACAGTAAGAATCATGTAACACTATTTTTTGAATGACATTAATCATTGTGGTGTCATAAGATAGGAATCCAGGTTTCTGGCTTTATTTACAGAAATAATTACTGACTGATTTGTACATGCCTATTAAAAGCCCAGCACAATATGCAGTTCTTTTTGAGAATGCACTTGGATCCTGATACACGCCAATTTCCTGTAAGCCATGGAGGGCCAGGCAAAGGAATTCTTTCCTTGGCCCTCCATAGTCGGCCCCACGCTCCCCATGGAAGACGACCCTGATGGTTAGGTTGGTTGGGATTCCCACCAACTCCCTCACAGTGTCTTCCACTAGACTTGTTCTTCCAATGAATAGAGTAGTCGATTCACCCTCATGGTAATTTTCCAAGTGGAGGGGCAGCCCTTTCATAAAGAATGATCTATATATTTCCAAAACCTCCTCTCTTGTCGATTTGTCACTGAAATGATAAACAGAGGAACAGTTAAAATAAATGCACAGTAAGAATCATGTAACACTATATTTTGAATGACATTAATCATTGTGGTGTCACAAGATAGGAATCCAGGTTTCTGGCTTTATTTACACAAAATTACTGACTGATTTGTACATGCCTACTAAAAGTCCTGCACAATATGCAGTTCTTTTTGAAAATCCACTCGGATCCTGGTACACGCCAATTTCCTGGAAGCCATGGAGTGCCAGGCGAAGGAATTCTTTCCTTGGTCCGCCAGTCGGCCCCACGCTCCCCATGAAAGACCACCCTGATGGTTATGTTGGTTGGGATTCCCACCAACTCCCTCACGGTGTCTTCCACTAGACTTGTTCTTCCAATGAATAAAGTGGTCGATTCACCCTCATGGTAATTTTCTAAATGGAGGGACCGCCCTTTCATAAAAAATGTTCTATATGTTTCTAAGACCTCCTCTCTTGTCGATTTGTCACTGAAATGATAAACAGAGGAACAGTTAAAATAAATGCACAGTAAGAATCATGTAACACTATTTTTTGAATGACATTAATCATTGTGGTGTCACAAGATAGGAATCCAGGTTTCTGGCTTTATTTACAGAAATAATTACTGACTGATTTGTACATGCCTACTAAAAAGTCCTGCACAATATGCAGTTCTTTTTGAAAATCCACTCGGATCCTGGTACACGCCAATTTCTTAGAAGCCATGGAGGGCCAGGCGAAGGAATTCTTTCCATGGTCCGCCATAGTCAGCCCCACGCTCCCCATGAAAGACCACCCTGATGGTTATGTTGGTTGGGATTCCCACCAACTCCCTCACGGTGTCTTCCACTAGACTTGTTCTTCCACTGAATAAAGTGGTCGATTCACCCTCATGGTAATTTTCTAAGTGGAGGGACCGCCCTTTCATAAAAAATGTTCTATATGTTTCTAAAACCTCCTCTCTTGTCGATTTGTCACTGAAATGATAAACAGAGGAACAGTTAAAATAAATGCACAGTAAGAATCATGTAACGCTATTTTTTGAATGACATTAATCATTGTGGTGTCACAAGATAGGAATCCAGGTTTCTGGCTTTATTTACAGAAATAATTACTGACTGATTTGTACATGCCTACTAAAAGTCCTGCACAATATGCAGTTCTTTTTGAAAATCCACTCGGATCCTGGTACACGCCAATTTCCTAGAAGCCATGGAGGGCCAGGCGAAGGAATTCTTTCCTTGGTCCGCCATAGTCAGCCCCACGCTCCCCATGAAAGACCACCCTGATGGTTATGTTGGTTGGGATTCCCACCAACTCCCTCACGGTGTCTTCCACTAGACTTGTTCTTCCAATGAATAAAGTGGTTGATTCACCCTCATGGTAATTTTCTAAGTGGAGGGACCGCCCTTTCATAAAAAATGTTCTATATGTTTCTAAAACCTCCTCTCTTGTCGATTTGTCACTGAAATGATAAACAGAGGAACAGTTAAAATAAATGCACAGTAAGAATCATGTAACACTATTTTTTGAATGATATTAATCATTGTGGTGTCACAAGATAGGAATCCAGGTTTCTGGCTTTATTTACAGAAATAATCCTGATACACGCCAATTTCCTGGAAGCCATGGAGTGCCAGGCGAAGGAATTCTTTCCTTGGTCCGCCATAGTCGGCCCCACGCTCCCCATGGAAGACGACCCTGATGGTTAGGTTGGTTGGGATTCCCACCAACTCCCTCACAGTGTCTTCCACTAGACTTGTTCTTCCAATGAATAGAGTAGTCGATTCACCCTCATGGTAATTTTCCAAGTGGAGGGGCAGCCCTTTCATAAAGAATGATCTATATATTTCCAAAACCTCCTCTCTTGTCGATTTGTCACTGAAATGATAAACAGAGGAACAGTTAAAATAAATGCACAGTAAGAATCATGTAACACTATATTTTGAATGACATTAATCATTGTGGTGTCACAAGATAGGAATCCAGGTTTCTGGCTTTATTTACACAAAATTACTGACTGATTTGTACATGCCTACTAAAAGTCCTGCACAATATGCAGTTCTTTTTGAAAATCCACTCGGATTCTGGTGCACGCCAATTTCCTGGAAGCCATGGAGTGCCAGGCGAAGGAATTCTTTCTTTGGTCCGCCATAGTCGGCCCCACGCTCCCCATGAAAGACCACCCTGATGGTTATGTTGGTTGGGATTCCCACCAACTCCCTCACGGTGTCTTCCACTAGACTTGTTCTTCCAATGAATAAAGTGGTTGATTCACCCTCATGGTAATTTTCTAAGTGAAGCGTTGAAATTCCTTAGGAAAGTAGTGGATGTGGCTATAGATCACAAGTACTGTGTATGTGCAGTACTGTATATCCAAAACACCGTATAACATACAAGTATGCCTACCTCTGTAATAATGGAGCCTCCGTTTCCATTCTTCGTCTTTATGTAATTGGGAGACCTTGCCTCCTATTTGCAACCTTTCCCCCGCATCAAGGATGCCCTTCACATCGGCACCCTTGATGGGGTCCGATAGTTTGTTGTCATCGTATTGGATGATCCACCAATATTTAACTGTTAAGGTCAAGATAGTGTTGATTATGATTCCGTATTGACAAAGGTTCAGTATCTGGCATTGAAGAATTCTTTCATTAAATCTTCATTGCCAAAGAAGAATGTCTTAGCTGCAAAAGATTCAATAGCCTGTACAAACTGAGATGTAGATAAATACCTAGCCTTCTTTACTCTATCCAGATAGGGCAAACAAATAAGTACCAAACCAGTTGTCACTTTACGTTGCAGCTGCAGTAACATCCCCATTAATGTGATGGTGCGCACAATGGTTAGGACTCTTGCTTGCTGATTCTAGAATTTAAGATGAACTTATTAAAAATATCATGCTGGCATATCAGAAATTAAATAAGCTGAAACAAATAAAAGAACAATGGGATGTACGAAATGAGGGAACACATAGTGAAAGAAGGAAACACTCCGACAGCTCAAGGTTCACCACAAGAGCCCTGTTCTGCTATCTCCCTCTCCCCCATTTTATCTGTTTCTATTTTGCCCCTATGCACGGTCAAACTATGCTACAGGTGGTGCGCATCTCATGTCCTGAAATATGTGAATAAAACTTACCTTGCTGAAGAGCCATAAATAAGCTAAACATCTGTGACTTTATTTAACCTTAATAACAGCATGAAATGTTTTCATCTACCACTGATACCTGCACAACACTATCCACCTTGTATGCAATTTCTCTACCAGCATTTCTATTTGTAATGATGGCTGCTTGAATTCCCTCCATGGTGATGAGTATCTTCTTGTTGTCAAGAATAAACATGCTCACTCCTATCTTGTTTCCCATTATGTGCAGGGCTATATCCATAATTTGAGGCTTCCTAATTTCAAACTATTTTGTGCCCAACTGATTTGCCTTGGACCACTACCATAGCATGGATCTGTAACAGTCTCAATTCACAACTGCACAAGAACTCCTAAATTCAAACTATTCTACAGGTAGCGCATCTGGTGTCCTGAAATATGTGAATAACCCCAATATCGAAAAAACTTTGCGGATACCTATCCGTTACTCACCGGGCAAGCACCGGCTAAAATGACATTCAAATTGGGTAGATACCAGGAAAGTAACCGATGCCTCCATGGTATCTGGTCACTTGTGAATAGCCATCGGGTAAGTACCAGATAAGTATCAGGTGCTTACATGGTATTGTGAATAGCCATCGGGTAAGTACTGGATAAGTATTGGGTGCATATCGGGTGCCTCCATGGTATTTTTTCGTGAGTTTTGTACAGTTCATTGTTGCCATGTCTTTAGGCTCAAAAATGCCATCCAGAAGCTTCTTAAAGGTGTGTCCCTTGGACTTCTCTTTGTTTTCAGATAAAGTTGTTACCAACCACTCTGTTTGAACACAGAGTGGTGTTTCTTCCATCTTGTCATAACCGGGAGGGCACGGCTCCCCGTCCTGCAGAATCCGCTGTAAACATAAAACAATACTGAAATCAGACAAACTGTACATTTTAAAATTTTTACTTTAGATAAGATCATCACAAATACCACAGCACTGATACTTTCTCCTTGACCAAAACTGAAAGAGATTTAACATCCATAGCACTGTTCCATTCATATTTTGAACATTTTCTGTTAAAATTATGTCTAGAACTTACCTTGTTGCTGTGAATACTTGTTTAGTTCTAATATCAATCCCAGATACTCATTATCATTCTCTTTGTTGGTTCTGTATGCACGTCTGTAAGTAAGAGTAAATATGAAAGCTGACTGCATAGATTTTAAGTTGTAAACATACTGTTTCACAAGAATACATGTAGTTAGCATGGTTATAAATACAAATGTTTTGTATTAATGTGAGGCCTAAGGTATGTGGCGATTATTGGTATGTCCACTGGTGAGCTTTTATTAACATATAACATGTAAACACAGCAAAGTTTAGATCCACCGTCTTAACTGGCCCATCATGCTCAAACCCCTCTATGTAAATGGCAGCCGCCCTCTTTAACCACTCCTCTTTCAAACCCCTATGAATAATGTTACATATCTTGCTTGGAAACCCTCCAAAAAGCATCCTCACAGTCTGGTTTGGCGATCTGCTCTCCCTTCCCCTTGTCTCTTGATCCCGAAGATGCCTTGGCACCTCTGACAAAGGGGGAAAACACACCTGGACAGTCATTGGATATTAGGGATCCCTCTTTCAGGCTCCAGGTCCATAGGAATTTTGGTGCCAATCAATGGACTGTTCTTGAAATGATAGTAGGGTACATGCAGGTAATACCGGACCGCAGGTAATACCGGACACCTGTTATATTTTTGGCAAAAAACGGCTTAAAGAAGGTAGACTCTTAAAGTTTGTGTGTTAAGTGTTTAGAGACATCATTTGCGAGTCTAGAAATGTATCATTGGAGTCTATGCAGCAAACTGTTTGAAATCAATGCCAAAAATAGTGAAATCGTCCAAAAAATTATGTCATTTATTGGGCCTGATATAAAATCAATAATGTCGCATTTTATGATTGTATATCCAAATACTCTGGTACTGAGGGTGCGTTTGTCAATATTTATGATCGTTAGGGGATGGGTTAAGCTTATCAGGAGGTACAATTCATCCGAGAAGTAGCACTTTCCTGTTATCAATGATTATTTCAAACAGAATGACGCCGAAAGGGTGCTGGTAATACCGGACACATGGCTAATTGTGTGCATTGTCAATGCGAAAACCAATACAATTAAGAAATTTGTATTTTCTTGTTAATTTAGCATTTTACATTAAAAAAACATCTAACAGAAATATTTTTAGCACAAAAGAATGATTTTCTGAAAAATATTTTTTTCACCATAGAGATTACACAAGGGTCGGTATTACCTGCACATGCAGGTAATATCGGACACTTGACGATGACATCATTTTGACGTCATAGCGTCCAAACATACGTAAAAACAAGATAAGATTGCATGTTTTAATAATCTTACAGGGCAGCGTGTTCATAATAACAATAACGTTTTGGCACATCTTCTTTTGTTTTTATGCAAATTAGGTAAATGTCCTTAGTGGTCCGGTATTACCTGCATGTACCCTACCTACAAGGGAATTGGAGCAGATAGTAACGACGCAATGAACTATGAAGACGTTGACTTTGGCCACTACCTCCTCTGCTATGACATGGCACCACACAGCTTCCTTTTCTTTGTTATATGTTTCTTTACATGGTCTGCCACAAATGCAAATGTTTGCCTTTGACTACTGCCAAGTTTTATGTTATCAGTACCAGTGACAAATTAAATGTCCTTATTTGTAATGTAAAGCTTGCAGTTTGGCTTTTTTCACCTGTTCATCTTTGGTATTTCACATGGCTGTTTTGGCTAGCACATGGAGCTCATGCTGGCCAAGAATGACACTCCTGCCTTCATTTGTGTTGGCAACAAATGTTTGAAGAGTGTTGGTAGCGTCTACTTGATGTTTCACAATGACATATTCTTGTAACTTCATTTATCTGCTTTTAAAATGGCATTCACAGAAAGCTCAATATCCTTCTGCAAGTGCTCACTTGTAATCTGTATTGTTTTTTCCTCTTGGTCGAAGTATTGGTCGTAGTTGGTTCCCGGTGCGACTTGGTACTGGTGCTGCTGGTTACTTTCTTGTGATGGGTTGATTTCATGTGTTGTAGCTTGTGTCTTTTATAGCTCTTTTCATCGCTGGTCACAAAGGAACACTTCCTACATCATTACAATATCAATTTCAACCAAACTGCGAAACAAATATTTTGTATGCCACTTTGGAAAAATTTTGCCACTAGTACTCATTGCTAAGTTGTCATTCATTTATACGTTCACTTACCCCTCCGTGTTGGTTTTTTCTTGAGATTCTGCTCCATGTTTCATACACAATTCTGGTCCAAATCAAAAATTAGCCCCAAATTGGCTACCAGTTGTAGGAATCCACCAGTCGTGGGGAAGTACGTTTATTAGAAATACGCTAACAGGGCCTACATCCCTTTTGGGTCCGGGTTCTTCTTGATCTGGAGAAACACACAATCGAAAGGCGATGGGACAACATATTTTAATTAAGACTGTCGATGTACCACTACTTTATTTCTGTGGGCGCTCAAGAACAATACGTAGATCATCTTGGCCCGAGCCTTGGTGTTTAATAAGACGAGTTCTCAGTGTTACTTCTTCTGCCTATGGAAATCATGCCATTTTTAAGACTTGTTAAAACACCTACATGGTTAACTGTCAACTCCGACTACCAACTCACTTTTTGGTCACCGTGCTAGCTCACTCCTGGCTCGCTACTGAATAGCAACAGGCCCTTACTGTCTGTGCATCCTACTTTTAAAAGGCATATTTCTTAGGAGAGGGGAGTATACTCAAAGAACACATGGACTACTGAAATTATCCAGAGTCTTAATAATTGTCGACACATCACTTTCGTTCGAATCTGAACTTTATCTGAACTGTCTATCCAGGTACTTCTTATAGGATTATTACAATACTAAAATTGGTAATGTAGTAGTACATCCCTGGTTTGACATTATTAGCCAATTTATGTGGCTTGTTTCCTTCTATAGCTATTTCATATATTTCATAGCGCCTATCAACGCAATGGAAACTGTACCGGGGTCCTCCTTTATTACTCGACGAAGTAAGTGCCCGGATATGCAAAGAAGTCATGATGTACAAGTTTGATTCTGAAATAAGTCTGGTTTATTTATTAGTAGATAAGTTTGCAACAGAATGAGAGAAAACAACTAGATATGGTTTTCGGTAAAACTCATTATAGATTACTTGCACCTGCCATTTTCATGTGTGTAATTTTGCAGAGTTACTTAGCGAGATTTGTTTTTCGCTTGGTGGTAGTTCCTGTGTTTCTTTTCTTTTTTTTTTTTCATGTGTGATTCCCTATGCGCGAAGCTGGCAAACACACACAACTTATTACTTGTGTGAACTGCTGTACACAGGTCATGTGTGTACTACACATGTGATGATGAAACCGCTACATTATTATCGTGAAATACGACACAATCACGGAATGTACATTAAAAATATTGTTGAGTTCTTGGGTAGGTTGTTTTGCTCACAGCTACACAGATCTTCATATTGTTCATCAGTAAGAGTTTTATTTTGAAGGTTTCGTTGCGTCCAATCTAATGAAAACTCTTTAGCATGATATCTCGGTTCCGTCTGCTCAGCATCTTATGGCTCTTTGTTCGCAAGTGTGACAAAAGGCTGGTCTGGTTGTGATATCCCTTTCTGCAGTATTCGCAAATATATTCTCTAACCGCAAATGGTCAATGTTTTGAATACATGTGCAGCAGCAGAGCCGCTTTGTCTCTCTTGAATCTCCACAATTTTCCAAGTGCATGGAGCTGGCATGGTGAACTTAGTTAAAGTACAAAAGTTGTTTGAAGGAGCTGGAGTTAGATGATTTGAAGTTGGCTAAGTTATACTTGCAAGTGTGGGGTATGGCCTGTCCTTGCCTTTATATATCCTCCTCATAATTATCTTATTCATATATTCATTTCTTGGGCCTGGCTGTGGAATATAGATGAGTTTAGCAGCATAATTAAGGTTAAGACCGCCCATGAAATGTTGCTAATTTTGACATAATAATAATAAAGACATATTCTTCAGACCAATGTTTTTGGTCTTTCGGGATGTTTCATAAGCAATTACCTGATTGTATTTCATCGTTGATGACATCCAGGCTCCCCATGAGGCTGCATGTGTCGGTGATGACTATGTGGTTTACTGGGAGATCCTGTTAAGGAACAAGTAATACATATTAATTAATTATAAAGGGTTGTGATTGAAACTTTTGCTCAAAAGATCCTCACTAATAAGGTTTCGGACCTAACCTGTTACATTTTTATAGCGCATAGAGCGCTGGCAGACAGATGTTAGAATTAATTACTCTAACATCTGTCCAACACAATACCTTGTCTTGCACGGGCTTACTTCAGCTTTATGCTTGGACAAGGAAGCAGCCTTGATCTTTGATGACAAAGGGGTCGGTTTCTTCAGTGCAGCTCTTTGTTTAGCTGACCTCGTTCTCGGTGCCGTTGGGGTTACTTCAGCTTTATGTCTCTGCTGTGTCTGACGTCTCCATAAACTCAACAAACTCGTTGTCATTCTCTTCACTTGCTGTCAATAAGCATCATGATGTGAAAAGAAATTGTCCCAGTCGTTTGTGAACAGTTTACGATGTTCGATAGAGTCTCAGCAACTATAGTAGATTTTCTTCTCTTGAATGTAGAGGCAATGTGTCCTCCAAAACTTATACAACATAATTCAGCAATCCTCCACGAGGTTTTTATGTTGAAATATCGGTAACAGTGTCCTTCAAAATCTGTCCAATAATTTCAACAACACTGTGATGAATTAGATTATGGTGCTAATATCACGTCACAGATACAAATTGTTGTCAATAGTTTAATAAGCATCATGATGTGAAAAGAAATTGTCCTGATCATTTGTGATCAGTTTATGGTGTTTTTTGAGAGAAAATGGCTCACCAATCTTTTACTTTTTCTTTACATTTATGTGATGATCGGGATGATTTTGACATCCTTAGCTATCATTACTTTGCAAATCACAGCAAGTGAACTTCGAGTAATGATGTGCATATCTGTGTGACATATGTCAAAAAGGCTAATGGAATTTGCAAAAGGGTCAACTCATACAAAAAAATGTATCTTACCTTCTTTCCATTTGTCAGCTGTGTTCTGTGGCACCATCTCCTCTGCTATGGCATGGCACCGCCTCCTCTGCTATGACATGGCACCATGCATCAACGCCCTTCACTTTGACATTCTTTGACTCAAAGTTGCTTTTCCCATATGTCTTGAGCCCCTTCACCACCTTCAGCTTCCCTTTCTTTGTGATATGTATCTTTACATGATCTACCACCAATGCAAATGGTTGCCTTTGACTACCACCAAGTTTTATGGTATCAGTACCAATGGCAAAATGTCCTTATTTGTAATGTAAAGCTTGCAGCTTGGCTTTTTCACCTGTTCATCTTTGGTATTTCCCATGGCTGTTTGGGCTAGCACATAGAGCTCATGCTATCCAAGAATGGCACTCATGCCTTCATTTGTGTTGGCAACAAATGTTTGAAGAGTGTTGGTAGCTTCTACTTGATGTTACACAATGACATATTCTTATAGCTTTGTTTATCTGCTTAATGGCATTCACAGAAAGCTCAATATCCTTCTGCATGTGCTCACTTGTAATCTGCAATTGTTTTTCCTCTTTCCAGTGACAAAATGTCCTTATTTGGAAAGCTGGGTTGCAGTTATCCACAAGGTCTTTTTAATTTAAATCCAATGAACAGCGTCTTAACTGGCCCATCATATTTCCGGTTGCCTGAGCCCCTTCCAGAAGACTTCCCTAAGTGCTCTGTTGTCTATTCTGGCACCTCACTTACGGGCAATGTGGAAGTTGATTTGGAACTCGCCACACTCTCCTGATCCTGTTGATGACTTAGAAAGAATCTCTGCATCAGGCTGATGCCTTGTTCGGATGTACCAAAGATGCTGTCCATAGCCAACAGGACTTCAGGGATGGTGACAGTATCCTTGTCATATGTGAGGAACACACGAAGGGCCTCCTTGCTCAGTGACTTCCTCATCAGCCCCCACACCACGTCTTTCGGTTTACCTTGCCGAAGTAAATGGCGGACTTCGTCTACCCATCCATCAAAATGTATTTCACCAGCTGCAGCTTTCTCATCCCCAGAGAAGGGAGTTAGCTTGGTGGGCTTTTGAACCCGCTACACATAAAATGATCAGGCCTCGGTATATCGTGTCTTTTCATAGGGTCTGGGATGGTATACCATATAAACCTACTCTGCACCTGATATCCACAAACACACACAATAACTTGAGAAAGAAAATAGAGATATATTTGATTGTAATGTGCCTGATACGTAAACGCCTTGTTATATAACTATATAAAACACACCTGTAAGCCATACTATTAGTAGTCTTTTCGTCGATTGCGTCTCGAAAAGGAAGTTTGTTGAAGAAAGTCCACGAGATGTCTCAGCACTGTAACTGCAGAAGAGCCGTAAAGGTCAGGTGACCCACACGAGTTATCCAACCAGACCAGAGGCGGCTATTTTGAATGAAGCTGATCGAGTTTCGTCTAGTTATAAAATGGTCCACGTCCGTTCAGGCTGAGAGTGAGATACGCTCATGTCCTGATCTGATGGAACTAGGTCTATGATGCTCAGGCCATTAAATATTCCACAATAGGAAAGCATTTTACACGTATGCGCTTTCCTAAAAAACTGAAAATTTGTGTGATTTTGGGCAAAAAGTACTTGACTTGAAAATATATAGAGGCAATGTGTCCTCCAAAACTTCTACAATATAATTCAGCAATCGTCCACACAGCTTTTATGTTGAAATATCGGTAACAGTGTCCTTCAAAATCTGTCCAATAATTTCAACAACACTGATGAATTTGAATATGGTGCTAATATCACGTCACAGATACAAATTGTTCTGCTTGTTTGTGAACAGTTTATGTTCGATAGAGTCTCAGCAACTCTAGTAGATATAAAATCGCCTTCTTTTCTTGAATGTATAGAGGCAAGGTGTCCACCAAACCTTTTACAATATAATTCAGCAATCCTCCACAAGGCTTTTATGTTAAAATATCGATAACAGTGTCCTTCAAAATCTTTCCATTAATTTCAACAACACTGTGATGAATTAGAAAATGGTGCCAATATCACGTCACAGATACAAATTGTTGTCAATAGTTTAATAAGCATCATGATGTGAAAAGAAATTGTCCCGGTTGTTTGTGAACAGTTTATGATGTTCGCTGGCACTGTTTTCTTTTCACCATCATGTGCCGCATAGAAACATGTTCACCAGTCTTTTACTTTTCTTTATAACATTTATGTAATGATAATGTGATCAATAAGACATCCTTATCTAACATCATTGTTGTGCAAATCACAGCAAGTGAACTTGAGTAATGATGTGCATATCTGCATGGCATGGCGTATGTCGAAAAGGCTAATGGAATTTACCAAAAGGGGTCAACTCATTATAATACAAAAATGTACCTTACCTTCTTTCCATTTATCAGCTGTGTTCTGTGGGACCACCTCTTTTGCTATGACATGGCACCACGCATCAACGCCCTTCACTTTGACATTCGTTGACTCAAAGTCACTTTTCCCATATGTCTTGAGCCCCTTCACCACCTTCAGCTTCCTTTTCCTTGGGATATGTCTCTTTACATGATCTGCCGCAAATATGCTTGCTTTTGACTACCACCAAGTTTTATGGCATCAGTACCAATGATTAAATGTCCTTATTTGTAAAGCTGGCTTGCAGGTTGGCTTGGAGGGATTTCACCTGTTCATCATCTTTGGTATTTCCCATGGCTGTTTGGGCTAGCACATGGAGCTCATGCTGACCAAGAATAGAACTCATGTCTTCATTTGTGTTGGCAACAAATGTTTGAAGAGTGTTGGAAGCATCTCCTTGATGTTTCACAACAACATATTCTTGTAGCTTCATTTATCTGCTTAATGGCAATCACAGAAAGCTCAATATCCTTTTGCAAGTGGTCACTTGTAATCTGTATAATTGTTTTTCCTCTTTCTAGTGACAAAATGTTTTGATTTGGAAAGGTGGCTTGCAGTTATCCACAAGGTCTTTTAAATCCAACTAACAGTCCTGTTGATTTGTTGTACACCAAGTCAGCTTTCACTTTCATCTCATGATGAACAATGATGACATTTTTGGTGCTCAAGATGTTCCTGAAACCTGATGGAGTGTAATAGCTGCTGAAGTTCTTCCATGCTGAAGCCAGCATGGTGTTGTTTGGGAGCTTCAGGACAACTCCTGAAACTCATATAACATACGCTTGGCTCTCCTCAAATAGCTCAATACAACTTACCTTGCTGCTGCCCATACTGCTGCAACTGAATGATTAACCCAACAAACTCATTGTCATTCTCTTCACTTGCTGTCAATAAGCATCATGATGTGAAAAGAAATTGTCCCAGTCGCTTGTGAACAGTTTATTTATGTTCGATAGAGTCTCAGCAACTATAGTAGATTTTCTTCTCTTGAATGTATAGAGGCAATGTGTCCTCCAAAACTTATACAATATAATTCAGCAATCCTCCACGAGGTTTTTATGTTGAAATATCGGTAACAGTGTCCTTCAAAATCTGTCTAATAATTTCAACAACACTGTGATGAATTAGAATATGGTGCTAATATCAAGTCACAGATACAAATTGTTGTCAATAGTTTAATAAGCATCATGATGTGAAAAGAAATTGTCCTGATCATTTGTGATCAGTTTATGGTGTTTTTTGAGAGAAAATGGCTCACCAATCTTTTACTTTTTCTTTACATTTATGTGATGATCGTGATGATTTTGGCATCCTTAGCTATCATTACTTTGCAAATCACAGCAAGTGAACTTCGAGTAATGATGTGCATATCTGTGTGACATATAAAAGGCTAATGGAATTTGCAAAAGGGTCAACTCAGCTGTGTTCTGTGGCACCATCTCCTCTGCTATGGCATGGCACCGCCTCCTCTGCTATGACATATGGCACCATGCATCAACGCCCTTCACTTTGACATTCTTTGACTCAAAGTCGCTTTTCCCATATGTCTTGTGCCCTTTCACCACCTTCAGCTTCCTTTTCTTTTGTATGTGT
Organism: Amphiura filiformis; assembly: GCF_039555335.1. Lineage (NCBI taxonomy): Eukaryota > Metazoa > Echinodermata > Ophiuroidea > Amphilepidida > Amphiuridae > Amphiura > Amphiura filiformis. Next base: position 37,295,398 of record NC_092638.1, on the reverse strand, counting down.
TTTTTGATATGGTCTGCCACAAATGCAAATGCTTGCCTTTGACTACCGCCAAGTTTTATGGTATCAGTACCAATGACAAAATGTCCTTATTTGGAAAGCTGGCTGGCAGGTTGGCTTTGAGGGATTTCACCTGTTCATATTTCCCATGGCTATTTTGGATAGCACATATAGCTCATGCTATCCAAGAATGGAACTCATGCCTTCATTTGAGTTGACAACAAATGTCAGAAGAGTGTAGCTCAATATCCTTCTGCAAGTGCTCACTTGTAATCTGTATTGTTTTTCCTCTTGGTCGAATTATTGGTCGTAGTTGTTTCCCGGCAGGTCTTGGAGTGTGGTGACCGCTCACGGCTAGGATTGGTGGTCGTAGTTGGTTCCCGGTGCGACTTGGTACTGGTGCTGCTGGTTACTTTCTTCTGATGGGTTGATTTCTTCGTGTTGCAGCTTGTGTCTTTTATAGCTCTTTTCATCGCTGGTCACAAAGGAACACTTCCTACATCGGTACTTCTCGTTCTTAAGGAGGCTTCCAGGCTGTCGCTCACTTGAAGTTTTAGTCTTGGTAGCTTTTGATTTGTCCACAGTCATGATAGTGTCTGATTGTAACTCTAGACTGCGTTCGTACTCATCAGTGCATGGTATATATAGGTTTTCCTCTGCTGTCTTTGTTGTCAGCAGATTTCTTGATACTAAAATTGGTAATGTAGTAGTACATCCCTGGTTTGACATTATTAGCCAATTTATGTGGCTTGTTTCCTTCTATAGCTATTTCATATATTTCATAGCGCCTATCAACGCAATGGAAACTGTACCGGGGTCCTCATTTATTACTCGGCGAAGTAAACGCCCAGATATGCAAAGAAGTCATGATGTTCAAGTTTGCTTCCCTTTAGTTAGAGATTCTGAAATAAGTCCGGTTTATTTAGTTGATAAGTTTGCAACTGAATGAGAGCAGGGAAGAATCATTGAGATCAATGCTAGCAAAAGCTTGTTATCATTGTCAAGTTCATTAAGATCAATGCTGGCAAATGCATGTTATCCAATTGAGCAAAACTAGAGATCATAATAATAATAATTAATATCTTAGACATCTCAAAGTATCTTACTTCATAAGGCCAAGTAAAATAAAATACAAGTTTCTCGTCCCCGCCCGCCTCCTTTTTGGCCGCCGCCTCCTTTTATTTACTATTTAAAAAAAATTTTAAAATTTTAAAAAAAGTTTTTGACTATTTTTCCTACCCTTGCACAAACTCTATAACCCACCCCCAAACCTTACTACATGTATACAATTCCACCCAAGCCCAACTAGCCAAACACCCCCCAAAAAACGGACCTATATTTTATAGCTTTTAAACATAAATGCATGAATATATTAATAAACTTTCAATTACTTTATTAAGCCTCATCCCATCAAAATAATAGCTAATTATAGTTAGAAGAAACTATTCACATAAGTTTGGAAATTTAAAAAAAAATTCTAAAAATACCCAAAAAATACATTCAAGTGCAAAAGCTTTTTTTTCTGGTAAGAATTTTTTTCACGTGCAACAGCTTTTTTCTTGCAGGTTAGAAATTTGATCAATAGGCCCATGCATGCATTTTGTATATGATGACCTATTTATCAAATTTCTAATGCAATAAAAAAAAGAGCTGTTGCATGTAAGAAAAAAATTCTTACCTAGAAGAAAAATGCTTTTGCACTCGAATGTATTTTTTGGGTATTTTTAGAATTTTAGAAAAAAAATTAAATTTCCAAAATTATGTGAAAGGTTTGTTTCTCTTTTATTTTGCTAGCGATAAAAATAACAATTTCGATGAATTGAGGCAAAATAAAGTAATTAAAACGTTACCACATTCATGCATTTTAAAACATTAAATATAGGTCCGATTTTCAGGTGAAATCAATTTTTGGGTAAGGGCAAGGGATTAGGTTAAAGTTTAGTTGGGCTTGGGTTGGTATTTGGGGGTATGTTAGAGTTTGTGTAAGGGTAAGAAAACATTTTTTTTAAATGTTTAAAAATTTATAAAAAAGATATTCAGTATCAGTTTTGGTATTGATTTCAAACCAATATAAACCAGGAAATTGGGCATATCGAATATGCCTATTGTCAAGCTGAACAAATGTGCATTTTCACTGTTTCTGAATTTTGAAACATGCTTAGCAAGTGGACTAAAAATGATACAAATCATTTGTTTTGTCATACATTGCTTCAGAATACTTAAATAGCACAATATCGGTGATTAAATAACAGCCATATTTAGCATGGCGGCCATCTTGGGAAAAAATAGCAACAAATTGAAAAATAGTAAATAGTAAAGCCCTGCCTCCTCCTTTTTTGAAAAAGTCCGGACGAGAAACTTGTTTCTTTTTTTACTTGGCCTAATATGGTTTGGAGGAATATCAAAACTCCATAATAAATGTTAGTAGACAACTGCAACCTTTGTCCAACATTCGAAGCATAAAGTGTGAACTCAGCTCTAACATACTGCTACCTCCTGACAATCGAGCTAGGTTATCAGTTTGACTTGAGCAGTACAATAATTCGGAAAAACCAAGCAAACATTAAACGAACCTATAAACAATAATCACTTTCAACAATGATTATGCCGTGGTGAAGAGATGCCAGTATTACTGATTTCATGGCATCTTTGTTCCCCTTGTTAATGTTGGATCGTATGGCAATGCCAAAGTAGTTTTGCAACGTATCAATTCGTTTTGTGTAAGTCTTCCCCTGCCACCAATGAGTAAACCATCACTTAAGTTTTTTACTGCCTAAGTAATCTGCTTAATTTTTTTTTCCTTCCTCCTACAAGCTTTTGCATGGTCCTTACACATTCCTTTTTGATCACTGGTATGTGTCCATACGGTTTGTCATTGCATACAGCACTGAATGATTCCGTATCCCCATCCCCTATATCCCTATGGAGGGATTTCATCTGTTCTTTGGTATTTTCCATGGCTGTTTGGACTAGCACACAGCTCATGCTGACCAAGAATGGAACTCATGCCTTCATTTGTGTTGGCAACAAAATGTCAGAAGAGTACTGTTGGCAGCTTCTACTTGATTGATGCAGATGTCATCTTCAAACAACAGCGAGACAGTAATCCTTCAAAATCTGTCCAATAATTTCAACAACACTGGTTTTAATTCTTTAACCACAGCTTTTGGCAAGCCATTAGTTTGCATGTATGGGTTGGTGCCATTTAATAGTTTGGTCCCGATTGAATCCGCACCAACTCTCACTTCCAGTTGGGCATCGTGAGTGATCGTGGCAATCCTCATTAGAAACAATGTGGTGAAGAGATGCTAGCATTGCTGATTTCATGGCATCTTTGTTCCCCTTGTTGGATCGTATGGCAATGGCAAAGTAGTTTTGCAACGTATCACTTAAGTTTTTTACTGCCTAAGATCTGCTTAAATTTTCTTTTGTCCTTCCTCCTACAAGCTATTGCATGTGTCCTACACATTCCTTTTTGATCACTGTTATGTGTTTGTCATTGCATACAGCACTGTATGATTCTGTATCTCCGTCCCCTATATCCCAATGGAGGGATTACACCTGTTCATATTTGGTATTTCCCATGGCTGTTTTGGCTAGCACACAGCTCATGCTATCCAGGAATAGAACTCATGTCTTCATTTGTGTTGGCAACAAAATGTCAGAAGAGTGTTGGCAGCTTCTACTTGATTGATGCATCAAGACCTTCACTGATCAGTACCTAAAGATTTGTAGCCCTTAATATTGCTGCCATGGACCCATATTGGGTCCATCTGTCCTGAATTTCTTAAACTTTGGCTCGTTGTAGATAAAATAAAATTTAAATAAATGTTGCAGGGGGGATTGTTCTTTTTTGTGTCTTTCACATGTGCACATGTACCAAAGCGCTTTGCATTTGTTCCGCTGTCATTAGAATACGGTCAGCTGCCATACAATGCCCAAGGCATGCTAATACCTCTGGGTGGCGCTCAATGGACAATATAATAGCTCCCCATTTCACCCCTAGGTAGAGAGAGGCAAGTAAGGTAAAGTGCCGTGTCCAAGAGCACAACACGGTGGCACCGCCGGGGCTCAAACTCGCAATCCACCGATTGCATGGCTGAGCCCGTACCACTGCGCCACTGTGCCATCACAACTTGCACCTGCCATTTTCATGTGTGTAATTTTGCAGAGTTACTTAGCGAGATTAGTTTTACACTTGGTGGTGGTTCCGATGTTTAATTTTTTTCATGTGGGATACCAATGCGCGAAGCTGGCAAACACACACATTACTTGTGTGAGCTGCTGTACACAAGTCATATGTACATGTAATGATGAAACCACTTCTACCGTGAAATACGACACAGTCACGGAATGTACATTAAAAATATAAACAAATGGTATTTAGATAGCCTTACTTTTCATTGGGTCCAAAAGTCAGGTAGAAACATGATTGTAATTCAGTTTTCTTGAAAGAGACTACTTGACCAAAATGTACACTTTCATGGAGTCAGAAAGCATTTGAACAACTGTGTAATTTGTAATTTATTGCAGTGCCAAAAAACTATCTGCTTAAAATGTATACATGCCAAAATATCTGTTAGCCACTTCTTAATAAACAGTACAAATTAATCAAACCTACATGTTTCCAAGTCATTAGTGCCATACAAACATGTTTATATTTGTTTAACAATATCGTTTCAGTTTCATGTATCTTTTAATTTTGTTCTTATCTATTATTTTCAGTGTAAAGTCATAGAATCAATATCATGACTTCATGTGTGTTACTTCCATGGTGATTTTCCAGTTAAAATCCATACACCCCCTATGAAAGACATGATCTAAAGGCCCATTCAGTGATTTGCTCATCCGAACGATCGTAAAAATCATCAAAATTCAGATTTTGGTACCTTTGTCATTGTCATAGATGTGCTAACATAGCTTACAAGTGGTTCAGCCGAAAGCTGTGCATTTAAGACAAAATAAGACATTTTACACGAATCTGTAATTTAGATACTGACATTATCTAAATTAGCTACATGTATTTGAATGGGGCTTCAACTTAGTCAGTACTGCTGTTTTCTTCGTTTTTTGCCCAAATACCAAATGACAATGTGAATGACTTTTCTGTCACTTTTAAGCAATTTATAAACAATTTCCTGCAACTTCCATTTTTTTACCTGCAGCTTTTAGCAATAAGTCTGATTTTGTAATAGGGCATTGGATGTTATTGTCATACAGGGGGAATACAAATTTCAAATGGAATGAACATTGGTAGCTCTATTTGAATTTTATACACCCTCTGACTGAGAAAGACTGAACCTGAATCTTAACAGAGGAAGGGTGAGTTTCAAATAACTTATTCCATTTAAATTCATACTCCCCTTGTGAAAGATATTTCAAAAAATTTCCACAGGGGGAGTATGGACTTTAAATTGAATAGCACAATGTCAGAAATGTAGTAAATCAGCCTATACCTTAAGGGATCGGATATCAATGTTTGCACAGTATTTTTTGTGGGAGCTGAGAATACACCAGACCTATCAAATTACATTCTGAATACAAGGAATGTCCTTCTGATATCAAGTAATTTAAATTTTTTGAAAGTGGCGATATAAAACACATTTTATGGCAAATTATTCAAAATTTGTATTTTTTATTTTTCATATTTAACAGTAAAATTTATAAATCTAATGATATGTACTTAATTAAAGTGCTTGTAGCTGGGCGGTAAAGCCGACAATTGTTCAAAAATGTTGACCTTTCGTATTGAAAATTGCCCCTAAGAAGACCGGTCTCAAGACAGGAAAAAATATATATATCTTTAATACGAAAAGTCAAAATTTTCAAATGAGCATCGGTTTTTTCTCCCAGCTACACACACTTTAAATACATATCATTAGATTTATAAATTTTACATCGAGAACGGTTTAATATCAAAAATATCAATTTGCAATAATTTGCCAAAAATTATGTTACATTGTGAATTTTTAGAAATCCAAATTATTTGATATCAGAAGGCCATTCTTCATTGGCGTAGAGTGGGTCATCATATGGGGGGGGGGGCACCGATCATGATTGGGGGCACCAGGTCTGATGGGGGGCACAAGCCATTTTTTCAGCCATTTTCCTATGAGATTTTTTAAAAGCCATCCTTCATTTAGAATGCAATTTGATGTCTGACCCACAACAAGGGTTGTTCCCTTAATGTCATCATTTGATTTCATCATTTATCTATTATTTTGTTGTCTACTTCACATAGTGTTGTATCTCAAAAGGCTGCCTTGTGTGATTTTTATTATCATTGTGCTGAGGTCAAATTACTAAAAACTTGCATGGGCATAAAACTTGGTGGGTACAGTCAACATTTAGAGTCAGGTTTTTGAAAGGTCATTTCAGGGTCATTTAATGTCACCCAGGGGTCATCTGAGGTCAAATTACTAAAAACTATCATATGGGCATGGAACTTGGTGGGTACAGTCAACATTTAGAGTCGAGTTTTTGGAAGGTCATTTCAGGGTCACCTAAGGTCACCCAGGGTCTTCTGAGGTCAACTTACTAAAAACTGTCACATTGGCATGAAACTTGGTGGGTACAGTCAACATTTATAGTCAAATTTTTGGAAGGTCCTTTCGGGGCCATCCGAGGTCACTCAGTTATCATCTGAGGTCAAATTTTTGGGGTCATCAGAGGTCACCTAGGGGTCATCTGAGGTCAAATTACTAAAAACTGTCGCATGGGCATAAAACTTGGTGGGTACAGTCAACATATAGAGTCAGGGTTTTTGGAAGGTCATTACATTACGGGGTCATTTCAGGTGTAAAATGCCAGAAAAGTTGAACAAAGTTTTCAATTTTTATACTGTATATTAAAGTAGGATACCAGCAGCTGTATATTATCAGTTAAATGATTGTAAATAAAGAGACAGAGTTGTATATAAATAAAGAGTTAAAACAAAGTTACTGCAAATTGTCTTGTTCAAGTTTTTTGTCGTCTTTGGCACCACAAATAGTAATACAGGTATATAAAGGGTAAAGTTTATAAGTTTTAAGTATCCCCCAAGACTTTTTAAGATGATGTGAAACGTTTTTATAAAATTTAAAGAAGTATTTTGGTAGCACATTTTGTTTGACATAATTGGTCCAATTTACAATGTCGTACATTGTTGAGTTCAATCACAATGGCTAATGTCTTTCTGGTTCTGAACACTTGATTACTTTATTTTGTGAACAGCTTTTCAAGTTATTTATAAGAAGTCTTTGTGGATCTTAAAATTTATGAACCCTTTATTTTGTGTATAAATGATGACTATGATAACATAAAGATACGCCTAATGGCGCATTATGGCCTCCCTTGACAAAACTGGAATTTTAGGCACGAACAAAAAGTGCACTCGTAAAAATCTCGGCAAGTCACAGACCTTTTATTTCTTGGGATGAGGAAGTGCTCTGTTTGTGCACAAAATTTGCCGAAAGGCAAAGGAGCCCATGTGGGACATTAGGTGAATCTTTACTGTTTCATGTACATGCCTTCAGCTAATATGGCAAAATCACTTTCAAAGACTAGTTTAAATCAATTTTCACGTGAACTAGAATAAAGAATAAAGCCACAATATTGTTTTAATCTCCGGTTTCACTTTACTTTACTTAAAATTAGCAGTAGAAAACTACTTTTATCAATATCAGCAGTAGAAAGCTACTTTATCAATATTAAAATCAGTAGAAAGCTACTTTATCAATACTAAATTCAGCAGTAGATAGCTACCTCATCAATGCTAAAGTCAGCAGTAGAAAGCTACTTCATCAATACTAAAATCAGCAGTAGAAATACTTTTATCAATATTAAAATCAGTAGAAAGCTACTTTATCAATACTAAATTCAGCAGTAGATAGCTACTTCATCAATGCTAAAATCAGCAGTAGAAAGCTACTTTATCAATAATCAAATCAGCAGTAGAAAGTTACTTCATCAATACTAAAATCAGCAGAAGATAGGTACTTCAGTACTAAAATCAGCAGTAGATAGCTACTTCGTCAATACTAAAATCAGCAGTAGAAAGTTACTTCATCAGTACTAACATCAGCAGTAGAAAGTTACTTCATCAATACTAAAATCAGCAGTAGAAAGCTACTTCATCAATAATCAAATCAGCAGTAGAAAGTTACTTCATCAATACTAAAATCAGCAGAAGATATGTACTTCGTCAATACTAAAATCAGCAGAAGAAAGTTACTTCATCAGTACTAACATCAGCAGTAGAAAGCTACTTCATCAATAATCAAATCAGCAGTAGAAAGTTACTTCATCAATACTAAAATCAGCAGTAGAAAGCTACTTCTTCAATATTAAAATCAGCAGTAGAAAACTACTTTATCAATCATGTCAATACTAAAATCAGCAGTAGGTAGCTACCGGGTACTTAATCAAAATAAATCAACTTATTAATACTAAAAGCAGCATTAAAAGGCTACTTCATCAACATTATTATCAACAGAAAACTACATCACTACTAATCAACAGTAGAAAGCTACTCTATCAAACTTAAGCAGTAGAAAGCTACTTCATCAATGCCAAAATCAGCAGTAGATAGCTACTTTATCAATACTAAAATCAGCAGTAGAACGTTACTTCGTCAATACTAATATCAGCAGTAGAAAGCTACTTCATCAATACTAAAATCAGCAGTAGAAAGCTACTTCATCAATACTAAAATCAGCAGTAGAAAGCTACTTCATCAATAATCAAATCAGCAGTAGAAAGTTGCTTCATCAATACTAAAATCAGCAGTAGATAGGTACTTCGTCAATACTAAAATCAGCAGTAGAAAGTTACTTCATCAATACTAACATCAGCAGTAGAAAGCTACTTCATCAATGTTAAAATCAGCAGTAGAAAGCTGCTTCATCAATACTAAAATCAGCAGTAGATAGCTACTTCATCAATACTAAAATCAGCAGTAGATAGCTACTTCATCAAAACTAAAATCAGCAGTAGATAGCTTCTTCGTCAATACTAAAATCAGGAGTAGATAGCTACTTCATCAATACTAAAATCAGCAGTAGATAGCTACTTCATCAATACTAAAATCAGCAGTAGATAGCTACTTCATCAATACTAAAATCAGCAGTAGATAGCTACTTCATCAATACTAAAATCAGCAGTAGATAGCTACTTCATCAATACTAAAATCAGCAGTAGATAGCTACTTCATCAATACTAAAATCAGCAGTAGATAGCTACTTCATCAATACTAAAATCAGCAGTAGATAGCTACTTCATCAATACTAAAATCAGCAGTAGATAGCTACTTCATCAATACTAAAATCAGCAGTAGATATCTACTTCATCAATACTAAAATCAGCAGTAGATAGCTACTTCATCAATACTAAAATCAGCAGTAGATAGCTACTTCATCAATACTAAAATCAGCAGTAGATAGCTACTTCATCAATACTAAAATCAGCAGTAGATAGCTACTTCATCAATACTAAAATCAGCAGTAGATAGCTACTTCATCAATACTAAAATCAGCAGTAGATAGCTACTTCATCAATACTAAAATCAGCAGTAGATAGCTACTTCATCAATACTAAAATCAGCAGTAGATAGCTACTTCATCAATACTAAAATCAGCAGTAGATAGCTACTTCATCAATACTAAAATCAGCAGTAGAAAGCTACTTCATCAATACTAATATGAGCAGAAAAATCTTCCTCTTACAACTTTTGCGCTGATTGGTTCTCACTATCTAGGAGTGTATGAAAGATACTGTTATTATGATGTAAAATATATCTTTCACCAGAATAACTAATTGATGGATCTCGGGTAAGTTTCGAGTTATAAGAATACTTCATCAATGCTAATATAATATCAGCAGTAGGAGCTAGTAGGAAGCAACTTCATCAATCCTAAATTAGGAGTAGCACATGGACCATCAAAAGCTACATTATCAATACTAAAATCAGCAGTAGATAGCAATTTCTTCAATACTAAAATGAACAGGTAAAAGCTACTTCATCAATACTAAAATCAGCAATAGATAGCGTCTTCATCAATACTAAAATCAGCAGTAAACAGCTACATTATTAATACTAAAATCAACAGTAGAAAGCTACTTCATCAATACTAAAATCAGCAGTACCAGTAGATAGCTACTTCATCAATACTAAAATCAGCAGTAGAAAGCGAAAGCTACTTCATCAATACTGAAATCTGCTGTAGAAAGCTTTACGTATAAATACTTAAATCAGCAGTAGAAAGCTATTCATTAATGCTAAAATCAACAGTATAGAGATGTACTTCATCAATACCGGTACTAAATGTAGCAATAAAACCTGTTCATCGATACTATAGCTTAGTTAATATTAAAATTAGAAAGCTACTTCATCATTATACTAAAATCAGTAGTAGAAAGCTACTTCATCAATACTAAAATCAGCAGTAGATAGCTGCTTCATCAATTCTAAACTCAGCAGTAGATAGCTTCTTCGTCAATACTAAAATCAGCAGTAGAAAGCTACTTCATCAATACTAAACTCAGCAGTAGATAGCTACTTCATCAATACTAAAATCAGCAGTAGAAAGTTACTTCATCAATACTAAACTCAGCAGTAAAAAGCTACTTCATCAATACTAAACTCAGTAGTAGATAACAGTTTCATCAATACTAAAATCAGCAGTAGAAAGCTACTTCGTCAATACTAAAATCGGTAGTAGAAAGCTACTTCATCAGTACTAAAATCAGCAGTAGATAGCTACTTCATCAATACTAAAATCAGCAGTAGATAGCTACTTCATCAATACTAAAATCAGCAGTAGATAGCTACTTCATCAATACTAAAATCAGCAGTAGAAAGCTACTTCATCAATAATAAAATCAGCAGTAGAAAGCTACTTCATCAATACTAAAATCAGTAGTATAAAGCTACTTCATCAATACTAAATTCAGCAGTAGATAGCTATTTCATCAATACTAAAATCAGCAGTAGATAACTACTTCATCAATTCTAAAAGCAGCAGTAGATAGCATCAATACTAAAAGCAGCAGTAGATAGCATCAATACTAAAAGCAGCAGTAGATAGGTACTTTATCAATACTAACGTCAACAGTAGAAAGCTACTTCATCAATACTAAAATCAGAAGTAGAAAGCTACTTCAACAATACTGAAATCTGCTGTAGAAAGCTACTTCATCAATACTAACGTCAACAGTAGAAAGCTACTTCATCAATATTAAAATCAGCAGTAGATAGCTACTTCATCAATACTAAAATCAGCAGTAGAAAGCTACTTCATCATCAATAATAAAATCAGCAGTAGAAAGCTACTTCATCAATACTAAAATCAGTAGTAGAAAGCTACTTCATCAATACTAAAATCAGCAGTAGATAGCTACTAGTATTTCATCAATACTAAAATCAGCAGTAGATAGCTATTTCATCAATACTAAAATCAGCAGTAGAAAGCTACTTCATCAATACTAAAATCAGCAGTAGATAGCTACTTCATCAACACTAAAATCAGCAGTAGAAAGCTACTTCATCAATAATAAAATCAGTAGTAGAAAGCTACTTCATCAATACTAAAATCAGCAGTAGATAGCTACTAGTATTTCATCAATACTAAAATCAGCAGTGGATAGCTATTTCATCAATACTAAAATCAGCAGTAGATAGCTACTTCATCAATACTAAAATCAGCAGTAGAAAGCTACTTCATCAATACTAAAAACCGCAGTAGAAAGCTACTT